>NC_060124.1:470148321-470748878 GCF_021461395.2 Schistocerca americana | reverse complement strand
TTCATTTCATTCTTTGTTGTTGTTCTTTGCAGTCAGATAGCGTAATAATACTAGTCAGGGCCAGCCGTTTACGAGACTTGCGTAATCGGACAGACAGCTACTAAAAACTAAAAAAAAAAATAATTTCATTTTATTTAATTAAGCCCCCATGCACGTGGCGACCCTGCCAGGATCGTCCCTTGGAATTCTTCTGATTGTGAAAATAGTAGACGGTAGTATTGTTGTAGTAATTTCTAGTTTAGTAATTGTAGCCTATTTTGCATGTGTAGATTTGGTAATTGGCATTCTTCTAATGGTATTTTTCAAAATTTATTTTTTGTTGTTGTCTTGTCTACGCATTTGACAATCTAGTGCAATTATTTCAATTGTTCGTTAATCGTGTTTGAGGGAAACATTTCATGTGAATGGTATTGTTGGAGATAAGGAGTCATTGTGTGTAATTTTAGTACAGTGACGAATTTTTTTTTATGTTTTGTAAATGATTACGCGATCAATGAAAAAGGCAAAAATGATGAATAGTGAGAATGACGAAATTGTTAACATGGCGAACTCGCCAACAGAGGAAAACAGTGCGATGAATAATGAAGTGGAAAACAATGTAATAAGTCGGGAAAATAGTCCGGAACCATTTCAAAATTTTTCTCAATCAGAAAATTCACAGGATACGAGATTAGTGATAGAAGATTCTGAAATAGTATCGAACACAGATAGCTTTACAGCTATGACGAAGGAAACTGGTTTTGCGGGAAATGTTAGGGGCGAAAATAATTTTGAAACAGTTACTATGGGGCAGTTGATGAGTGCTATATTAAAAATGGAAACACGGTTTGGATCTGAGTTAAAAACACAAATGGGAACAATGGAGCAGTTAGGATCTGAATTAAAAACACAGATGGGAACAATGGAAACACGGATGGGAACAATGGAAACTCGGTTAGGATCTGAATTTAAAACAGAGATGGGAACTTTGGAAACACGGATAGATTCACGAATAGGGACATGTTTCAAAAATATGAAAGATGAATTAAAGAAAGAAATCAGAGAAGAAGTACAACCAATTTTGAATGCTCACAATAATAGATTAATTGCAGTAGAAATCAGACAAAGGGAACAGGATAGAGAACAGGAAGAAAAAGATCGCGCGATAGTACAAAAATTTTCAGAATTAAATTTACAACGTGCAAACGATAAGAAAGAAATATTTGAAAGAATCGAGGAATCCGTACCAAATGACAGATTAAATAACTTAACGCAACAGTATGAACAGTTAACTACCAAATGTGTCAATACTGAAACCCGAGTCACGACACTTACGGAAGACGTAAATAAACAGAAAGAACAATTAGGTGACTTATCGGAAAGAGTTGAGGAAATTTCAGATAAATTGACAAATCTTAGTTTACATGGAGACAGAGATTCGGATGATACAGCTCCATTACCATTCGTAGAAACCGAAGAGTACCAGAGCATAAATAAGCATGTTGAAAATCAGGGAAAATTTAATGAACGCGTGAAAAGGGAATTTGAGGCTTTAAAAAAGCAAGTCAAACAGATTGAAGGCGAAATTGTAGGAAAAGACAGCAAAAGAAATTTGGAATCACAGATAGCAGAGGGGTTTGAAGAAAATAATTTGTTTCATTTACGGGATGCGACAAGAGAGCGCCAGGTGCGCGAACTTGACAATAATCGTCATTGGGACTGGGACAGACACGGTAGGTCTTTGTCGCCACGAGACGCAAACTTTGACTATAAACATTTTTTGACTGTTCAGAAATTTAAGATCTTCCGCAATTCTAAGAATGAGATACATCCATGTTCATGGTTAGATCAATTTACGTACGCACTTCCGCCAGATGTGCCACAAAGTCACAAACTGGAAATTATGTGCGGCTATTAAAGTCCTCAGGGGATTCACTACACTAAGTGAATATGTGCCGTAGCGAGCATAGGGCCCCGAGCTGTAGTGGTGCTATTTCTCTTTTAGTTTTCTGTACCGCTGCCTACTCTTTTACTATTCTTTGCATCTGTCAAAACAACTCTTCGACTATCAATCTATCTAGTGAGTAAGTAAACAATAACCGGATTTGACTAATTTACCCAAAAGTGATTTTGGAAATTACCATGTGGAGTTACTGTACCTTCAGCAGCATTCATTCTTAGCTTAAATGAAATTTTACCTGTTTATATTCGTGACAATATTACTTCATATGTTGACGAAATTCTTATTGCTGAACGTTCTTGGAGTGAGCACAACAAAATTTTGGATTCATTGTTACGTATCTTTGCAAGAGTTGGCATTACAGTGAACTTCAAAAAATCTGAATTTGGTCGTTCTCAGGTGAAATTTCTCGGTATTCTTCCTGATCCAAAAAAAAATTAGACGGTATTCGTAATTATGCTGTTCCTACCACAAAACGTGAGGTTCCTAGTTTCCGAAATTTTTGTGGAATGATATACTTTAGAAAAATTTTTGTGGAATGACATACTTGTGAGAAACTAACAGCTAGATGTAAACATGCGGAGAGTACAAGGATACCGCGCTGTGTTTTGGCGGCGGCACATATTCAAAGCAACAGTCAAGTCTGCGCGCCGCACAAGGCAGTCGTTGACCGCGAACAATTGCTTCCTACGTCACGCTCCTACAGCTGATCGAGCGCTCAGTGCGAATGCACTGACAGCCGTAAACAAATACACAGTCTAATTTCTCCGATTAAATTCAGTATAAAGCTATAGTGACTTGATGAATTATGTTATTAACATTCAGTATTTTTCAGGATACAGTTCTATAAAATATTTAAGAACTTCAGGTAAATTCTGTGTGTCTCCGACGTTAAGAGGACTTACTATCGAGAAATTTTCAGGAAGAATGTAATTTCGAAGAAGAAACTAATAAACTAAAAAGGTAACTATTAATTGAGTTTATTTTTCAGGTAACAAATTTCCACTTAGGTACGTACTTTAGACGTAATTTGCTGCTCGCGATTACGTGATTCATACTTTGTGCTAATTCCATGTTCTATGAAATTACTTGTGAAGCGACGTGCTTGCGTACGTTAACTGATTTTGACAATGATTATTAATGAACTGGGTTGTAACTTGTGTATATTATGCATCGCTTGGCTGCACTGCTTTTTCACTGATGTCATATTTTTCTATTATGTTCCTGCTGTGCTTATTTATTTAAATTATAACTGTCACCTGATTAATGGTGCTGACTGTGATTATGTATGTAAGTTATACTTTGTGATTTATCTGCTTGCGCCTTCATGTTTACTTATTAAGATGACATATGAACATTTATTTGCTTATGCTGATATGATACTAATGACCCGTTTATTACGTAAGATATATGTTTACTGCTATGCGTATGGATTGCATATTTATACATTTCTGTTTGTCGTCACAACTACTCTTTAATTTGGTATATAGCAATGCTGATGTACAGTGTACGAACATAGAGTTTAGGTTACACTATGGTATTAGTTGCAGATTGTTCGCTTGGCAGAGCCTCGTTGTAAGAATTGTGCTGCATCCACTTGTTGACATTCTGTTCTCTACTGATATACACTCCTGGAAATTGAAATAAGAACACCGTGATTTCATTGTCCCAGGAAGGGGAAACTTTATTGACACATTCCTGGGGTCAGATACATCACATGATCACACTGACAGAACCACAGGCACATAGACACAGGCAACAGAGCATGCACAATGTCGGCACTAGTGCAGTGTATATCCACCTTTCGCAGCAATGCAGGCTGCTATTCTCCCATGGAGACGATCGTAGAGATGCTGGATGTAGTCCTGTGGAACGGCTTGCCATGCCATTTCCACCTGGCGCCTCAGTTGGACCAGCGTTCGTGCTGGACGTGCAGACCGCGTGAGACGACGCTTCATCCAGTCCCAAACATGCTCAATGGGGGACAGATCCGGAGATCTTGCTGGCCAGGGTAGTTGACTTACACCTTCTAGAGCACGTTGGGTGGCACGGGATACATGCGGACGTGCATTGTCCTGTTGGAACAGCAAGTTCCCTTGCCGGTCTAGGAATGGTAGAACGATGGGTTCGATGACGGTTTGGATGTACCGTGCACTATTCAGTGTCCCCTCGACGATCACCAGTGGTGTACGGCCAGTGTAGGAGATCGCTCCCCACACCATGATGCCGGGTGTTGGCCCTGTGTGCCTCGGTCGTATGCAGTCCTGATTGTGGCGCTCACCTGCACGGCGCCAAACACGCATACGACCATCATTGGCACCAAGGCAGAAGCGACTCTCATCGCTGAAGACGACACGTCTCCATTCGTCCCTCCATTCACGCCTGTCGCGACACCACTAGAGGCGGGCTGCACGATGTTGGGGCGTGAGCGGAAGACGGCCTAACGGTGTGCGGGACCGTAGCCCAGCTTCATGGAGACGATTGCGAATGGTCCTCGCCGGTACCCCAGGAGCAACAGTGTCCCTAATTTGCTGGGAAGTGGCGGTGCGGTCCCCTACGGCACTGCGTAGGATCCTACGGTCTTGGCGTGCATCCGTGCGTCGCTGCGGTCCGGTCCCAGGTCGACGGGCACGTGCACCTTCCGCCGACCACTGGGGACAACATCGATGTACTGTGGAGACCTCACGCCCCACGTGTTGACCAATTCGGCGGTACGTCCACCCGGCCTCCCGCATGCCCACTATACGCCCTCGCTCAAAGTCCGTCAACTGCACATACGGTTCACGTCCACGCTGTCGCGGCATGCTACCAGTGTTAAAGACTGCGATGGAGCTCCGTATGCCACGGCAAACTGGCTGACACTGACGGCGGCGGTGCACAAATGCTGCGCAGCTAGCGCCATTCGACGGCCAACACCGCGGTTCCTGGTGTGTCCGCTGTGCCGTGCGTGTGATCATTGCTTGTACAGCCCTCTCGCAGTGTCCGGAGCAAGTATGGTGGGTCTGACACACCGGTGTCAATGTGTTCTTTTTTCCATTTCCAGGAGTGTATTTACTCGCTATTGCTTGTTTTGCTTACGCTAAGTGCCTTATATTTTTAAGATAAGAAAATGAACTGCTATAATTTGACGAACGACATTAGTACAAGAAACTTTATAGAAGCCACATGAGCTGGAGGTTTTATGGAAGCTGTATTAATTTATGCTAATAGGAAGGAAGCTAACGACATGACATACCAAAACTAGGTTTAGACCATTGACAGTTATTACACTGCATTTTTCGTGAACAATTGAAATAGGAAGTGACACTTGACACAAAAATGCTCCACATGTTTGCTTCTGCCATAATTCTTGAAGTGGTGTGCACACTGTGAAATATTATGATTATTCACACTCCGTTATCGTACTTAATTACTGAGGGTTATTCGAACTAAGTCTGTTAGAGATCATGTATGCATTTCTTTGTTTATAATTCATAATGAGTAGAAGATTTGGCTCAGATGGATTACACAGAGGTTGTGTGTTGGCAATGTGTCTTCAGATTGTATGGGATGATGAACTGAAGTTTGCATTAGGATTTTATCTGTACTTGTTCGAGGAGACTGACTAGAGGAAAGAGTTGTGTTGGAAGTGAGATGATATTGGCAATAAGGTTCATATTTATCGACATATTAAAGAGGTATTATTGAGGTATAGAGATTATATGAAGTTGATGATTATTGGGGTTTTTGTGGACAAGAGGTAAGGTAAATGATATTGATGATAAGAGTTATATGTATCGACGTTAGAAGTATTAGTGAAGTATTGAGATTATGTGATGCTGATGATTATTGGAGTTTTGGTGTATAAGAGGTAAAGTAAGTCAGATGCATATTTTTTTTTTTTTTTGGTCTTAATGGAACAAGGAGGATGAAGATAGCAGACCAGAACACTAAAGTAGAAGGAAGATAGTCTATACACAAACTTTGTTAAATCACTAAGCAGTATATATTTTTTTGAAGAGAGGAAGTATTTGCATATCTTGGCTCATTGACAGTTGTTCAACAACAGTACATTTGATTTGGCTTGGCAAACACTGGTCTTGACATGATGACTATGACGTTGACTTAATTGTTATTGACTGTGATACATTGCTGCCATTACTACTTGATACACATGATGCACATCAGATTTTGACAGAACTGCATTTACACAGTTAACACTATTCAGTTACACAGTAGTACTTAATGTGGATGAAAGATGAGTGAGTGTGTTTTGTGTGTTTTCCTTTCCTAATCCTACCCACCTATCTCCTGAATATTATTGTATTTGTTTGTAGTGGCTTGCACTGACACCCATAAATATTGTAGGTTTACTGATATTTGAGTAGTTGTAATAGTTAATATGACAATTATCTGACATTTTTTGTGTGTTTATTAGAATTTGTATATATAGTGTAAGATCATTGTAAAAGCATTTGTATGTGTTTTCAAACTATTGTTCATGCCTGAACTGTCAGATTAGTGAAGGTGAATATTATGGACTGTTACCTGCACTTTTCAACGTAATGTGTGACACTTAGGAATGTTTAATTTCTGCTGATGAACTGAGTGATCAGTGATAGTGAATATTATGGACTGTTACTTGTACCTTTTGTACATGATTGGTGCCACTAGGACATGTTTAATTTCTGCTGATGAACAGTGTGATTAGTATGTGTATTCAAACTATTGTTCATGCTTGAACTGTGTGATCAGTGATAGTGAATATCATGGACCGCTCTCTGCACCTGCTCAACATTGCTGGGTGCAACTGATGAACTGTTTCTACTGAAATGAAGTCACTTCTTGCTGTCTGCACCTACTCAACTTTACTGGGTGCCACTGATGGACTGCTTCTACTAAACTAATGTGACTTGTTGCTGTGTGTACCTCTTCAACATTGCCGGGTGCCACTGATGGACTGCTTCTACTGAAATGATGTCACTTGTCGGTGTCTGCACCTGCTCTCAACATTGCTGGGTGCAATTGATGGACTACTTCTACTGAAATGATGTCACTTGTTGGTGTCTGCACCTGCTCTCAACATTGCTGGGTGCAACTAATGGACTGTTTCTGCTGAAATGATGTCACTTGTTGCTGTCTGCACCTACTCAACATTGCTGGGTGCAACTGATGAACTGTTTCTACTGAAATGAAGTCACTTGTTGCTGTCTGCACCTGCTCAACATTGCTGGGTGCAACTGATGGAACTGCTTCTACTGAAATGAAGTCACTTGTTGGTGTCTGCACCTGCTCAACATTGCTGGGTGCAACTGATGAACTGTTTCTACTGAAATGAAGTCACTTCTTGCTGTCTGCACCTACTCAACTTTACTGGGTGCCACTAATGGACTGTTTCTGCTGAAATGATGTCACTTGTTGCTGTCTGCACCTACTCAACATTGCTGGGTGCAACTGATGAACTGTTTCTACTGAAATGAAGTCACTTGTTGCTGTCTGCACCTGCTCAACATTGCTGGGTGCAACTGATGGAACTGCTTCTACTGAAATGAAGTCACTTGTTGCTGTCTGCACCTGCTCAACATTGCTGGGTGCAACTGATGAACTGTTTCTACTGAAATGAAGTCACTTGTTGGTGTCTGCACCTGCTCAACATTGCTGGGTGCAACTGATGGACTGCTTCTACTGAAAAGATGTCACCTGTTGGTGTCTTTTTTTTTGTATAAACTAATTATTGAAAGCATTTTATGTAAACATTTGTATAAACTGATTTTTTTATGTATTGTGTAAACTATTATGTAAATCCACATGTATGAAAAGAATTTGTATTGCCTACTGTATTTTATATATTAGATTATTGAAAGGTCAGTGCAAAGCCAAAATTTTAACGAATTATGTGATATTTAGGTATTAGTATTATCTTTTATTTTTGTCTGTATTTTTCTGGACGAATTTGTTGGTATTTTCACCACCAATGCTGGCAAAAATACCATCAAATTCTGGCCTGTGGAGGAGGGGCATATGAAAGGTGGCTACACTGAGCCACTGCGCCAGAGATTGCGCCAAAGAGTACTATTAAGCCGCCTCCACAGTGCTAGGAGAGAGCTCGTAGAAGTCAGTGCTTGTCCAGAGCTCGTAGTGGTCAGTTCGTGCCGAGATGTGCTAGTGGGCACTGCTTGTCGTGAAGTCGGAGTGAGATGTGATAGTGGAGAGTGCTGTTCCATGTTTTATGCAGTTATTTGATGGGAGAGATAGCAGATGTTATTCTAATGGAAATACTGTAACAATCAGAGTGTTTTTCGTCAATATATATGAAGGTAAAATATTGCGTGACTTTTTTTATTATTTCCATGTTTTAAATAATGCGTCATGACAGGTTCAGTCAACAAAGCATCTGGCTTGTGTTCTTGTATTGGAGAGTAATTCTGGTTTTCCTGAGTAATTATGGCATTTTTATTTCCTTTAGTTACTTCTGTATAAATGGTATTTAAAATTTCTTGTCTTGTTGAAGAAGAACCGTGCCAGATGTGCGTTGAGTCATACTACCACATACAGAACAGCTACACTTGTGCTTTGGTTGAGTAGGTTTTATAGTTGCTGGGGACTTAATTAATTAACTGTGTTTATGAAAATTTTCATTTCATTCTTTGTTGTTGTTCTTTGCAGTCAGATAGCGTAATAATACTAGTCAGGGCCAGCCGTTTACGAGACTTGCGTAATCGGACAGACAGCCACTAAAAACTAAAAAAAAAATAATTTCATTTTATTTAATTAAGCTCCCATGCAACGTGCAGAAGCCACCTTCTGAAGGTGGTTTACACGCAGCAAATACTCTATTCGACAAGGCTGTCTGTAATGCTAACCCACAGTGATTACCCTTGCTAATCGTTGGTGAGATTTGCGGGCTGCTGATATAGCGGTGGAGGCGTGTGACATCTGATGCGGCCGCTGTGCTGTCATTCCCGCCAGGTGCAGCGTGGTCGTGAAGCGGCAGCCGCGTAGCCTTGCCGTACTGCAGGGACGCCTCGCAAGTGGTCGTGCAAGTAGTTCATGGTCGAGGTCGCGCCATGACTCGACGCACGACCTTGCCTGCATTCTGAGGAGGAGGGAAACGAAGTCATACAGGCAACTGTTGATGCTTCTCAAGATATTAGTTCTTCGTAACTCTCGCGAGTTCTTTGAAACAGCACGTTTATGTAATTGAAGAATATAAGTACAAACTGGTTCAACCATCAACGTTATACACTGCATTGGTGCAGTGCCTTTCAGTAACATCTGTCATACCACAGTGGTGGTAATCAGTATAAAAGCAGGAATATTTGTAGTAAAATTAACATTGTCGGTTGGAATAGTTGCGCACGGTGTATATGCAATAGTATGGGATCCAGTTTACTGATGAATGCAATGAAATGGTATCGCATTTGATGGCAGTGGTATAGTATATAACAAGACACGAAGGCTTCAGGTGTTAGAGGGTGGAACACGGTATAAAGTCAGTCGGCTCTGTGTAGTGTTAGTGCGTGTGTACGTGCCCTTCCTGCAGATAGGAAACAGACGCCATTAGTGAGACTGCGTTTTGTGTACATAAACCATGATTGTGACAGTTCCAAGTGGAAAATAGCTATCGTGTGACGAAGAAGCAAAAATCCTCGCTAGAACGAAATGGGACACACTAATTGACAAATAGCCAAAAAGCTGAAACGTCCAAGTACAGCGATTTATAATTTCGTTAGACTGGGCGCACGATATGGACAGAACAGAAAATGTTGGCAAAGTAGAAGAATATTTGAAACATCGAAGTGGTTACTTTTGCGTAAAGCAAGGGCCACAAACCGTTATTCTTCTCAACTTGTTGCTAATTCGCAGCCGCCAGTAAGTGCCAGATGTGTACGAGAAGTTTTGTCAAATGAAAACATCTTGCACTCGAGAAAAGACTACAGGAACCTTCTCTGACACCCAGGCATATAAACAGAATAGAACGGAATTTGCTGAAAAGCGTAAGTCACGGATTTGAGAATGGGATAAAGTGATCTTCAGGGAAGAGAGAAAGTTTAATATAGATGATCCCGATGGATTGCAATATGACTGGCATGATCTGAAAACAGAGGAGCAGGGAGGAATGAGCAAAACTTTTTGCGCTGGAATTGTTACGTTTTGGGCAGCCTTTTTGCACAAAAGGTAAATCGCGCATTGCTTGGGTGAACGCTAGAATAAACTCTAGGATGTACACTGGGATGCTATAGACAAAATGCACTAGAATGTATGAGGACCTAGGGGACGAAAATCTAATGTTTCCACAAGATAATGCCCCTCTGCATGTTTCTGCTACAACAAAAAAGGTTTCACTTACTGTTATAAAATTGAATTTATAAGCACTAAGGACTGTCTCATCTCTAATGACGTGTTTCCTAGTATTTGCAACATCGTGGTGCTTATTTACATCTGGACTGATTACTTTAAGGAAAAGTGTGCTGTAGTGATCTCTTTGGTATCCATTTTGTATTGTCAAAAGACTGAACTGCGAAGAGATTAGAGGACCTGCAAAGACAGCTAAATTATGAGCGATCCATGCAAAACAGGCGAAATGAAATTCAGGTCGTTCGAATACGTTTGGGTATGATAGTACATCTTCACGTTCTCCGAGTGAATCTAGTTTGGGTGCAGAAAGGAATGAAATGTACGGCAATAAAATTCTTTGCGCAGTTGCTGGTAGATATGAAACATGATCATAAGTATGTGGGCAAATCGCAGTGATCGGTCACTGATCGCATGGAAATCACAATCTGATGGATCGCCTGCGGTTCGTGTATGCAATATGGCTGCCAGGGTGGTTTGTAGCGAAGTGTGGCAATATGTATCGACCCTCTTCTCTAATTATTATGTGCGGTTGTGCTGTTTTGTTTCGTTTCGCTTTGCCCACATTGAGTACGAACTCAATTTTCTATTTATAGTTATTCAGAGGCCACGAACTACTCTGAGAATAGATGCGTGGGCCGTAGTTTCCATTTATATTAAGAAGTAATAGAAAATAAACCGTTCGATTTTGCAGTGATTAACATTTTTGAAGTTTGTGTTGCTGAAGTAGATTGGTTCAAATGGCTCTAGGCACTATGGGACTTAACATTGGAGGTCATCAGTCCCCTAGACTTAGAACTACTTAAACCTAAGGACATGAAACACAACCATGCCAAGGGCAGGATTCGAACCTGCGACCGTAGCAGCCGCCGGCCGGCTACAGAAGTAGAATACATGGGAATTTCACAGTAACAGTCACCGTACACTGGGCTCCATATGGTGATTCTGAATTACGTACGAAACTTTATTAAAGTTTTTAACACCCAAACAGACTGAGACACCATAGTATTAAATAGACATTTTGGTTTAAATGTTCAGGGAAAATCTATTATACAGCTATATTGAAGTGTGAAACTTCCTGACAGATTAAAACTGTGTGCCGGACCGAGACTCGAACTCGGGACCTTTGCCTTTCGCCAGCAAGCGCTCTACCAACTGAGTTACCCAAGCGCGACTCACGCCCCGTCCTCACAGCCATACTTCTGCCGGTATCTCGTCTCCTACCTTCCAAGAAGGTTCATATCAGCGCACACTCCGCTGCAGAGTGAAAATGTCATTCTGGAAACATCCCCCAGGCTGTGGCTAAGCCATGTCTCCGCAATATCCTTTCTGTCAGGAGTGCTACTTCTGCAAGGTTCGCAGGAGAGCTTCTGTAAAGTTTGGAAGGTAGGAGTGCGAGGTACTGGCAGAAGTAAAGCTGTGAGGACGGGGCGTGAGTCGTTCTTGGGTAGCTCAGTTGGTAGAGCACTTGCCCGCGAAAGGCAAAGGTCCCGAGTTCGAGTCATGGTCCGGCACACAGTTCTAATCTGCCAGGAAGTTTCATATCAGCGCACACTCCGCTGCAGAGTGAAAATCTCATTATATATTGAAGTGACTTGTCATGTCATATAGTCTAACTCTCCCTCGTACAATTTAGAGCAAGAGTTATTGTAATTAGTAGTGCTCCTATATTGACAACATTTCTGTAGACACAATGAGACTGCAGAACAAATTGCGTAAATATTTGAAATATAAAAACGAAGAAGGAATTGAGGACAAATAATCGAAAACCAATTGCATTAGCAGACTGGATAGATGTATACAGTCCACTTGGCGTCATTGAAAAATGTAATATAGTCCTTAAAGTAACCTACTGTTCCCAAGAAACTCATTACAAAACAAGATTAGTAAATTACAATTCCCGTGTTTTTGGTCTTTTGATTTATGTTAACATTTTTCATGTATTTGTCAGAATACTGACTGTTGCTAAACGTAGCACTTCATTTTCCATAGCGAAAGTTCTGGAGACAGTGGCGTTCGTTATACTGGCTGAAACTGCTTGGCAAATTTCTCTTCTCGAGTGTGCTGGGGTCGAGACGAGCGATAAATTACAGCAGTATTGAATGCGACGGGTCGCTGCTATCCGTCGCTCGTGTTTGGTATCCTTAATGGTCTCGTCGTAAACGAGATGTTACGACACACTCTTCCTTTCTTTCTATACGTATTGGCTTGGTTGGTGACACGTATAGGACTCAAGATATTGTAAGTGACAGAAAATCAACTTTTACCGATTGAGGTCACCGAAAACAGATGTACTTCATCGCAAAGAATCATACTACGATATTAATGCCAGAACTTAACTGACAATCTGGAGAAACATGTCACGACAAGTGCGGATCGACGCATGATGTACGACCTGTGCATCCACGATCGAGGAGCCTGCTGCAAATCTCAGATCACCATCGCGAACAAGCTAGCTCTGTGCGCGTGATGCCGAGACCATTAAAAACGACTGGAAGGGAGCCAAATGGTCCGAGGTTTGCCCTTCATCTTGTTAACTACGAAAGTCCGCTCTGTACGTGCGGCAGTCGTGCGAACAAGCTTATGCATCGGATGGCCTACTTTCAACTGTAACGCTGTGTGCTGCTGTTTGATGACTTTCTGCCGGCACTGTTGCTTGTCTGCAAGGACGAAACACGGCCATTGGGTGTGCGTCTGTGGACATTTTATGCGAGAGGATACGTCCTGCGCCACAGATGTTCCGCAGCAAGGACGCCTTCTTTTAAGAAGACAATGGCCTGCTTTACACTGCTAACTTTGTTCGGCCGTGATTTCATGAACATAAGGATGAATTTCGGCATTTATAAACGCTAATCTACACATTGGAAGACTAACGGGCATGCATGGACGATCGCAAAATAGAATACCATGCGATTTTCTTCCTACTAGATCGCAAATCAAACTTGATTCAGCACTGCACCCGAACCCGAGAAAATTATGGTTCTACGTAAAATCGCTAAGCGGGTCAAGGCTTCTACACTACTGGCCATTAAAATTGCTACAGCACGAAGATGACGTGCTACAGACGCTAAATTTAACCGACAGGAAGAAGATGCTGTGATATGCAAATGATTAGGTTTTCAGAGCATTCACACAAGGTTGGCGCCGGTGACGACACTACAACATGCTGACATGAGGAAAGTTTCCAGCCGATTTCTCGTACACAAACAGCAGTTGACCGGCGTTGCCTGCTGAAACGTTGTTGTGATGCCTCGTGTAAGGAGGAGAAATGAGTACCATCACGTTTCCGACTTTGATAAAGGTCGGATTGTATCCTATCGCGATTGCGGTTTATCGTATCGCGACACTGCTGCTCGCGTTGGTCGAGATCCAATGACTGTTAGCAGAATATGGAATCAGTGGGTTCAGGGGAGCAATACGGAACGCCGTGCTGGATCCCAACGGCCTCGTATCTCTATCAGTCGAGAAGACAGGCATCTTATCCGCAGTCACGTCTCGATCCCTGAGTCAACAGATGGGGACGTTTGCAAGACAACAACCATCTGCACCAACAGTTCGACGACGTTTGCAGCAGCATGGAGTATCAGCTCAGAGACCATGGCTGCGGTTACCCTTGACGCTGCGTCACAGGCAGGAGTGCCTGCGATGGTGTACTCAACGACGAACCTGGGTGCACGAATGGCAAAACGTCATTTTTTCGGATGAATCCAGGTTCTGTTTACAGCATCGTGATGGTCGCATCCGTGTTTGGCGACATCGCGGTGAACGCACATTGGAAGCGTATATTCGTCATCGCCATACTGGCGTATCACCCGGCGTGATGATATCCTCTTGTTCGCATTGACGGAACTTTGAACAGTGGACGTTACATTTAAGATGTGTTACGACCCGTTGCTCTACCCTTCATTGGATCCCTGCGAAACCCTACATTTCAGCAGGATAATGCACGACCACATGTTGCAGGTCCTGTACGGGCCTTTCTGGATACAGAAAATGTTAGACTGCTGCCCTGGCCAGCACATTCTCCAGATCTCTCACCAACTGAAAACGTCTGGTCAACGGTGGCCGAGCAACTGGCTCGTCGCAATACGTCAGTCACTACTCTTGATGAACTGCGGTATCGTGTTGAAGCTGAATGGGCAGCTGTACCTGTACACGCCATCCAAGCTCTGTTTGACTCAATGCCCAGGCGTATCAAGGCAGTTATTATGGCCAGACGTGGTTGTTCTGGGTACTGATGTCTCAGGATCTATGCAGCCAAATTGCGTGAAAATGTAATCACATGTCGGTTCTAGTATAATATATTTGTCCAATGAATACCCGTTTATCATCTGCATTTCTTCTTCGTGTAGCAATTTTAATGACCAGTAGTGAATTCAGACCCACGTTGACTAGTCTGTTGTCGCAATAAAAGACAGCAAAAAGAAAGCAGACGTTTTAATTGTCTCCTTCAATAAATAACTTACGCAGAATGACTTTACAAACATACGGTCGTTTGACCATCGCGCAGACTCCTGTACGGAGGACGTAGTAACAGCCATCCCTGGCGCTGAATAGCGTCTGAAAAGGTCGAAAACAAATACCTCGTCAGGTCCGGGTGGAATCCCAATTTGGCTTTATAGAGAGTTCTCTACAGCATTGCCCCTTACTTAGCTTGCAGTTATCGCGAATCTCTCGCAAAGTCCCGAGGGACTTGGAAGATTACAGGTGACATCTTTATAGGAGAAGGATAAAAGAACAGACCGCCAAATTACAAACCAATATGCTTAACATCGGTTTCATGCAAAATTCTTGAACATACTCTTAAATCGGATGTAATAAATTTCCTTGAGACCGAAAAGCTTCTGTCATAAATTAGCACGGATTTAGAAAGCAATGCTAGTTCTTTATTTAACTTGCAATGCTAGTTCTTTACTTAACTTGCCCTTTTCTCATGTCTTATGGATGTAGGGAAACAGGTAGATTCCATATTCCTTCTTCTTCGGAAAGCATTTCACAAGGTATCCCACTGCAGACTGTTAATGAAGTTACGAGCTACGGAATAGGGCCCTGATATGTAAGTGGCTCGAAGACTTGTTAAGCAACAGAACCCAGTACGTCGCCCTCGATAGTGAGTGTTCGTCAGTGACAAAGGTATCGTCAGGAGTACCCTATGGAAGCGTGATAGGACAGCTATTGTTCTCTGCATACGTAACTGATCTGCTGAACAGGGTGAGCAGCAATCTATGGCTGTTCCCCGACGGTGCTGCCGCGTACGGGTATGTGTCGTTGTTGACTGTAGGAGAATACGATTTAGTCAAAATTTCTAGTTTCTGTGATGAATGGCAGCTTGCTCTATCTGTAGAAAAATGTAAGTTGATGAAGATGAGTAACAGAAACAATCCCGTAATTTTTGAATACAGCATTAGTAGTGTGTTGCCTAACACAGTCATACAGATTAAATATCTAGTCCTAGAGTTGCAAGTATGAAGTGGAACGAGCATGTAAGAACTGTAGTAATTAAGGCGAATGGTCGACTTCAGTTTATTGTGAGAATTATAGGAAAGCGCGGTTCATCTGTGACACAAAAATGGCTCTGAGCATTATGGGACTTAACATCGGTGGTCATCAGTCCCCTAGAACTTAGAACTACTTAAACCTAACTAACCTAAGGACAGCACACAACACCCAGTCATCACGAGATAGAGAAAATCCCTGACCCCGCCGGGAATCAAACCCGTCTGTGACACAGACCGCGTATAGAACACTAGTGCAACTCATTGCTGAGTACTGCTCGAGATTTTGGGAAACTTGTCAGATCGGGTAAAGGAAGATATACACACTGAAACGTCCCCTTTGAACAATTATACATGACTGTGTTTAAACTGACACACAATATTTTTAGCGGAACGCAATCTGACTTTCAATAATCCCTACAAAAGAATGGCCCTGACTAACATTAACCTATACCTTTCACAAATCACTTACCTCACAAAAATCCAACTGCGCAACGCTACGCGCTGTTCACAGCCAACTGCCCAACACTACAATGGCAGACAACAATGCAAACTAGCCACAGACTGCACACAGCACAGCCAGTGATTTTCATACGGAGCGCTACGTAGCGTTGCCAATAAGAAAACATAAACAGCCTACTTACATAGACCCCATGCTCCCCACAAAAAATTTTACAAATTGTTTTGGGCAGTGGTCTATAATTATTTGATAAAATTTTTCATAATTACAATAACAAAGATATCAAATGCACACACTTATTGATATAATATTGGTCAAAAGCTAAAATTTTCTCACAGCCCATAAAGACAGTCCTAGTCATACATCACAGTAAAACTGCAATTTTTTTCTCAAAGTCTGAGCAGTAAAAGAAAATGCACATGGATGTAGTGGATTTCCATGCAGTCTTGAAGAAGTAGTGTTGTCCTTCCAACGGAAAGACAGTGCTGACTCTTGACATGCAGACAGATAACGGGCCACAACAGAGGAAACCCACAGCAGAGTCATTCGACATTTTGAAGAATATT
Source organism: Schistocerca americana (assembly GCF_021461395.2). Classification (NCBI taxonomy): domain Eukaryota; kingdom Metazoa; phylum Arthropoda; class Insecta; order Orthoptera; family Acrididae; genus Schistocerca; species Schistocerca americana. The sequence goes on along the minus strand of NC_060124.1, from coordinate 470,732,084 downwards.
GGTAGGTAGGTCATCACAGAGTAGATCCACTGTAATCCTGGTAGAGATTGTGGTATTGGTGGGCCACCAGAGGTGCAGACCCACTGCAGTCCTTGTAGAAATAATGGTACTGGTGAGTCAGCAAAGGTGTAGACCCACTGTAGTCCTTGTAGAAATAATGGTATTGTTGGGTCATCAAAGATGCAGACCCACTGTAGTCCTTGTAGAGATGGCCAGCAGCCATCTGTTGTGACTGTGCAGGTGCACAATCACAATTGAAGAGTCTTGTGGATAATATAGCAAGTCCATAACCACCACTTGTGGACTCATACAGTTTTTGGAATTGTCCTTAGAACCAGAAATGCGGTTATCCAGTCCCTTGCTGAATTATTAACACACGTGCAAACACTAACAGTCCCTACTTCTCACATATTGTCCATATAGTATGACCAACAGAAACGTGTGCAGTGAAATGGGACTTACAAGTTACTTAATTTGATGAACTGCTGTCAATTACAATTTTGTAACATAAGAATACAATAACAAAGATACAAAATACATCATTAAAACATAATAATACAGATAACATTTGTAGTAATACAGGCTTTACAAAACAATAGAAATAAAATATACATCAGTGTTACAGGAATTATGACCTAAGTAAATGCATAAAAGATCAGAATAATTATTGAAACATCAACTTCACACATGAGCATTAAAACAGAACAGAATTAATAATGTCTAACATCTTTACAAAGTAAATAACATATTATTAATGCAAATTATATTTGGGGATAACAGTATTCCTCATCATAGTCATGTAGCTGAGTATTAGAAAAATTCTACAACATAAGTCTTATCAGATAAACATATAAAGACAGGAAGAACATAAATATACAAGGGTATACAAACACATAGTGGGATAACACAAGGAAAGGACAGGGTTTGTTTTACTGCAGTATTTTGCAAACAAAACTTTCTTTACTTCTCAGAGATCTCCCTTCGTTCTTCATTATTTCCAAAAAGTCATATCTATACCTGCTTTCTGTACTTTTCTCGTATAACCTCTCAGTGCATTTCTTCAAATTCATTGCAACTCATTCTCTTATAGGTTACCCCCTCTTAAGCTAACTTAAATCTACTGAGCTCAGATGCATAAACGAAGGAACGAGGCAATGCAGCAGCACAAAACAATTAACACAAACAGCAATGACAAAAAAATGGAAATTGGCAAAGCAATTGTAATATTACAACTAATATATGGCACTGTGCAGCAAACAAGAAAAATAAATCCGTAGTAAAACTGGCTTAACAGCGTAATAGAAAGTCAAATTCAGTAACATTATGCCTGGCAAACAGCAGCAGCAAATGCAATAACTTATATCTAAACATGACAAAGCTCAAGCAGAAAAAATGGCCATTTTTAATACCTATATCACATCTTAACTTGCTCTAGCAGACAAGTTACCAAGTCACTGACAAAAATTATGTATACAATTCCTGTGAAGTGGAAATGTCTTTTTGTGCTCCCTCATTTTTTTGGAGTACATCCATCATAAAGTTATTTTTACTGGATCTGTAGGCATAAAATACACTCCTGGAAATGGAAAAAAGAACACATTGACACCGGTGTGTCAGACCCACCATACTTGCTCCGGACACTGCGAGAGGGCTGTACAAGCAATGATCACACGCACGGCACAGCGGACACACCAGGAACCGCGGTGTTGGCCGTCGAATGGCGCTAGCTGCGCAGCATTTGTGCACCGCCACCGTCAGTGTCAGCCAGTTTGGCGTGGCATACGGAGCTCCATCGCAGTCTTTAACACTGGTAGCATGCCGCGACAGCATGGACGTGAACCGTATGTGCAGTTGACGGACTTTGAGCGAGGGCGTATAGTGGGCATGCGGGAGGCCGGGTGGACGTACCGCCGAATTGCTCAACACGTGGGGCGTGAGGTCTCCACAGTACATCGATGTTGTCGCCAGTGGTCGGCGGAAGGTGCACGTGCCCGTCGACCTGGGACCGGACCGCAGCGACGCACGGATGCACGCCAAGACCGTAGGATCCTACGCAGTGCCGTAGGGGACCGCACCGCCACTTCCCAGCAAATTAGGGACACTGTTGCTCCTGGGGTATCAGTGAGGACCATTCGCAACCGTCTCCATGAAGCTGGGCTACGGTCCCGCACATCGTTAGGCCGTCTTCCGCTCACGCCCCAACATCGTGCAGCCCGCCTCCAGTGGTGTCGCGACAGGCGTGAATGGAGGGACGAATGGAGACGTGTCGTCTTCAGCGATGAGAGTCGCTTCTGCCTTGGTGCCAATGATGGTCGTATGCGTGTTTGGCGCCGTGCAGGTGAGCGCCACAATCAGGACTGCATACGACCGAGGCACACAGGGCCAACACCCGGCATCATGGTGTGGGGAGCGATCTCCAAACTGGCCGTACACCACTGGTGATCGTCGAGGGGACACTGAATAGTGCACGATACATCCAAACCGTCATCGAACCCATCGTTCTACCATTCCTAGACCGGCAAGGGAACTTGCTGTTCCAACAGGACAATGCACGTCCGCATGTATCCCGTGCCACCCAACGTGCTCTAGAAGGTGTAAGTCAACTACCCTGGCCAGCAAGATCTCCGGATCTGTCCGCCATTGAGCATGTTTGGGACTGGATGAAGCGTCGTCTCACGCGGTCTGCACGTCCAGCACGAACGCTGGTCCAACTGAGGCGCCAGGTGGAAATGGCATGGCAAGCCGTTCCACAGGACTACATCCAGCATCTCTACGATCGTCTCCATGGGAGAATAGCAGCCTGCATTGCTGCGAAAGGTGGATATACACTGTACTAGTGCCGACATTGTGCATGCTCTGTTGCCTGTGTCTATGTGCCTGTGGTTCTGTCAGTGTGATCATGTGATGTATCTGACCCCAGGAATGTGTCAATAAAGTTTCCCCTTCCTGGGACAATGAATTCACGGTGTTCTTATTTCAATTTCCAGGAGTGTATTTATATTAGTACATCTATAAAATTTTATTTTAACCAATGCTGCAGTGCAGCTAGGAACTAGATATTAAACAAAATAGGTAAAGCAAGGTGTGAAACGTCATTCACTAGCCATATGGCATTTCATAATGCAGTAAACAATCTTTCAACTAGCAAGACAATAGACATGAAATTTTTCTCAGCATTTCGTTTCAGTAAATATCATAAATTAAGAACTCTACAGTGTAATCATGTTTTCAAGTTTGAGGGTGTCATATTTACGATGCTTTCTACAAAGGAATGTCAACAGCGAGGATAATGGCCTCTTTTTTTTTCTCCACCTGTGCCTCTGAAAAGCACACACTAATGGCTTTTTTTCCGGGCGTCTGACGTGCAGCTGGGTGCCCACGACGCATCACGTGAAGGTGGTCACTTAACTTTCTTACCGAAATATTTACAACAGCAGTTTCCGCTACAGTGACAGTCTCATATAAAAATATTTCACAGGTCAAGAATTTGCGTTACAAATCTGTAGAAACAAAATGCTATTGATATAACAGTGTCCAAAAAATGTTCGTCGACATTGTAATACATTCAAGCATTTACATACATTTCATAACTCTGAAAGTACGATTCTTGGTTTCCAACAACCTTTTTCACAAACCAGAGTCCCTAACCACTGCTCATTCGTCGACTACTTATTCATTGACACTTCTTCAAAATTTCATCATAACAGATACGTAGCATAATCAAATAACTCATATAGCATCTGCTTATTGATCATAAACATACCGCAACAGCATAATACACATAGTCATCATAATAATAACATCATAACATCTCAGTCAACTCTCAAAATCATCGTAGCTTCCTCCAATAATTTAAAAAAAATTCTCTGCTCATGTCAAAAGTGTCATCTGCCTCAAACGTACTTTAAAAATCGTGATCCCATACCAAATACATCATTCAAAGCTCACATAGTATGACAACGGTCCCGAAAACATATGAACATTTCACAAAGTACAGACAAAATACAATTTCATAAGTGTGAATTTATCCAACTGTGTAATTACGTAAACATCTGTCAATGACGAAGTAAAAAGAATGTTTGTTTCTCTCAGTTAAATAATCAGATAGCTGTGTAATTTATGTGTTAGAGAAATATGGTACCGATGTGTAAAGTTGTATAAGCAAATACCATATTAGCTAGGGCTCCTTGTACTTGCCAAACACATGGTACACAAAGTAGGCGTGTATCCCCTGAGGATTAATGTAATTATACCCTCAGGTGTTACAGATTACAGCAATGGAATGAAATATATCACGGAAAACCTTCTTTTGTTTATGTTTTCTTATTGGCAACGTTACGTAGCGCTCTGTATGAAAATCACTGGCTGTGCTGTGTGTAGTCTGTGGCTAGTTTGCATTGTTGTCTGCCATTGTAGTGTTGGGCAGTTGGCTGTGAACAGCGCGTAGTGTTGCGCAGTTGGAGGTGAGCCGCCAGCAGTAGTGAATGTGGGGAGAGAGATGGTGGAGTTTTGAAACTTGTAAGACTGGATGTCATGAACTGCTATATACATTATGACTTTTGAACACTATTGAGGTAAATACATTGTCTGTTCTCTATCAAAATCTTTCATTTGCTAACTATGCCTATCAGTAGTTAGTGCCTTCAGTAGTTTGAATCTTTTATTTAGCTGGCAGTAGTGGCGCTCGCTCTATTGCAGTAGTTCGAGTAACGAAGATATTTGTGAGGTAAGTGATTTGTGAAAGGTATAGGTTAATGTTAGTCAGGGCCATTCTTTTGTAGGGATTATTGAAAGTCAGATTGCGTTGCGCTAAAAATATTGTGTGTCAGTTTAAACACAGTCATGTATAATTGTTCAAAGGGGACGTTTCATATGTCGACCCTTAGCCGAGGATACTTCACTGGAATCTTCTGATTTTTTCTTGTAGTTTCTGTAATTAGTGTAGATTTTGTTTATTGCTACTGCGTAATTGTAGAGAGAATCTCCTTTGTAGTTGCAGTCTTTCAATGTTGTACAGTAAAACAGGTGTGGCACGCATGTAAATTTGCACCAAGTATTTTGCAGCTTGCAATTAACTAGATATTATTTTCAGTGCTATGTTAATGTGTTCTCTTATTTTCTGTGTTATCGCGTGAAATATTGTGACAATAATGGCGTGTGAAAAAGTAACACTAGGCTCCAAAGTAAACAGAGAAATAATAGTGACAAGAGCGTAGCTTACCAGCACCGCTGTGTAATGAATTAACAGACATTCAAACTAGTAATTTGGTAACTGTGCATAGGGAAACGGAGCGGGCGTCAAATAATGGTGTAGACAGTGAAACAAGTAGTGAACGGGGAAGCGTTATCGATCGATCGGTCGGCAACAGCTCGCCTCAGGAATCGGGAATGACAGGACACAATTTTGCAAATACTGTAGATTCAGGTTTTGCGTCCTCACCATTTTCTCAAATAAGTCAAGACACATTTTCTGCTTGTCAAAATGTGAATGTTGCCGGTGCAAATGCACTGCCGAAAAGCGTAGAAGAACAGATTCCAGACACTAATGCATTGTTATTACAGCTAATGCAACAAATGGAACAAAATCAGAGACAGACACAGCAAAAGCTTCAAAAGTTAGACACAATGGAACAACACCAAACACAGCAAAAGCTTCAAAAGTTAGACACAATGGAACTAAATCTTCAAAGGTAGACACAATGGAACAACACCAGAGGCAAATACAGCAACAGTTAGACGCAATGGAACAAAATCTTCACACCACGCTTGAACAAACACGTGAAGATTTAACTACTGAGTTACATAAAATCGAATCTAAATGTCAAAAAGTCTGTAACGACATAAAAACACAAATTTGTGAGCATTTTCAACCTATTTTTTCGCGGCATGAAAATGCATTACAGAATCACGAAGCAGCCATAAAAGAACTGCAAACTATTCTTCATGAAAATCATGAGACCTTGCAAGCTAAAATTGACTCAGTTGCAGCTACTGATTCGGTTACGCAACTTGCAAAAACTCAGGAAAACGTAAAGGACACAGTAGAAAGACACATGGAGGAAATTAGTTCATTATCAGAGAAAGTAGCCGAACTTTCAGATCAGTTCACTAACTTATCTACAAAGGTAGATGATAATCTGAACGACACAAAACCGGTAGTCTTTAATGACACAGAAGAGTGCGAACAAATTAGGAAATTCAAACAAAATCAGAATCAAATTAATACGCAACACCAAAGAGAAATCCGGGAAGTACAAGATCAGCTGACACAGGTAATACAAGAATTACGTATTTCAGAGGACACTCGCGCCCCAATACGGGAAGAGGGACATAGAAATACGCAACAGCCACAAAATAATAACACAGGGCATTTCGGAAGTTATGAAAGAAATTGGCAATGTGCACCGAATTTTGAGATGGAACCGCCGACACGACGTAACAATGACCGACATGATGATTTTGACTATAAGCTGTTCATTACTACACGTAAATTCAAAACATTTAAGAATTCTGGCAACGACATTCATCCACAAGCATGGCTCCATCAATTCTCTCATTGTTTTCCTCCCAACTGGTCATTGCAGCACAGATTAGAATTTATGTGTGGCTATTTAGAGAATGAACCAGCTGTAAGAATGTGATCGATCATTCACGATTGTCACAGTGAAGGAGAATTTTATCATGCCTTCCTCTCCGCGTATTGGTCTCAAGCTACACAAGACAGAGTAAAACATAGCGTCATGATGATGAAACACTTTGAACAATCTGAATTTTCCAGTCTTGTCAAATATTTTGAAGACATGTTACATAAAAATCAATATCTTTCAAACCCATACAGCCCTTCAGAACTCATCTGCATTTGCTTACTGAAATTGCCTGAACATTTAAGAAATATTATTTTGGCAGGGCGTTGCAAAGACGACATTAAAGCTTTTCAGGGACTCTTACAAGAATTAGAAATTGACACAGACAGTCGCGGGATGCGAAAACAGGAAAACAATCACTACAGGTCACATCCATCACAATTCCGTGACGACAGAAACAATAACTGGAAACGACAAGTCTATTTTTACAACGCAAATCGTGACCAAAACAGACACCACCCATATGACAACCACTGGCAGAGTAATAATAGTTACAGAGAAAGATCGCATTTCCGTAGTAATGAATATGACAGAGATTACCATAGAAACAGACAATATGGGAACAAAAGCAATTATTATCAAGGGAGACAGAATAACTTAAGGTGCAACAGTTCAGCGCGCAGTTACGATTCCGGGAGAAATTCTCCACCACATGACCGACAAACAAGAAACTATGTAAACTACCGACAAAACGACAGACCTGAATTCCATCAGAACTGGCGGGATTCAAACAGAGCAGGGCACTCTCGACAAGGTGAATTTGTAGAAGTTAGGTCTCCAAATCCCAGTAACGACACGCGCCAACAAAGAGACAATAGGCAATGACTCATACCGCTGGCAGCCACAAAACGTACGTATGAAACTGACGACGCAGCTGCCTTAGCTAGTAATTACGTAAAAATGTAAGACATTAGGGACATCTTACTCCAGGAACACGACATAAAACATAACAACATTGCATATCCTGTGATTCACATTACAGTAAATGACGTAAAATTTACGGCAGTGCTTGACTCTGGCAGTCCCATTTCAGTAATTAGTGAAACAGCCTTTAGCAAATGTAACAAATCGAACGATTGCCCCACACTTCCGTTACGTAAGATTAAATTACAAGGTGCAATCTTTGGAAAAAGTGTAGATGTACGCCAACAAACCAACTTAGAATTCTTTTGTCAAAGCCACAGCTTCTCTATGAACTTTCTCATTGTTACATTATTGTCGACGGAAATTATATTGGGAGTAGACTTTTTGAATGAATACAAAGCAATCTTAAACTTTCACGATGCTGAAATAAGTTTAGAGAAAGAAGGTAAGTCAATAGCTTTGAAATTTGAAGATTGGCTCTCAAACCATGACGAGGAAATTAATCGGCTTTACCTCCTGTTAGACAACAGTTCGGAATTTTCTACGGAACTATACACTAACAATCACTCTGCAAGTACTGACAGGGATGATATCGACGACATATTTGATACTAATAAGTTAATTCAGAATAAAATTCGAACAATTGAGAATTATAATGACACTGATAGGCAAGACCTTTTTGAGATTTTACAAGCACATTCCACAGTTTTTACTCACAAAACAGGAACAATCAAGGGATTTCAATACCAATTTCGTGTTCGTGAGCATACTAAATTTTGTGTTAGACCATACGTAATTCCAGCACATTATGTTAGAACAGAAATACAATCTATGCTTAATGAGGGCATTATTGAGACTGCAGTAAGCTCATACAACAATCCATTACATGTTGTTGAGAAGAAAAATGGATCGATCAGACTTGTCTTAGATTCGAGACAAATCAATACTATCATCATTCCTGAAACAGACAGGCCGCAAACGTTGGAAGAACTTCTTCAAAATTTTAATGATGTAAAAGTGTTGTCTTCCATTGATCTCAGATCCAGCTTTTATCAGATCGAACTTCATCCAGAATGTAGAAAATACACAGCTTTCCTTTGTTTCGGCGTTTGTTATCAGTTTCGGAAACTTCCTTTTGGTTTGAACATTTCTTCAGCAGCATTCATTCGCAGGCTAAATTCCATATTACCTGAGTTCTTAAAACGCCACATCACCTTATATGTGGACGATATTCTAATAGCAGAAGCTTCATGGGAACAACATAATCGCATCCTCAACAGTTTGTTACGTATTTTTGCAGAATCTGGAATTACAGTTAACTTGGAAAAGTCTGAATTCGGTAGGTCAAAGGTGAGGTTTTTAGGAGATATTATTTCTTCTGAAGGCATTCAGCCGGATCCTGAAAAGTTAGAAGCAATCAGAGCCATTCCAGTTCCATCCACAAAAAAACAAGTCCGCAGTTTTCTAGGTCTCGTAAATTTTTACCGTCGTTTTCTGAATATGCAAATTCTTGTTACACCAAAACTTTGTTCTCTCACTGGAAAAAAATACTATTTGGAACTGGGACGAACAAGCACAGTTGGAATTCAATTCATTGAAAGAATCGCTACTTAACGCGCCAATACTAGCTCATCCAGATCTGTCACAAGACTTCTGCCTTAGCACGGATTCTTCTAAAGTCGGTCTTGGTGCCCATTTATTTCAAGAAGCCATAGAAAATGACACTACCATTCAGAAAACCATAGCTTTTGCTAGCTGAGTGCTAACAAAATCTGAAAAAAATTATTCCGTTACTGAATTAGAAGCTTTAGCTATCGTTTGGGCATTTAACAAATTCCGTTTCTTTCTTTCTGGTAAGCACATAAAAGTATACAGTGATCATCGTGCATTACAATTTCTTATGTCTTCAAAATTAAATCATGACAGGTTAAAACGTTGGGCATTGTTTCTGCAAGAATTCCGCTTCACAATAGTCTACATTCCCGGCAAGGAGAACATCGTTGTGGACGCACTGTCACGCGCACCGGCTGGGCTTGAAAAAAGTAACACAGAAGGCAACCTCGAGAAAAATTTCAGTATTCTTTACATTCAGAAAGTCGCCTTTGAAAACTTCATCACCACATCTTTAAAGGACATTGTTCATGAACAAGATAAAGATCCGATTTGGAAAGACATCAAGAGCAAATGGCATGAAAAGACACACACACAGATTCGGCATTATTATCTGGTTAGAAACAACATACTGTTCAAACGCTGCACTGTTGATGACAAGCTATGGGTACTTTACATTCCAGATGATTTTGTTAATAAGCTCATTTGGTACATTCATTTCAGTTACGCACATTTTGGTCCACGAAAATGTTATCATATTCTTCGGACGACTTGTTATTTTAACAATATGGAAAAGAGAATTCGAAGAGTCTTGTCTATTTGTAAACTTTGTCAAAAGGCGAAACCATCTACTATCTCTCATCGTGCTCCGCTGTTTCCTATCATTCCTTCTAAATTAAAAGAATTTGTTGCTGTTGATCTCTTGGGACCGCTTGTCAGAACATCTAATGGATTTTCGTACGTTCTAGTCACTGTTGAACTTACTTCAAAATTTGTTTCTTTCACTCCGTTATGTAAAGCCACTGGACGGTCTGTATCCAACGCCTTTGTTAAAAATTTCTTACGTGAAGTTGGACATGTTAGTAAAGTCATTTCAGATAACGGACCGCAATTCAGATCTGCTGTTTGGTCACGCATGCTTCGGAATCATAAAATTAAACCTGTTTCTATTTCATTGTACTCACCACATTGTAACCCGTCTGAAAGGATTATGAAAGAAATCAATAAGCTTTGCAGACTTTATTGTCACAGAAAGCATCAGCATTGGGACAGATATTTACACTTATTTCAAAATGTGCTGAATGAAATGCCTCATGATTCCACTGCTTTACCACCTACTCTTGTACTGAAGAATGAAGAACCATCGAACAGAATCAGAGAGCTTGTACCTTTCCCGAATACACGTAAACTTTGACACAAGGACATAATTGATTTGGCTATTAAAAATATAAAATCTACAGCAGACAAAAGGAGAAAACTACACGGTAAAGCAAATGCAAAGAAATTATATATTGGTCAGAAAGTTCTCATTAAAGCTCATTCATTGTCACATAAGAAGAAACACTTGAGTCACAAATTCTTTCTAGTTTACAATGGACCTTACAGAATCCGACGTATACCACATGATAATTGCGTTGAAGTTGAAACTCTGTGTACTAGGAAGAGTAAAGGTTTACACCACATTTCACACGTAAAACCGTTTATTGAAAGATAATCTGCCTTTTAACTTTGTCTTTGCCATATAACTTTTCACTTTACATTACCAGTATGCTTTGTCAGACTTAAGAAACTATTAACATGCAACAATGTTTGAAGTTAAATATCCAGTCTAGAACCTAGGGAACATTTTTAAACAGAAATTACGAATGCATTGTTATAGTGAACAGACGACACAGTGTTGTATTTGTACATTCTTGCTTGTTAGTTGCACGATTACGTAACGACTATCAGGCTTACATACTTAGGACATATACTGGTACTGCTAATGAGATTTTAATGCAACATTTTGGTTTACTTGAAAATACATTCTGGATTTAAAGTACTTTCAGTGAGATACCAGATGACATAGTGGTTAGTTTATGTGACAGCTACACGATTTTATCATGACGCTACTAATGAGTGACAATTTACAATGTTGCTTTTGCAGTGTTTCTGTTTTATATCTGCACAGTTTTCGGTTTTAGTCTGGAAAATAAAACATGTTTCAGTAGTACCTTTTGTGGTATAGCTACAATGAGACAGCCTTTTCCGTAGCACAACAATACGTTACAGTACAGTACTTTCTTCGTCACAACTATAAGCGTAATAACTACGATATCTATACACAAAGCATTTCACTTTTGTTTATGATGAGGTAAGTACATTGACTTCTGCAGAACTTAGCTTTCGGAGGACGATAACTACGACACTACCACAGATATTATCTTACAGCAAGACGCACATTTAGCGCTACAGGACACGCATTTGAGTGATTACTTTTGTACTTAAAACATTTATTTTTAAAGATTTTCGAATTACAATGATACAAAGGTTTTCCGTGATACATTTCATTCCATTGCAGTAATCCATAACACCTGAGGGTATAATTACATTAATCCTCAGGGGGGTACACGCTTACTTTGTGTACCATGTGTGTGGCAAGCACAAGGATCCCTAGCTAATATGGTATTTGCTTATACAACTTTACACATTGGTACCATATTTCTCTAACACACAAATTACACAGCTATCTGATCATTTAACTGAGAGATAAACATTTTTTTTTACTATGTCAGTGACACATGTTTACGTAATTACACAGTTGGATAATTTCACACTTATGAAATTGTATTTGTCTGTACTTTGTGAACTGTTCATATTTTTTTGGAACCATTGTGATACTATGAGAGCTTTGAATGATGTATTTGGTAAGGGAGCATGATTTTTAAAGTACGTTTGAGGTAGATGACACTATTGAAATGAGCAGAGAATTTTTTTAGGTTTTGACATTATTGCAGAAAGCTACACCTTTTTTGAGATTTGGCTGAGGTTTTATGATGTTATGATGACGATGTGTATTACGCTGTTGCGGTATGTTTATGATCAATAAGCTGATGGTATATGAGGAATTTGATTATGCTACATATTTATTATGATGAAATATTGAAGAAGTGTCGACGAATACGTATATGAATAATGAGTAGTGGTTAGGGACTCTGATTTGTGGAGAAGGATGTTGGAAACCAAGAATCTTACTTTAAGAGTTATGAATTGTATGTAAATGTGCGAATGTATCACAATGCCGACGAAAACTTTTTGATCACTATTATATTCATAGGATTTTGTTTCTACACATTTGCAACGCAAATTCTCGACCTGTGAAATTTTTTATATGAGACTGTCACTGTAATGCAAACTGGTGTCGTAAATATTTCAGTAAGAAAGTTAAGTGACCACCTTCACATAATGAGTCGCCTGGAAAAAAGCCATTAGTGTGTGCCTTTTCAGAGGCACAGGTAGAAAAAAAAAGGGAGGCCATTATCCCCGCTATTGACATTCCTTTGTAGAAAGCATCGCAAATATGACATGCTCAAACTTGAAAACATATGATTATACTGTGGAGCTCTTAATTTATGATATTTACTAAAATGCCTAATGAAAAGATGAGAAACATTTCACGGCTATTGTCTTGCTAGTTGAGAGAAATGCCATATGGCTTGCTTTATGTATTTATTTACTCATTTTGTTTAATATCAAGTTTCTAGCTGCAGCAGCATTGGTTAAAATAAAATTTAATAGATGTACTAATATAAATATTTTATGCCTACAGATCCAGTAAATAATTTTATGATCTATTCAAAAAAACGAAGGAGCATAAAAAGACATTTCCCTTCACAGGAATTGCATGCGGAATTTTCTTGTCAACTACTTGGTAATTTTTTTGGTAGAATAACTTCTTGTGGTGCAATACTTTAATTACGTAAACACTAACATGTGACATAGATATTAGACATGGCCATCTTTAATGTAATATTTTTTCTGCTTGAGCTATGTCATGTTCAGATATAAGTTATTGCATTTGCTGCTGCTGTTTGCCAGGCACAGTGCTACTAAATATCATTTTGTATTACTCTGTTAAGCTAGTTTTGCTACTGATTTTTCTTGTTGCTGCACTTTGGCTCATATTAGTTGTAATGTTGCATTGCTTGGTAATTTAGATTTACTGTAGCTTGCTTTGCAATTTTCCATTTTTTTGTGATTGCTGTTTGTGTTAATTGTTTTGTGCTGCTGCATTGCCTCGTCCCTTAGTTTAGCATCTGAGTTCAGTAGATTTAAGTTAGCTTAAGATGGGGTAGGCCATATAAGAGAATAAGTTGTGATGAATTGGAAGAAATGCATTGAGAAGCTATAAGAAAATGGTTTGGCCAAAAAAGTATTTTGAAAGAGGATATGAACCAAAAAAGTAAGGTTTAGGGACAACAGATTTAGGTAGGATTTTCTTGGAAATAAATGATGAGGTAAGATAATGGAAAATAAATAACGAGGTAAGAAATGTGTGAACATATAAATACAGAAAGCATGCTCGGATAGAATTTTTTTGGTGGAAACAAATGTTGAAATAAGAGGAAAGATATATGGAATGAAGTTTTGGGGTGGACTGCAGTACCAAATGTCACACTGAAAACAAACCCTGTCCTGTATTTTTGTGTTATTACACTATGTGAATTTGTGTTTTTCCTGTCTTAATGTGTTTAGCTAATAAGAGTTATGTTGTAGAATTTTTCTGATAATATGTTATTTCCTTTGTAAAGATGTTTAGACATTATTTATTCTGTTCTGTTTTAATGCTCATGTGTGAAGTTGATGTTTCGAAAGACTACAGTGGGTCTCCATCTTTGATGACCCACCAATACCATGATTTCTACAAGGACTGCAATGGGTATGCACCTCTGGTGGCCCACCAGTACCGTAATCCCTACCAGGACTACAGTGGGTCTGCTCTGTGACTACCTACCTACCAATATTCTTCAAAACATTGAATGACTCTGCTGTGGGTTTGCTCTGTTGTGGCCCATTACCTGTCAGCATGTCAAGAGTCAGCACTGTCTTTCCGTTGGAAGGACAACACTACTTCTTCAAGACTACATGGAAATCCAATACTTCCGTGTGCATTGTCTTTTACTGCTCAGACTTTGAGAAAAGAAACAGCAGTTTTACTGTGATGAGGACTGTCTTTATGGACTGTGAGAAAATTTTAGCTTTTGACCAATATTATATCAATAAGTGTGTGCATTTGATATCTTTGTTATTGTAATTATGAAAAATTTTTTCAAATCTGTATTGGCCAGTGCCCAAATTAATTTGTAAAATTTTTTGTGGGGAGCATGGGGGCTATGTAAGTAGGCTGTTTAGATTTTTATATTGGTAACGCCACGTAGCGCTCTGTATGAAAATCGCTGGCTGTTGAAAGGTGGCATATGAAAGGTGGCTACACTGAGCCACAGTGCCAGAGAGTATTGTTCAGCCGCCTCCACAGGCAGTGCTTGGGGAGAACTCGTGGTAGTCAGTGCTTGTTGAGATGTGCTAGTGAAAAGTGCTTGCTGAGATGTGGTAGTGAAGAGTGCTTGTCGAGAGGTCGTGGTGGAGAGTGCTTGTTGAGATGTGCTAGTGAAAAGTGCTGGTCGAGAACTCGTAGTAGGCAGTGCTTGCTGAGATGTGATACTGAAGAGTTCTTGTTGAGATGTGGTAGTAGAGAGTCGATGTGGAGATATATTGTAATGACTAGAGTGCTTTTCGTCAATATATGAAGGTAAAAAAAAAAAGTTTTCCTTTTCTTTTTATTATCTCAATGTCTTAAATAATGCATCATTACAGGTTCAGTCAACAAAGCATCTGGCGTGTGTTCTTGTATTAGAGTGTAATTCTGGGTTTCTTGCGCAATTTTAGTATTTCTAATTTTTTTATCACGTCAGTATAAATGGTATTTGAAATTTCTTGTCTTATTGAAGAAGAACCGTGCCAGATGTGTACATTTAGTCGTATTTCCACACACAGAACAGTTATACTTGTGCTTTGGTTTCGTAGCTTTTATAGTTGCTGGGGACTTAATTAATTAATTGTGTTAACAGGAAATTTTCATTTCATTCTTTGTTGTTGTTCTATGCAGTCAGATTGCGTACTAAAACTAGTCAGGGCCACCGTTTACGAGACACAGCGAAATCGGATATACAGCTACCAAAAATAAAAATATTTGCATTGTATTTAATTAAGCCCCCATGCACGTGGCGACCCTGCCAGGATTCGAACCTGGAATCTTCTGATTGTAAAAGTAGTAGACAGTAGTATTGTTGTAGTAATTTGTAGTTTAGTAATTGTAGTCGATATTGCATGTGTAGATTTGGTAATTGGCATTCTTCTAATGGTATTTTTCAAAATTTAATTTTTATTGCCTTGTATACGCGTTTGACAATTTAGTGCAATTATTTCAATTGTTCGTTAATCGTGTTTGAGGGAAATATTTTGTGTGAATGGTATTGTTGAAGATAAGGAGTCATTGTATATAATTTTCGTACAGTGACGAGTTTTGTATAATTTGTAAATGATTACGCGATCAATGAAAAAGGCAAAAATGATGAATAGTGAGAATGACGAAATTGTTAACATGGCGAACTCGCCAACACAGGAGAACAGTGTGATGAATAATGAAGTGGAAAACAATTTAATAAGTCGGGAAAATAGTCCAGAACCATTTCAAAATTTTTCTCAATCAGAAAATTCACAGAATACGAGATTAACGATAGAAGATTCTGGAACAGTATCGAACACGGATAGCTTTATGGCTATGCAGAAGGAAGTTAGTTTTGCCGGAAATGTTAGGGGCGAAAAGAATTTTGAATCATTTAATATGGAGCAGTTGATGGGTGTAATATTAAATTTGGGATCTGAATTAAAAACAGAGATAGGGACAATTAAAACACAAATGGCAACAATGGAGCAGTTTCGATCTGAATTTAAAACAGAGATAGGATCAATTAAAACAGAAATGGGAACTTTGGGATCTGAATTAAAAACAGATAGGGGAACAATGGAAACACGGTTAGACTCACTGGGTTCACAAATAGGAACAATTAAAACAGAGATTGAAACAATGGAAACACGGTTAGATTCACGAATAGGGACATGTTTCAAAAACATGAAAGATGAATTAAAGAAAGAAATCAGAGAAGAAGTACAACCGATTTTGAATGCTCACAATAATAGATTAGTTGCAATAGAGATTAGACAAAGGGAACAGGATAGAGAACATGAAGAAAGAGATCGCGTGATAGTACAGAAATTTTCAGAGTTAAATTTACAACGTGCAAAAGATAAGGAAGAAATATTTGAGAGAATCGAGGAATCCGTACCAAATGTCAGATCAAATAACCTAACACAACAGTATGAACAGTTAACTACTAAATGTGTTAATACTGAAACCCGAGTCGCGACACTTACGGAAGACGTAAATAAACAGAAAGAACAAATAGGTGATTTATCGGAAAGAGTTGAGGAGATTTCAGACAAATTGACAAATCTTAGTTTAAATGGGGACAGAGATTCGCATGATACAGCTCCATTACCATTTGCAGAAACCGAAGAGTATCAGAACATAAATAAACATGTTGAAAATCAAGGAAAATTTAATGAACGCGTTAAAAGGGACGTTGAGGCATTACGAAAGCAAGTCAAACAAATCGAAGGCGAAATTGTAGGAAAAGACAGTAGAAGAAATTTAGAATCACAGATAGCAGAGGGGTTTGAAGAGAATAATCTATTTCATTTACGAGAAGCAACAAGAGAGCGCCAGGCGCGTGAACTTGACAATAATCGACATTCGTACTGGAACAGTCGCGGTAGGTCTTGGTCGCCACGAGAAGAAAACTTTGACTATAAACACTTCTTAACTGTTCGGAAATTTAAGATCTTTTGCAATTCTAAGAACGACATACATCCATGTTCATGGTCAGGTCAATTTGCGTACGCACTTCCGCCAAATTTGCCACTAAGTCACAAACTGGAAATTTTGTGCGGCTATTAAAGTCCTCAGGGGATTCACTACTCTAAGTGAATATGTGCAGTAGCGTGCATAGGGCCCCGAGCTGTAGTGGTGCTATTTCCCTTTTAGTTTTCTGCACCGCTGCCTACTCTTTTACTATTCTTTGCATCTGTCAAAACAACTCTTCTACTATCAATCTATCTAGAGAGTAAGTAAACAATAACCGGATATGACTATTTTACCTAAAAGTGATTTCGGAAATTAACGTTTGGACTTACTGTATCTTCAGCAGCATTCATTCGTAGCTTAAACGAAATTTTACCTGTTTATCTTCGTGACAATATTACTTCATATGTTGACGATATTCTTATTGCTAAACATTCTTGGAGTGAGCACAACAAAATTTTGGATTCATTATTACGTATTTTTGCAAGAGTTGGCATTACAGTGAACTTAGAAAAATCTGAATTTGGTCGTTCTCAGGTGAAATTTCTCGGTCACATTATTTCTACAGAAGGTATTATTCCTGATCCAGAGAAACTAGACGCTATTCGTAATTTTGCTGTTCCTACCACAAAACGTGAGGTTCGTAGTTTCCTTGGTGTCTGTAATTTTCTTAGACGCTTTGTTAGATTGGACGATTTGGCCATACGTAAACATGCAGAATATACAAGGATACCGCGCTGTGTTTTGTCGGCGGCACATACTCAAAGCAACAGTCAAGTCTGCGCGCCGCACAAGGCAGTCGTTGACCGCAAACAATTGCTTCCTACGTCACGCGCCTACAGCTGATCGAGCGCTCAGTGCGAATGCACTGATAGCCGTAAACAAATACACAGTCTAATTTCTCCGATTAAATTCAGTATAAAGCTATAGTGACTTGATGAATTATGTTATTAACGTTCAGTATTTCTCAGGATACGGTTCTATAAAATATTTAAGAATTTCAGGTAAATTCTGTGCGTGTCCGACGTTAAGACGCCTTGCTATCGAAAAATTTTCAGGAAGAATGTAATTTCGAAGAAGAAACTAATAAACTAAAAAGGTAACTATTAATTGAGTTTATTTTTTCAGGTAACATATTTCCACTTAGGTACGTACTTTAGACGTAATTTGCTGCTCGCAATTACGTGATTCATACTTTGTGCTAAATTTCATGTTCTATGAAATTACTTGTGAAGCGACGTGCTTGCGTACGTTAACTGATTTTGACAATGATTATTAATGAACTGGGTTGTTATTTGTATATATTATGCATCGCTTGGCTGCAATGCTTTTTCACTGATGTCATATTTTTTTATTATGTGCCTGCTGTGCTTATTTATTTAAATTATAATTGTCACCTGATTAATTGTGCTGACTGTGATTATGTATGTAAGTTATACTTTGTGATTTATCTGCTTGCGCATCCATGTTTACTTATTAAGATGACATATGAACATTTATTTGCTTATGCTGATATGATGCTAATGACACATTTATTACGTAAGATATATGTTTACTGCTATGCGTATGGATTGCATATTTATACATTTCTGTTTGTCGTCACAACTACTCTTTAATTTGGTATATAGCAATGCTGATGTACAGTGTACGAACATAGAGTTTAGGTCACATTATGGTATTAATTATAGATTGTTCACTTGGCAGAGCCTCGTTGTAGGATTTGTGCTGCATCCACTTGTTGACATTCTGTTCTCTACTGGTATATTTACTCGCTATTGCATGTTTTGCTTACGCTCAGCGCGTTATATTTTTAAGATAAGAAAATGAACTGCTATAATTCGACGAACGACATTAGTACAAGAAACTTTATAGAAGCCACATGAGCTGGAGGTTTTATGAAAGCTGTATAAATGTATGCTAATAGGAAGGAAGCTAACGACATGACATACCAAAACTAGGTTTAGACCATTGACAGTTATTACATTGCATTCTTCGTGAGCAACTGAAATAGTGACACTTGACACAAGAAATACTCCACATGTTTGTTTCTGTTTGCCATAATTATTGAAGTGGTGTACACACTGTGAAATATTATGATCATTCACACTCCGTAATCGTACTTAATTACTGAGAGTTATTCGAACTAAGTCTGTTAGAGGTCATGTATGCATTTCTTTTGTTTATAATTCATAATGAGTAGAAGATTTGGGTCAGATGCATTACACAGAGGTTGTGTGTTGACAGTGTGTCTTCGGATTGTATAGGATGATGAGGTTTGCATTAGGACTTTATCTGTACTTGTTCGAGGAGACTGACTAGAGGAAAGAGTTGTTATGGAAGTGAAATGATATTGGCGATAAGGTTTATATGTGTCGACGTATTGAAGAGATATTATTGAGGTATTGAGATTATATGAAGTTGATGATTATTGGAGTTTTTGTGGACAAGAGGTAAGGTAAATGCTATTAATGATAAGGTTTATATGTATCGACGTAAGAGGTATTATTGAAGTATTGAGATTATGTGATGCTGATGATTATTGGAGTTTTGGTGGATAAGAGGTAAAGTAAGTGAGGTGCATATTTTTTTTTGTTGGTCTATATGGAACAAGGAGGATGAAGATAGCAGACTAGAACACTCAAGTAGAAGGAAGATTGTCTACACACACTTTGTTAAATCAATAAGCAGTACATTTTTTTTGGAGAGAGGAAGTAATTGCATATCTTGGCTCACTGACAGTTGTTCAGCAACCGTACATTTTGATCTAGCTTGGCAAACATTGGTCTTAACATGATGACTATGACGTTGACTTAGCTATTATTGACTGTTGTACATTGCTGCCACTACTACTTGATACACATGATGAACATGAAATTTTTACAGTATTGCATTTACACAGTTAACACTATTCAATTACACAGCAGTACTTAATGTGGATGAAAGATGAGTGAGTGTGTTTTGTGTGTTTTTCTTTCCTAATCCTACCCACCTATCTCCTAAATATTATTTTATTTGTATGTAGTGGCTTGCACTGACACCCATAAATATTATAGGTTTACTGTTATTTGAGTATTTGTAATAGTTAATATGACAATTATCTGATATCATTTGTGTGTTTATTAGAATTTGTATGTAACTGTTACCTGCACTTTTTCAACATAAAGGGTGACACTTAGAAATGTTTAATTTCTGCTGATGAACTGTGTGATTAGTGATAGTGAATATTATGGACTGTTACTTGTACTTTTTCTACATGATTGGTGCCACTAGGACATGTTTAATTTCTGCTTATAAACTCTGACGAACAGTGTGATCAGTGATAGTGAATATTATGGACTGCTCTCTGGACTTGCTCATCATTGCTAGGTGCAACTGATGGACTGCTTCTACTGAAATAATGTCACTTCTTGCTGTCTGCACCTGCTCAGCATTGTTGGGTACCACAGATGGAACTGCTTCTACTGACATAATGTCACTTGTTGGTGCCTGCACCTGTTCAACATTGCTGGGTGCAACTGATGGAACTACTTCTATGGAAATGATGTCACTTGTCGGTGTCTGCACCTACTCAACATTGCTAGGTGCCACTGTTGGAACTGTTTCTACTGAAATGATGTTACCTGTTGCTGTGTGCACCTGTTCAACATTGCTGGGTGCCACTAATGGACTGATTCTACTGGAATAATGTCACTTGTTGGTGTCTACACCTGTTCAACATTGCTGGGTGCCACTAATGGAACTGTTTCTGCTGAGTGATGTCACTTGTTGCTGTCTGCACCTGCTCAACATTGCTGGGTGCCACTGATGGACTGCTTCTATTGAAATGATGTCACTTGTTGGTGTCTGCACCTGTTCAACATTGCTGGGTGCCACTGATGAACTGCTTCTATTGAAATGATGTCACTTATTGGTGTCTGCACCTGTTCAACATTGCTGGGTGCCACTGATGAACTGCTTCTACTAAAATGATGTCACTTGTTGGTATTTGCACCTGTTGACCATTGCTGGGTGCTACTGCTGGAATTATCAACTACTTTTTTTTTTGAATAATTAAAAGTATTTTATGTGAACATTTGTATAAACTGATTTTTTTGTGTATTGTGTAAACTATTATGTAAAGCCACATGTATGAAAGAATTTGTATTGCCTACTGTATTTTATACACTCCTGGAAATGGAAAAAAGAACACATTCACACCGGTGTGTCAGACCCACCATACTTGCTCCGGACACTGCGAGAGGGCTGTACAAGCAATGATCACACGCATGGCACAGTGGACACCCCAGGAACCGCAGTGTTGGCCGTCGAATGGCGCTAGCTGCGCAGCATTTGTGCACCGCCGCCGTCAGTGTCAGCCAGTTTGCCGTGGCATACGGAGCTCCATCGCAGTCTTTAACACTGGTAGCATGCCGCGACAGCGTGGACGTGAACCGTATGTGCAGTTGACGGACATTGAGCGAGGGCATATAGTGGGCATGCGGGAGGCCGGGTGGACGTACCGCCGAATTGGTCAACACGTGGGGCGTGAGGTCTCCACAGTACATCGATGTTGTCGCCAGTGGTCGGCGGAAGGTGCACGTGCCCGTCGACCTGGGACCGGACCGCAGCGACGCATGGATGCACGCCAAGACCGTAGGATCCTACGCAGTGCCGTAGAGGACCGCACCGCCACTTCCCAGCAAATTAGGGACACTGTTGCTCCTGGGGTATCGGCGAGGACCATTCGCAACCGTCTCCATGAAGCTGGGCTACGGTCCCGCACACCGTTAGGCCGTCTTCCGCTCACGCCCCAACATCGTGCAGCCCGCCTCCAATGGTGTCGCGACAGGCGTGAATGGAGGGACGAATGGAGACGTGTCGTCTTCAGCGATGAGAGTCGCTTCTGCCTTGGTGCCAATGATGGTCGTATGCGTGTTTGGCGCCGTGCAGGTGAGCGCCACAATCAGGACTGCATACGACCGAGGCACACAGGGCTAACACCCGGCATCATGGTGTGGGGAGCGATCTCCTACACTGGCCGTACACCACTGGTGATCGTCGAGGGGACACTGAATACTGCACGGTACATCCAAACCGTCATCGAACCCATCGTTCTACCATTCCTAGACCGGCAAGGGAACTTGCTGTTCCAACAGGACGATGCACGTCCGCATGTATCCCGTGCCACCCAACGTGCTCTAGAAGGTGTACGTCAACTACCCTGGCCACCAAGATCTCCGGATCTGTCCCCCATTGAGCATGTTTGGGACTGGATGAAGCGTCGTCTCACGCGGTCTGCACGTCCAGCACGAACGCTGGTCCAACTGAGGCGCCAGGTGGAAATGGCATGGCAAGCCGTTCCACTGGACTACATCCAGCATCTCTACGATCGTCTCCATGGGAGAATAGCAGCCTGCATTGCTGCGAAAGGTGGATATACACTGTACTAGTGCCGACATTGTGCATGCTCTGTTGCCTGTGTCTATGTGCCTGTGGTTCTGTCAGTGTGATCATGTGATGTATCTGACCCCAAGAATGTGTCACTAAAGTTTCCCCTTCCTGGGACAATGAATTCACGGTGTTCTTATTACAATTTCCAGGAGTGTATATTAGGTTATGGAATGGTCAGTGCAAAGCCAAAATTTTAACTAATTATGTGATATTTACGTATTAATATTATCTTTTATTTTTGTCTGTATTGTTTTTGACGAATTTGGTGCTATTTTCATCACCAATACTGGCAAAAATACCATCAAATTCTAGCCCGTGGTGGAAGGGCATATGAAAGGTGGCATATGAAAGGTGGCTACACTGAGCCACAGCGCCAGAGAGTATTGTTCAGCCGCCTCCACAGGCAGTGCTTGTGGAGAACTCGTGGTAGTCAGTGCTTGTTGAGATGTGCTAGTGAAAAGTGCTTGCTGAGATGTGGTAGTGAAGAGTGCTTGTCGAGAGGTCGTGGTGGAGAGTGCTTGTTGAGATGTGCTAGTGAAAAGTGCTGGTCGAGAACTCGTAGTAGGCAGTGCTTGCTGAGATGTGATACTGAAAAGTTCTTGTTGAGATGTGGTAGTAGAGAGTCGATGTGGAGATATATTGTAATGACTAGAGTGCTTTTCGTCAATATATGAAGGTAAAAAAAAAAAAGTTTTCCTTTTCTTTTTATTATCTCAATGTCTTAAATAATGCGTCATTACAGGTTCAGTCAACAAAGCATCTGGCGTGTGTTCTTGTATTAGAGTGTAATTCTGGGTTTCTTGCGCAATTTTAGTATTTCTAATTTTTTTATCACGTCAGTATAAATGGTATTTGAAATTTCTTGTCTTATTGAAGAAGAACCGTGCCAGATGTGTACGTTGAGTCATACTTCCACACACAGAACAGTTATACTTGTGCTTTGGTTTCGTAAGTTTTATAGTTGCTGGGGACTTAATTAATTAATTGTGTTAACAGGAAATTTTCATTTCATTCTTTGTTGTTGTTCTATGCAGTCAGATTGCGTACTAAAACTAGTCAGGGCTACCGTTTACGAGACACAGCGTAATCGGATATACAGCTACCAAAAATAAAAATATTTGCATTGTATTTAATTAAGCCCCCATGCACTGTGCTGTGTGCAGTCTGTGTCTAGTTTGCATTGTTGTCTGCCATTGTAGTGTTGGGCAGCTGGATGTGAACAGTGCGTAGCGTTGCGCAGTTGGAGGTGAGCCGCCAGCAGTGGTGAATGTGGGGAGAGAGATGGCGGAGTTTTGAATTTTGTAAGACTGGATGTCATGAATTGCTATATATATTATGACTATTAAGGTAAATACATCATTTGTTCTCTATCAAAATCTTTCATTTGCTAACTATGCCTATTAGTAGTTAGTGCCTTCCGTAGTTTGAATCTTTTATTTAGCTGGCAGTAGTGGCGCTCGCTGTATTGCAGTAGTTCAAGTAACCAAGATTTTTGTGAGGTAAGTGATTTGTGAAAGGTATAGGTTAATGTTAGTCAGGGCCATTCTTTTGTAGGGATTTTTGAAAGTCAGATTGCGTTGCGCTAAAAATATTGTACGTCAGGATAAGCACAGTCATGTAGAATTGTTCAAATTGTTTTCAACACATCAAAAAAGTTGTGCATCACCCCGGTTCCCAGAACTCCTGAAGACACACGTTGACTGTGGACATTGTATCACAGACACAGTCCCTTTGACTGTTCAGAGATGTCACTAAACCCGCTCATAGATGTAAACAATCATGCACGAACAGCGCCTATTAGACGGAGGAGATCCGCCAGCCGATTAGTTCTAGTTATTCCACCAGGAAGGTGGTACACGACTCGTGTTGTCTGTAGTCAATGCCTAGACGGTCAATACCACGGTTCGATCGCGTCCCCATTGTTACTTTGTGCCAGGAAGGGCTCTCAACAAGGAAAGTGTCCAGGCGTCTTGGAGTGAACCAAAGCGATGCTGTTCGGACATGGAGGACATACAGAGAAACAGAAACTTTCGCCCACATGCCTCGCTCAGGCTGCAGTGGATGACTGATACCTACGAATTACGGCTCGAAGGAACCCTGACAGCAACGCCACCCTTTTGAAAAAAGCTTTTCGTGCAGCCACAGGGCGTCGTGTTACGACTCAAACTGTGCGCAATAGGCTGCATGATGCGCAACTTCACTCCCGACGTCCATGGCGAGGTCCATTTTTGCAACCACGACACCATACAGCACGGTACAGATGGGTCCAACAACATGCCGAATGGTCCGCTCAGGATTGGCATCATGTTCTCTTCATCGATGAAAGTCGCATATACCTTCAACCAGACAATCGTCGGAGACGTGTTTCGAGGCAACCCAGTCAGGCTGAACGCCGTAGACATACTGTCCAGCTAGTGCAGCAAGGTAGAGATTTCCTGTTATTTTGGGGTGACTTTATGTGGGGCCGACGTACGCCGTTGGTGGTCACGGACAGCGCCGTAACGGCTGTACGATACGTGAATGCCATCCTCCGACCGATAGTGCAACTATATCGGCAGCATATTGGCGAGGCATTCGTCTTCATGGACGACAATTCGCGCTCCCATCGTGCAAATCTTGTGAATGACTTCCTTAAGGATAACGACATCGCTCGATTAGAGTGGCCAGCTTGTTCTCCAGACATGAATCCCACCGAACATGCCTGGGATAGATTAAAATGGGCTGTTCACGGACGATGTGACCCACCGACCACTCTAAGGGGTCTACTCTGAATCGCCGTTGAGGAGTGGGACAATGCGGACCAACAGTGCCTTGATGAACTTGTGGATAGTATGCCACGACTAATACATGCACGCATCAATGCAAGAGGACGGGCTACTGGGTATTAGAAGTACCGGTGTGTACAGCAATGTGGACCACCACCTGTGAAGGTCTCGCTGTATGGTGGTACAACATGCAATGTGTGGTTTTCATGAGCAATAAAAAGGGCGGAAATGACGTTTATGTTGATCTCTGTTCCCAATTTTCTGTACAGTCTCCGGAACTCTCGGAACAGAGGTGATGTAAAACTGTTATTGATGTATGTAGAAGCAATTCAGAGGCGGGTTCGTACATCTGTTACCGGTAGGTTCAATCAACACGTGAGTATTACGGAGAGCTCAAATAGGAATCCGTGCAAGGAAGATAACGTTCTTTTGGTGAAACACTATTGAAGAAATTCAGAGAACCGGCATATGAGGCCGACTGGAGAACGATTCTACTGCCATCAGTTTACATTTCGTTATAAGGATCATGACGATAAGACTATTAAGATTCGTGTGGAAGGATGCAGACAGTCAGTTTTCCCTCGCTCTATTTGTGGACGGAATAGGAAAGGAAATGACTAGTAGTGGTAAAAGGTACCCTCCTCCTCGCGCCGCAAGGTGGCTCACGGGCTATGCATGTAGATTTAGATGTAGATAAACATTACGGTAGTACTAGATTGCTTTGGAAACCATTTTCAAAGATTCACTAAATACATTCAGTGACTAGTAGCAGGTGCATGACAAGCTAAATAATGCCTAAGACTATATTAATAGTCATAGTTCAGACGTGTTCCTGATAATAATTTGTATTTCAGATATACTTGCTTTTTAGGGGGGGAGGGGAAGTTCTGTTAGTGTTATAGTGTTTGTGATACAAACAATTCTCCACAGGTAGGTGCGAAGTGTCCCATCGAGCTAAGAAGAAAATGTCTGAAATTAGATTCAGTGATAATAGCATAATGACAGACGAATGAACGGAAACATTACACACACATTTAAAAACCGAGTAGGAAAAGATAGCAAAGTTAAATCGCATCAGTTTCGTTTTCGTCTTGCTAATGAGGGATGCCACTGGATTTTGTTCTGGAAATTTCTTGGTATACAGTTTATCAATAAGCTATCACTAAATGCGACAGATGATTAAAAAAATTTCTCTTTTTAGATGAGGAAAGTACTGTTGCGAAAGACGTGGAATGTAATGTGAATGATATAGCTAATAATGTTGCTGGTAACATCAGAATGCGGTTTTCAGGGAACAGATCTCTTGCTTACGTGCAATTAAACGCAATGCACGAAGTTTCTGACATGCAACTTGTAAAAGCTGTGTTTTATTATCCAAAGCTGGTCAAAAAGTCGGTGCGTCAACCATTTTAAAATAACAGGACTGATGGGATATTAAAAACTTTCTTGAAATTGCCACGTTCGAGATCTTGTGCGAAAATTGAATGTTGCAGCCTTCAATACGAAAGAATATTCCAGTCTCTGATACTAACAAGGAGGCCATGAAGCCTGTTAAGAATGGATTTCGACGACTCTTAAGTGCTGCGTACAGGGCCTGTACTGAGTACCGTGCCTCCCTAGCGGCTTTTCATGAGTCAGCCCATAGTTTCCGAGATAATCGATCTTGAAGTTTTATTGCTAGAACATTAGGTATGTTTCAATTAGGACTGTTGATATTTTTAAAAATACTTTACAAATATCGATATATCGACTTTTAGAAAGAGTCATAGTCGTCATTCTGTATGTCGAAATGTAGTATCGATATCACATCGTCATGGGCTGTGCGGCTGATACCGGCGGAGGTTCGAGTCCTTCCTCGAGCATGGGTGTCTGTGTTTGTCCTTAGGATAATTTAGGTTAAGTAGTGTGTAAGCTTAGGGACTGATGACCTTAGCAGTTAAGTCCCATGAGATTTCACGCACATTTGAACATTTGATATCATACTGGCAAAAATAACCACGTACTGGCCTATAAAAATATCGGCTGCGCATTGTAAATATACGGCTGGTTTTAGAGTTGTATATTTAAGTATATCGATTTATATTAGATATTGTGTACATCAACAAGCTATCAGCCTGCATATCCCCATTAGAGCAAGAATTGAATGGAAAACTATGCATGTTTATGCTTGGCGATGACCACTATTCTAACAATGGTACTCGCATGTAAGTGGCACAAAAAAGGCTGTCCGATGGGTCCGTCGTTCGGTTTCGTCACATATCGGATATGTCCGAAACACTTCACGTCGACTTCCCTGTTTTTTCATTTCTGCAAACGCCAGCGACCTAGCAGCTGTAGTGTCAAATTTGCGTGGTGAAGTTAAACGTTACAGTTTCTGCTGGTAGAGCCGAGCGCCAATCACGTCCCTGCCCACCTCGAAGGCCAATCTTGTTATTTACATTTCTGTTCATCATTTCCAGCAACTGTTTTTGAAGAACGCCGATGTGGAGAAATAGCACACTAGTTTCATTAAAACATTTTTATTCAACTGGTGTGCTATTTCTTCACATCGGAATCTCGTGTTATTCCATTCACACCGCCACTCCTCAGTGTAATACGACTTCTTCTTTGTGCCACCTATACTTGCTTCGCACAGTCAAACAGAAAGGAACTATTTCAAATATTTACCGAAATTGCGAAAAAATGTAACATGAAATAAAAATATCGACACTCCCCGTGTCATTTCGATATCGATTTATCGCTATATCTCTGACTAGTAGGTCACCGATATATTCTTTTGGGTCAAATGGCTCTAAGCACTATGGGACTTAACATCTGAGATCATCAGTCCCCTAGACTTAGAACTACTTACACCTAACTAACCTAAGGACATTACACACATCCATGCCCGAGGCAGGATTCGAACCTGCGCCCATAGCAGCAGCGCGGTTCCGGACTGAAGCGCCTAGAACCGCTCGGCCGCAGATATTCCTTTGGAAATAAGTCGATATGTCGATATTTTATCACAACTGTAATTTCGACCTCGCGTAAGCAACGCAGCGTTTAAGGTTCCTAGGTGTCAAGCTGGCGGTATAGGTTGTAATCCTACCCGTGTACTTCTTTTTCTTTCATTTTCGTCGTACAGAATATTATTAAATAGTATATGTCATTCAAAATTATTGAAAAAGAGACATTTTCGGCTTACAAATATATCAATTATTACAGCAGACTTTCTTCAAATATGTATTCCGTTTGTGATTCGTAGTTAAAATTACAAATATTTGGTCAACGTTCGCTTGATTCGCGAGGTGGACAGACTGATCAGACATTTTACGATCAGACCTTTGTAGGTGAAAGAAAAGCATGTATCTGGATCATAAAAATTATCTCGACGAAATGTGCTCTACTTTGACAACCCCGTGATGTTTATCTTTGCAGACAGGTTAAAGTTTTCACGAAAAAGAATTCAAAACGCACCCAACTTGCTAAAGAGTTATAGGATAATCGCTTCTAGTGAAGATTCCGTAAAACTACAGTCGCTAATTCTGCTTGAGGTTAGTGACCTATTTTTACAGGAATGATCAAATATACGTGGTTCGCATCGAAATTTATCGATTAAAGCACAATCATTTTGAATTTAAACGAACTGTGTCTTCTAGTATCGTTTCTGAAAAATCAGTGTGCCTGCAAGGCATTAGCTTCCATTAAACCTGCGTGGTGCTCTACGAGTTAACTTCTACGTCAAATACCTTCCAGAATTCTGTTCTAGCACAGCAAGCGATGCAAGCAAGAGCGAGTAAGATGATTCTGTAATCTTTCTGTAACAAACGGGATACGCATTTGAAGAAAGTTGGCAGTAATTATTGATTTACAAAAGAAATAACTAAGGCGAACATGACTATTTTTCACTAATTTTGCATAAAGTATACTATTTAATAATATTCTGTTCAGTGTAAGTAAAAAAAGAAAACACGGGCAGGATTTGAACCTGTATCGCCAGCGTGACAGCCAGGAATCTTAGCTGCTGCGCTACTTCCGTGAGGT
Source organism: Schistocerca americana (assembly GCF_021461395.2). Lineage (NCBI taxonomy): Eukaryota > Metazoa > Arthropoda > Insecta > Orthoptera > Acrididae > Schistocerca > Schistocerca americana. The sequence goes on along the minus strand of NC_060124.1, from coordinate 470,702,787 downwards.
CGAAACATACCTAACGTTCCAGGAAAAGGGGTTATGCATAAAACTTGAATATAGATTTCGTCGGTGTGGTGTGTGTACTGTAAGACCTTCGGTACACACACCATCAGATAATTTGACTTGTCGCTCTAATGAAGTACGCGAGTGTCAGCAATATGTCTCGTGGTCTTATCGTGGCGTGTTCATCTTCTGCCGTTAGGTCAGACGATAGAAATGCCACTTGCACACTTAGAGTAGCAGATTGACGGTGACCAACTTTAAACAGAACTTGATTAATTTTCACACACATTTATTAAAATAATAAAAATCATAGAAAATACTTAACTTGATTCTGGATGCTATTTACAATTGACAATCTGAAATTCCTTTGGTCTTGGTACATTAATCTTATTCTCACATATCTCTGATACTTGACAAAGTGTCTATACATTTCTCTTCATGGCTATGTACAGGAATATGATAATCTTATTAGGCGCAGACTGAAACTTGACTGCAGACAAATGCAGACTAATGCAGACTGACTAATCGGAGGTCTGTACACTCGTTATAAAACCTCGCGCGTTCAGGTATCACTGCGCGAGTGTGATCTGCGAGGAGAAAAGGTTCTACGTTAGCAGCAATCTCATTGGCTGCGTTACATATTAATACGCGGATCGGTGGAAGCAGAATTTGGTCCGTCTCTTAGGTAGCGCCATCTTGTAGTGTGGATATGGACGAGCGCTGCGCCTGCGCTATTGTGCTTAGCGGGGCGCGCTCTAGTGGGAAAGTTGGGTACGCGCTGACTACGCGGAACTACATACGCAGCAGTCGGAATAGGTACCATCGCGTGAAAAGCCATTAGCCAGGTACTCACACGGGGAACTCCCCATCGCACGCCACCCTGATTTAGTGGCAAGGTTGCCCATCGAAAACTGAACACAGATCAAACTTGAATACAGGGAGAAGATGCACTGAACTGTGAAAAAAGAAACAAAACAGAAACAGTGAACGGTCTAAGCTCAAGATGTGCAACATCGAGCAAATCTGAGCAGCCGTGGAATTGTGATTATGTGGTCATGGCGCTGACCTGGGATGGGAAAGATCTGTAACCTAACCTTACCTAACCTAACCTAACCTTATCTCTCTTGTGACGAAATTATGAACTGTCGGGGCGATCATTGACGTGTCTGTTCGCTATATTCAAATTTGTGTCTGTGTCGTGGTGTAACATCCGTTTGCAACAGCGAGATGCAAGGAAGGGGCCTCCAGAAGTACATACATCCTATTTGTTGTACACAATTAGCACATATTATGACTCTGACGTTCCATTTTGGAAGTTTTGACTCTTGAATTCCTTTGTTGTAAAATAGTTCTCACCTGTTCATTTTTTTGTTTTCATGTCTGTGAGAGATCCATGCGGCATCTCGCCTGATCTCCCTATTCATCACATTTACTTGCGACGGCACTGTATTCTTACCACATGACTCTTGCTCTATGATCAATGTATACCGGAAGTACGACAAGTGCCAAGACTGCAGAAGGAGAACAGATACGTCAATGACCAGGAAGAAAGCTCAGACGGAAAGTTCACAATTTAGTGAAAAAAAAAGGCACAAGGCAGGTTTGAATACGAATCTCCCGCTTTGCAGTCCTACACCGTGACCACACAACCCCGACGCCGCGGTTCTTTAATTCACTCTGTGAGGCACATCTTCAGCTTGGACCATTCACTGTTTTGCTTATTTCTTCACAATTCAGTACACCTTCTTCCTTTTTTCATGCTTGTACAGGTATGTGTTCTGTTTTTGACGGGCTATGGCAACGGTGAGCCATCCATTTCCATGTGAGAAAGTGTCTTTTATATCCAAACTAAAATTTGGAGAACATCCAAGAAATACACATGGTCCATCGACGAGGGCGTGGGCTGCAACACTCTTAACTGGAATACGATTCTTCTTGTCTCCTGATGTTGTGGTAAGTTCGATGTTTTCTATGGTTTTGTAGACAGTTGTGCGGGTACGACGATACCTCACACTATATAAGCGAGCGCGCTCTCGCTTGGAAAACGATCATCCTGCCAGCCATGCTCTACGGTTCAGAAGCGTGGAGTATGGCAGCAGACACCAACCTCAAACAGTTGGAAATCATCCAAAACAAAGCCTTCCGTATAGTTGCAGACGCTCCGTGGTTCTCGAGCAATGAGGAGATCAGAGCAATGTGAGGACAGCCCTCATTCTATCATCTCATAAAACAAAAATCATTAAAATTCTACGAATCATCCAACGCATCACCACACCAACTCATCAACTCTCTGGGAAGGGATGAAAACCCTGGCCAGAGAGCACCAATCACTACCATCCATCGCCAATTCAGGCGTTAGTCATATAAATTCATGAGCAAACATACACTTACATCATCATCGCCGCCGCCTCCACTAACATCATCTACCCAGGGGAAAACCGACCCCTAGCCAATACCATATATAACCCTGAATCCGCACCATCAAGGAACACCTCGTAAGACAGAGCGTTTTCAAGGACGCTGGTTCTTCAAATACACCATGGGTATAGACCCAGCCATTTCATGTCGGCTACTCTCAGTCCGCGTTTTGCTGCTGCACAGGCAACTGCATTGAACGCCGCCAACATGCCCTACAGGCGGTATCGTCGTACCCGCACAACAGTCTACAAAACCATAGAAAACATTGAACGAGTTTACCTTGTCAGGAAAGGTCTCACTACAACATACCTAAGACTCTTCAAAATCCGTGACTAACCGGTCTGATGGTACCCCTGTAAGACGCGAAGGCTTGTTTAATTCGCTTACTTTCACTTTATTTCCTCCTACGGTATCACGTTTTGGGGCAAGTCTATGTACTTGCCAACAATATTCTTAACCCAGAAAAGAGCGGTCAGGAAAACTTGCTGTGCCATTTCACAGGCTTTACGTTGGATGTCGTTCAGAAGCTTCAGAATTCTAACTCTGTCTTCATTGTACATATACTCAGTCACTGGATCCGTTGTTGACAGTAGTGACTCATACTGAAGAAAAGCCAAACGTTCATTCAGTGACCACTACACGGAAAAACGATTTGGACTTCGGTAATACTTCAAATGGTTCAAGTGGCTCTGAGCACTATGGGACTTAACATCTGAGGTCATCAGTCCCCTAGAACTTAGAACTACTTAAACCTAACTAACCTAAGGACATCACACACATCCATGGGTCTCGCGGTTCCAGACTGAAGCGCCTAGAACCGCACGGCCACACTGGCCGGCGGTAATATTTCCTAAAGCATTGTACGAAATGGTGTGCACTATTCAGCATGTTTCACTTTCAGTCGGGTTCCAGAAAAAGTGAACCAAAAAAGGGTGACAAATCCCAAGTGTTCAAATCTGGCAAACTTCTCTTCTGTATAATGGTTCCATTGAGCAGCTGACAACTTTTCTCTGTAATGTGTTATATCTTAGAACATCTCTCACAGGGATTTTCGTACTTTATTAATTCTTTAGTTTATTTCGTTTGCAAATTTTCTCGTAGCATTCCGTAAATTATGTATTGACTCGTTCCCTCGCCAAATACCTTCGGTTTGTATGGATACCTGCCAAGTAAACCTAATATATTATATAAAAATGAATATTTGTTTGCTTGTGTATTCGTTTTCTGTGCGTTCCTGTACATTTCATCGATTGCGACGTAGCTTCGGTGAGATGTTGCGCGCGCACTTGGGGGACGGGGGAAGGGGTGAGAGTGGGGGTAAAAAGAGGGTGACATAGTAGCACAACTAAGGCAAGGTCTGGAGCAGTTGTAAGAGGTCTATGATTAAGGAATTTGTTGTTAGCGCATTCGAGCAGAGGTAATTTCGATGGATTGCTCACGCGCTGCCTGCGATATGTGAGCTATAAGAGAATCTCAGACCAAAGAGCAGTGTTGTATGCTGTAGGAACTGTGTGTTAGTAGCAGTAAGTAGTAGCTAGCAGTCTGGTGTATCGTGTTGGCTGGGCCGGTCGTGGTGGAGCAATGGCAGAGCCTGAGCGTTGTAGTATAAGGTAAAAGCAACCTCGTGCATATGTACTATTGTTATATCAAGTCCCATGTAAATGTGTCTAAACAAATCTCTTAATAATAATCTTTCTGATAAAAAGTAACTTTTGACAATCATTCATGTCAATTTAAAGAATTTACTAATTTCTCCAATCCTTGGTCATCCCAATTATTGAAAAGAAAAATCAGTTGTTTCTTTTTATACATGGCAAATCTATCGGCCAGCATTGCACTGAGCTGCGCCAGAAAAATTTCTTATAGGAGCAGATATATACGCGTTATCCGGAGACCTAATTGAGGTAAGATTTTTCAATTTATTCAGAATGAATTTTCAGGGCCATTACGCAGACTGCACTGCTGACTTCCTAAATTTACCAGTTTAAATTAACAGTCATTATTGAAAGGTTATAAGTGAGCGACAATTTTTTATTGGCAAATTAGTCACATTTTATTATTGATAGGTTACGCAATTTATTTTTTGGGAGGTTACACTAAGTGAGAATATTATTTATATTATTTTACTGTGGGGAGGTTACACTTGGCGACAACCGACCAGGATCGTATTTTTGTGAATTAATGAGAAGTAGTCATTTATATATCTGCTTTTATTTACACTATTGTTAAGGGTAGTTTGTATCTGGCTCAACGCATTTACTAACTTGTCATTCTTTCTTTCACAGATCATCGGCAATTTATTGCTCTTTGTTGTAATTGAATTTCTTCCATTTTGCTTTGTCTTTGTTTGATTTTGTGATTAGCTTTGATCTGTGAACACGCCGCTTCATCAATTGTCGTTAAATTTACAGTGGACACAATTGAATTTGTTTGCTCATCATTTAGATTAGAATCATTACTAGTGATCGGCACGCACTGATTATCTGTAATTAGAGGATTAACACTATTACACTGAGTGTCGCTAGTATTATCAGTCAAATTATTCGAATCGGCTTTTTCACTCATTGCACATCGCGATGAACTGTTAGCAGTTGTGGACTGACAAGGCAGCCAGTCCACAGTGACGGGTAGCCGAAAGAAAGGCACGCGTACACACACGCCGACTGGCGTGTATTCTGGAACAGGATAAGTAGTGAATTCTAATAAGAAAAGTATGCAGCTCATCGAATACTTAACTTTTATTCTTTGTTGGTTTACAACGTTCTTGATGAGACATTTCATACGATAACTATCAAACTACGTAAGGCTAATGGCGCCTTGCTAGATCGTAGCCATGGACTTAGCTGAAGGCTATTCTAACTTCTCTCGGCAAATGAGAGAAAGGCTTCGTCCGTGTAGTCGCTAGCAAAATCGTCGTACAACTGGGGTCGAGTGCTATATCGTATCTCTAGACCTGCCTTGTGGTGGCGCTCGGTCTGCGATCACACAGTGGCGACACGCGGGTCCGACATGTACTAAATGGACCGCGGCCGATTTAAGCTACCACCTAGCAAGTGTGGTGTCTGGCGGTGACACCACAGTCTTGGTACCTTCGATCGCTACCACAGTTCCCATGGAAGCGCAGGTGAACATCCCCCATAACATATTACCGCCCCATGTCCGTAGCGGGGTGCTTGTTTCGAACAACCGTTCGCTTAAATGACGGCGCATCCAGACAATGTTAAAGACCTTGTGCACCAAGAAACATGATTCATCTGACCAGGCGAAGCATTCCTATTGATGCATTGTCCAATGTCGATGATCCCGTACCCACTGCAGTCGTAAGTGATGATGTTGTTGGGTCAACATGAGAAGAGTAAGTAAGCTCCTTGTCCAACAGTGTGCGGTGAACGGTGTCCTCCAGAACATTTGTTCCTGCCCGAACACTGTACTCTGTCCTCAATCCACCTATCCTGCTTTTCAAAGCGGGCAAACCTCTGACCTCCATGTTCCGTGATGAGGCTTGTACGTCCAACACCTGGTCACCTACTAGTGACTTCGCCGTCCTTCAACCACTTTCCATAGATCGTCACGACAGTGGCATGTAAAAAGCTGACCAGCTTCACCATTTCCGAGATGCCCGTTCAGAGGCGGCGAGGCCGTAACGATCTCCACTTCTTCAAAGTCGCTTATTTCGGTGTAGTTTTACCATTAGCAGCCCATATCATCGCTATAGTGATTCCTCATTCGCCTCTTCTCTGCTTATATACCTTCCTTAGCATGTCGCAGAGCCACCAGGCGGCATTCACTCCGGTTGTAATATTTTGGATAATGAGTACATGTTTGTGTTGGACAAGAGTAGCGAACTAGACGGCCGTGGCCACTGCAGTGGACTATCACGGCATTCTCTTGAAGTTATTTATGGAAACAACACACAACATAATCCACGATTTACGCAGGGGAATAAGATATCTACACTGATGCTCATAAATTAAGGATAATTGCAGAATGTGTTGCCACACAACGTGGCACTACACAAAACTGGCGCTAATAGCATAAGGAACACACACGACACAGATCTGTAAGTCCACGGTATTGGTGTTAAGTTGAGAAAACCATACCGAAACACATGAGCTACAAAACGCCACTGTTTCCTGCGCATGTACCCCTGCATCAATACGAGATATGATCACCATGCACACGTACACAGGCCGCACAACTGGTTGGCATACTCTGGATCAGGTGGTCGAGCAGCTGCTGGGATATAGCCTCCCATTCTTGCACCAGTGCCTGTCGGAGCTCCTGAAGTGTCCTAAGGGTTTTAAAACGTGCATCGATACGTCGACCGAGAGCATCCCAGACGTGCTCGATGGTGTTTAGGTCTGGAGAACAGGCAGGCCACTCCATTCGCCTGATATCTTCTGTTTCAAGGTACTCCTCCACGACGGCAGCTCGGTGGGGCCGTGCGTTTTCATCCATCAGGAGGAAGGTGGGACCCACTACACCCCTGAAAAGGCGGACGTACTGGTGCAAAATGACGTCCAGATACACCTGACCTGTTACAGTTCCTCTGTCAAAGACATGCAGGGGTGTATGTGCACCAGTCAGAATCCTACCCCACCCCATCAAACCACGACCTCCATACAGGTCCCTTTCAAGGATATTAAGTGGTTGGTATCTGGTTCCTGGTTCACGCCAGATGAAAACCCGGCGAGAATCACTGTTCAAACTATACCTGGACTCGTCCGTGAACATAACCTGGGTCACTGTTCCAATGACCATGTACTGTGTTCTTGACACCAGGCGTTACGGGCTCTCCTGTGACCAAGGGTCAGTGGAATGCACCTTGCAGACCTCCAGGCGAATAAACTACGTCTGTTGAGTCGCACTGTGTGTCTGGAGACAACTGTTCCAGTGGCTGCGGTAAGCTCTCGAGCAAGGCTACCTGCAGTACTCCGTGGCCGTCCGCGGGCACTGATGGTGAGATATAGATCTTCTAGTGGTGTTCTACGCTGTGGACGTCCCGTACTGTGACGCCTGGACACGTGTCCTGTCTGCTGGAATCATTGCCGTAATGTTGAGATCACACTTTGTGGCACATGGAGGGCCTGTGCTACGACCTGCTGTGTTTGACCAGCATCCAGTCGCCCAAGTATTCTGCCCCTCATAACGTCATCAATATGTGTTCTTTGAGCCATTTTCAACACACAGTCACCATTAGCACGTCTGAAAACGTCTGCACACTTACCCGCTGCACCGCACTCTGACATGCACCAACACACCTCCGCGTATGTGGACTGCTGTCAGCGCCACCGCGCGACGACTGCAGGTCAAATGCACCGCATGGTCATACCCCGAGGTGATTTAAACCCGCAAACCGCCCACCAGAGCGTTGTTTCATCATGCAAATGCACGTAACCGGAAAACGTGATGCCAAGGCCATAAAACGTGGACTGTACAGCATTGGAAGAAAGTAATTTGGTCGAATGAGTCTTATTTCACACTATTTCCAGCATCTGGCCGAGTGTACGTCCCAAGAGTGAAACATGACGGGGATTCGGTGATGATTTGGGCAATCATACCGTGGTACTCCGTAGGCTCCTTGATTACTCTGCAAGGTCGCATTGATGTCAAGGATTATATGACCATTCTGGCTCGTTAGATCCATCCCACGGTACAACGGTTGTTCCCCATTGGTGATGCCGTATTTTAAAAAGACGACAGCGCCCTGCTCATATAGCTCGCATCGTCAAGGACTGTTTTGTAAGCACGAGAATGAACTTTCGCATTTCCCTTGGGCACCACAGTCACCAGATCTCAAAATTACTGAGTCTTTGTCGGCTTCTTTGGAGAGAAGGGTGCATGGTCTCTATCCAACTACATTATCATTACCTGAACTTGCAACTATTTTGGAGGAAGAATGGTGTAAGATTCCTTTGAAAATCAGACAGGAGCTGTATTTAACCGATTCCGTGACGGCTAGAAGACGTTTCGTCGCCAACAGTTTTGTTAGGCATATTAATGTGTCGTATTTTTGGTGTTTCCATATTTTAGTCCACCCCTTGCAGATGTTGCGTGAGAGAAAAGCAAGAAAGGTCAACCAAGAGCGTCGTGTTCGGATTAAAAAAGACCTAAGATAGAATTCAATCTTTCTCCTCTATTGCTCCACCGGTATTTTGTGAAGAAACTGCGAGAAATTTTCAAAAGTGAGATTAAAATTTAACAGAGAAGCTTTCAATGATAATATTCGCTGATGACATTGCTATACTCCGTGAAAGAGTAAGAAGAACAGAGACTGTTATGACCACAGAATGCGGGACGGACAAAGCAAAGAGGATTTAAAAAGCAGACTGGAAAAAGCAAACATTCCTCGTTCAAAGAAATCTTCTAGTATCAAAAATAAACCTTATTTGAGAAAGAAGTTTCTCGGAAATTACCGCACTTCAGCAGCACTGTATACTACGCAAGTGGACAGCAAGAAAAGAGGAAAAGAAGAGAATCGAAGCGTTTGAGATGTGGTGGTTCAGAAGGACACTGAAAATTAAATAAACTCATAAGAAATGTGGAATTCCAAAAGACCGGCGAGGAAACGAATGTGTCAGAAACATCACTTAGTAGAAGGAACAGTAGTAGGGCAAGCGCGCTCCGAGACCATTTTTGATATCAGTTTGATATCAAGTTAATTATCCAAATTAATTTAATTCATCAATTAATTACCGCCACCCAGCATATTGTGCCCTCTCAGGTAACTCCCAGTCCCCTCCCCTGGCCTCACCCCCACCCCTCCCATTCCCACCCCCTCCCACAATACAATCCAAGATGGCGGCATGGGGAAAAAATGGTGAGAAATTCGCTTCCTCTGTATTGAGCTGCTGGACTGGGACGACCACGCGTTTCCCTCTCCTTCAAATTGGCGGAAAATTCGAATTTTTGACGGGAATATCAGTTCTGTGTGTTAATCCTGAAGTTTGGAGACCATCTGATCTAGACGATACCACCACCATAGGACGCTGTTTGCCATCCCCACCCACACCAATACCCCTCCACTTGAGAGAGAGATTCAGTATGTGCTGAGTATTTGGGCATGATGGACGTAAGCATTATTATTTTGTACACAGTGCGGAATATTGTTTATTTCAACAATTTGAACTGCCATTGATTGAGCAACAGACAGTAGCTCCTTTCAGTTTTGTCAGTGACTGCTGCATGTGCAGAGGATATTACGGTATATTGATAATTTTTTACTTATGGGCCATCTGACAGCAACTGAATAAAACACAATTTTAGTGCCATACGCGTTTCGCCTTTACTTTCTGCAAGGCATCATCAGTGGCAGGTTGCGTGGACAGTTTCTTACATATTACGCTCCTGTTGCATTTTTGGTGTTGTTCTTCTTCTTATGGACGCCAATTTGCGGTTTTTTCCACATTCCACAGCACTATGCACTGAACGCTTGTTTTAATGCCAAGAAACTGTCCACGCAACCTGCCACTGATGATGCCTTGCAGAAAGTAAAGGCGAAACGCGGTTGGCACTAAAATTGTGTTTTATTCAGTTGCTGTCAGACGGCCCATAAGTAAAAAATTATCAATATACCGTAATATTACACGCAACTGAGGGAAGACAGGACTACAAAATTTGAAGGTGCAGAGGATATTTTCGCTATTAGTCTATCACTAGAGAGTTGCTCCAACCAGGCTAACCAAAAGCTCTGTATGGATAGTGATGATACGACAGCAAGCTATCACTGAAGTACAGGGGTGTAGCCTCCTGCCGACCTACAAATGTCTAGCTGCTACTGGGGAAAACGTAACGATGGGTAATAATAATATTAAAATAGCAACCCAATATCCCACTACACCAGTAACATTTCTTTCCCAACATACAAGACTCCTGTCAGACATTACTTGGGAATGGAATAGACTTATACCTATTTATGAGCCACAAGTCGCATACTAGTCAACAGAAATGTGGCAGATATATTGTACAATATTTTTTACGAATCTAGTGCTCATTACCTTAACTGAACACTGTGTCTCAAGACAAAAAAGGAAACTGACCTGTCACCTACATCCCACTCCAGCGCCATCTACCGAGTGTATTGTGTACCTGAAGAGCCGGTCAGACAGAAAACCGGGGCTCTTAACAGCCTTCTTAGGCCTCTACTTATAGCCTCTCCTGCCACTGACTATGGCAAAATGTGGTGCGACTCATACTAACTGCAGCTCAACCCCTGACATAGATTTCTCAGTTCAAAAAATCCGGTACAGTGACGTTCTTTTCTCAATACACCTAGAATTTCTCACGTGAAATGCACATTCCTCCCTTTTACACGAGATACTATCGAATATAAGAGAAATCGGACCATACAAGCGTTTTCACATCGCAAAAGTATAGTTAGTTAAAGTGGAAATCTTGTACAATGCTACTGCATAGGCTATATTTCCTCTAAGTATTCTCTCATCAGGTAGACAAATTTGTTCATATCTGTTATGTTTCGTATCACAGGACTAGAATGTTGAACTCATTTTTGGCTGATGATGCAGTACTAAGAGTACGCTCAGCCTCGGTCACAGGATGCCTCCTCACTTTCGAACTTCCTTAAAGTAAACAACGTCTCGTCACATGCTCACTCTCTCAAGGTAACAGCGCAGAGAAATCTTAAATATCAGGTTAATGCTACGTATCACCTTGTAAATTCGATAATATAGAAAATTTTATTACGATAATCATCCGTCTCAGTGTACATGGGAGCTTAAAATTCCTTTAAAAGATCTCATCACGACGAAAAAACGCCTGATTAACGCTCCAAACCTTGAATTATACCGTGGCACTCTCATCCTCCCAACCTGCAGCATGTCACTGATATCAAATTGATAGGACAATTAATTAAATTAACCGTGAGAGCCGCTTTGCATGGTGAGTAATGTTTTCTTCCTGCACTCAGGTTACACTCGCCAGCTAACCGTTACAGATGCTTCCGTGACGTCTCTAAACGTTTCCTACAGGTTAGATGGCCACTTCCTCTGGTACCAAAATGGGTGGTAACCGTCGTCAAATAGCTGAAGACATCCAATGCTAGTTGCGCTCTGTCTCTCAGTTGTCTTTTCATGCTACTGGAAGTATCTCACTTACAATTCGAGCATACTGCTCCTGAACTAATCCTGCTGCAACCTGTCTATCTATGGGGGGGTTGTAGGAAGATCCACTCTCTTCTCCACCCGCTCCACGGCTCTGCCACCAGATTGTTGTTAACTGCCGCCCATGCGTCGTGTCTGTAGTGTTTGCTGGCGACAACACACCACTCGCCGTGCCAGACTGCTGTTAATGATTCCAGACTTATAAAAATTGTCCTATCCTTCTCAGAAGGACTGGGCGCTTAAAGTCGCTGTGATAAATACCGAGATATTGAACAACATTCTGGGATGTATTTTCGAAATGTCCTGGAAAGGTTGGCTCAGTGAGCAGTTACAAAACACCTGTCTACGTATCGCTACATCCCAAACGTGCGAGAGTGTGCAGCCTTTGGTGACCCTCAAAATACAGCACTATCAAAGTGTTCCTCTTGGCACCCACCAAATTAGTGGGTGGATGCTTTAAGAACTCAAATGGGAATTCCTAAAGGGGAGACTACGTTCTTTTCGAGGAACGACATTTGAAGCTGACCACAGAAGAATTTTTCTGCCACCAACGTACATTTCACATAACGTCAATGAATATAAGATAAAAGAAATTAGTGTCACTCAGTCATTATGTGGTAATCAACAGTGTGCCAGGACAGGTGGACACGACACCATTGATATGGGGCGATATACTGTAATAAGCACTACAGTTGAGAGCATGACCAATTTTAGCAGTTTTACCAGCTCTTCCGTAATTTCAACGCCAACCAGTGACATGGCTGCATGCTTCCCAATATCGGTAACATCGTTAAACTGTCCCTTTACCACTTGACGTGTACCATATAATAGACTGCGAATGTAGATGGATGACCATGCAGTACCTCCATTTATTTTCAGTTCTCAGGCATATACACCAAAGTATACCAGACAGTGCCGTATACAGATGCACTTAGGATGTCTAAGTATTTCTAGCATTTCGAGCATAGTGCAGAATTTACATTTGCGACTGGCCATCTTTCCCTGTGTGGATGGCAGTCATAGAGTTTCTCGCTTTGATAGAATAAAGTTAAATTTTGAAAGATCTAAAATTTGTCTTTGATCAAAACTCCCTGCAACACTGTCGTCAATTTAATTTGCAACTGACCAGAGGTAGGAGGGTACTACACCCACTACATTCTACGTCTCATGAAGGAACAGACAAAGCTGAATCTGTAACTGTTGTTCAGTGCAGATTGTTCCGCACTAATCTTCTCATGGAATCCACCCAATTGCACAAGAACCTTCCAGATCCGAGCATGTCAAGAAGGTCAGCAGCTGGTATTGGTGTTTCGTACGTATGGGAGCGTTGTTGTGATATAACAGATGGTTACGATGGAGATAGGTGTGGTTTATGCTTGAGGGAGCTCCAGATAGAGATTGATGCATTTTACGTAAATCAGCTGTACTATCAATTCTGAAGTATCGTTCTAGTGTCTGGGGTCGGTACCTAGATGGTACTGGCAAGAGAGCAATGATCACAGAACACAAGGCACTCCAAAGGCTACACGGTTCTGCACTTAAAATGTTAAAACCGTGTGGTTTTCGAAATGTTAGTCATGTGGAGTGCGCGTTGCGCGTCCAATGCAGGACGTATATTTCCAACATCTGATACACATCCATCCTGCAGATTTTCTGTCTCACTCACGAAGGTGAAAAACTTTAAGATGATGAAACTACTTCCTTCTAAACCAAAGAAAAGCGTAGATTCTTTGTAATGCGTGCACTATATACTTTCTAGAGGTGTATAGCGCCCAGTGTTCACACCCTATTACAGTCCAGAAATTATGCTAGGCGTATGTGCGTATCAGATCTATAAAATGATCGCTAGCAACGGAAAACGCAGCTGATGAGGAAACAGACAAATGAGTAGCAGCGGTGCTTGACATGTGAAATTACATATCATGACATGCTAACTCCATAAACAGAACAACTGTCAAGTAAATTTAAAGACACACATGCACACACACAGACACACACACACACACACACACACACACACACACACACACACACACACACACATACATACTAGCTTTGCAGGACCTCCCAATTACTGTCAGTGACTTAGAAAAGCAGTTGGAAACATTTTACGTAAATCACTTTTGCTAACAATTCTGAAGTATTGTTCCGGTGTTTTGTGCCCCTATCAAGAAGAGCTCGGAAAAAGAGAAATGATCGTGGAACATAAACACATTCCAAGGGCTACACGGTTCTGCATTTAAACATTCTATAATGCTAAAGCTGTGATGTTTCTGACCTATTAGTTGTTGTGTAATGCAATGCTGTTAATATTTCCATGTAAGAAATGTATTTCCAACGCATAACATACAACCTATCCGCTAGTTTCCCTCCGATAAACTATGGTGACAAACTGTAAGGGCCTGCCGGTGTGGCCGTGCGGTTCTAGGCGCTTCAGTCTGGAACCGCGTGACCGCTACGGTCGCAGGTTCGAATGCTGCCTCGGGCATGGATGTGTGTGATGTCCTTAGGTTAGTTAGGTTTAAGTGGTTCTAAGTTCTAGGGGACTGATGACCACATATGTTGAGTCCCATAGTGCTCAGAGCCATTTTTGAGCCAAACTGTAAGGTGATAAAAACAACCACCTTGCACACCAAAGAAAACATCGCTTCTTTGTAACACAAACACTACGTAATTTTCTGTAGGTGTGTGTCACCTGCAATTTATGAAGTTCAAGCCCACTTGTGGTTCGGAAATTATGATATGTTCACAACAGACCTATGAAATTATCATTGGCAGCCGAAAATGCGTACGAAGAAACAGTGATATCTTATGAGGAAATAAAAAGCACCATTAGTAGCCAGAGGATATGTAACAATCTTATCACAGTTTACGACCAGCTCTGGTAACCTTCCTCTTGCAAACATAAGTCTTGGTCCGGTGTTCGGTTGTATTGCTTAAGTGCAGTTTCCCCTTGACACCACGTCTCTAGAATACCTCCTCTTTCGGCTATTAAGGTGTATGTAGTTAGCACCAGTCCGCTCTCCTCCTCCAGAACACGCGGTTTTATTGATTTCATGCAGTACTCAATTCATGGCATTTTCTCTAATTTTATGTATTCTTGGTCAGTCTCCATAATTTTACTTGATTTTCACAATTTTTACATATTTCATCGTATTTCCCTCACTTTTTACGTATTTCACATTAATTTTTCGTGATTATATCAGGATTTTCTGGTATTTTATCGATGTTATGTCTTTTCGATATTTTCTCGAGAGTTTTTCATATTTATGTAGTCATATTGCTGACATATTTGCGCATCTTGTACACCAACCTACTAAAAAGTCCCAAGACTTCCCCTTTCCCTGGTGATCCACATGCATGCATTTTGAATAGGACGATTATCAAAAGAGTAATAACAATCGCTTTGTATCTATATGAGACTCAATAAGTGGTGCAGATGATGGATGCATTGGATTCTGAAGGTCTGGAAAGACTTCCGTGTATTGCTCCAACCCATTAGAGACCCTGTCTACAGACTGAAGTAGTGCTGCACATGATGGCAACTTAAAGACTGGAATCAGTTCTACACATTCATTTCACTTCCACTCCACTGTGTAGGGGTCTGCAACAGGAATTTAATATGGGTACAAAGTTGATTTCTGTTGCTGCTGAGGTATTTTTTCCGTAAGTTTATGCTCTTATTACTTATCAGATGTGCTTCGTTATTTCTGTTCATTTCTTCCAATTGTGATTCTACCCACAACCCTATCAGTCTACCTAAAAACTATAGATTTTGGTTATTTATTTTGTTACCCGAGCAATAAGTTATTCGTTTGTTGACAGTGTGTCGACTGCAGATAGAATCTTGGGCCATAAGAGTTTTCCTTCTTCCTACTTACAAAGTGCATCTCCCCAGCAGTGTCTTTATAGACGAACAGTTAGCAACCTATGCATCCATACTGCAACCATTCACCGCTGACAACTCTATGCACATACACATAGAGACTGTGCATGTACATTAACAATCGCGATGTCTCGATTTCACCACTTGTAAGTTATTTTCGACATTGTTACAGCTCTGCAAATAGCGAAATGCCCTTCACAGAACTATTCTGCATTTGGTGTGAGCATATTTAAATTCGTCCAGCTAAAGAACATAAAATCTTTGATATAATTAAAATTTTATATAATTTATACTTATATATATAATATTTTATATAATTTATAATTTTGTGATAAAGTATCATACGATTTATTTCCCATGTTTCTGTTGGCTACGATGTGACTTGCGACTCATAAATAGGTGTAAGCGTGTTTCAATCGCAAATGATGTTGCTACACAGTCCTGTATACAGGGGAAGGATGTTACTTGCTTTGTGGGACAGTGGGATGCTGTTCTAATATTGTTATTATCCATGTTTATGTCCCCCCCCCCCCCCCGCCCCCAGCAGCAGCTATTCACTTGTAGATCGACAGATGGCTACTTCCCTGTACTTCAGTGATAGCTTGCTGTCCTGTTATTGTTATTATTATTACTATCATTATTATTATTTTTGTTATCATTATCACCTGTCCTTCCCATATAGGGCTATTGGCTAGCCTGGCTGGAGCAATGCTCCAGTGCTAGACTAATGGCGAAAATATCCACTCCACATCCAGGAATAATAGACAAAACTAGAAAGAACTGCTGTCTTTTGCTTGATCAATGGCAGTTCAGTTTGTTTAAACAAACAATATTCCTCACTGTGTACAAAATAGTAAACACTTACATCTGTAGCATCCAAAGGCTCAGCAAAGACTGAAGCTTCCTTACAAGTGGCGGAGAGGAGGGGTAGTTGGGGCAGGGTCATGGTGGAGATGGGGATGACAAACAGCGGTCCTGGTGGTGGTTTTGTGAACTAGACCGCAAAGTGAACACACAAAATTTGATATTCCCACCAATAAATTTGAAATTCCCGGGAATTTTTTGAATTTCCTGTCAAAATTTCAATTTCCCGCCATTTCAAAGGGAGGGTAACGTTTGGTCCTGCCAGCCCAGCAGCTTGTCACAGACTGAGCGAATTTCTCACCATTTTTCCCATTTTTCCCCAGGCTGTCATCTTGGACTATGTCGTGGGAGGGGAAAGGGATGGTAAGGAAGGAAGAGGGCTGGGAGATCCCTGAGGGAGACCCAAGTGCCGGCTGGCGAAAACCCATGACGCCAGCCAGGGTGAGGGTAATTAACTGGTGATTTAATTAACATGCATAATTACTTTTGTATCCATTTGATATCAAAATTGGCCTCAGAGCCCTTTTGCCCTACTACTGATGATAGCAGATGCGTTAAGAAATCAGGAAATAAATTCCGTGGTACTGGAAGGAGCCATCGGGAGCAATTATTTCAGAGAAAGTCACAGGTTGGAATATACACAACAAATAACTGAGGATGTTGCGTGCAAGTAATTCTCGGAGATGAAGAGGTTGGGATGGGATAACAAATCGTGGTGGGCCGTATCAACTCAGGCTGACCTCGCCTTCCGGCTGACCTCCCCCCCCCCCCTCCCCCCCCCCCATTTTAACGAGAGCGCGCTTGCGAACGGACACATACCGACGCACAAAAAAGACATTAATGTACCCTGTAATACTAAGTTTTTAATAAAAATTATTCGAACAACAGATAAAATTAGCTCTATTTGCGAAGAAAAACCAAGTACTGGCTGGCGTGTTTGTGTATTTTCTCGACCAAATATGTGTCGATGTTTTGTAATGTTTGGACGAGACTTCCTATTGTCTCACTTCTCAGCTGTGAGAAATTTAGAATACTCTCTTTGGGCAGAACATCTGTGATGAATTTTGATTTGCTAACAGTGTCTAATATCATAGTTTGTCTCTTAACGGTAATACAATATTCCGACTTCCTGTAAGATGAACGGCCACTCATAACCTCAGAATCGTCGTTCAGTACTGCTCTGAGCGACGAGGCGTTGTGCTGACGTCCCGTCTAGTCTGAACAAACCTTCATTTGGCGCAGCCGTCCCTTTCCGTGGCGGTCCACTGATGTCACGGTGTAAAGCAGACAGGTGTTCAATACTTCCCTCAACCGAGATTGAAACGAACAAAACGCGAGGAGCTATTTTGGCGACGGTCCTTGCGCTTGACCGCTCCCGGCAGCTCCTAGCTGCCAATTAGCCTCGTTGTACGAAAACAAGCACGCCCGCTGCGCCTAATTAATAGCTCCGGGAACGGAACAGAACGTAGCGAGTCCACCTAATTGCCATAACCCTTGCAGCTGTCGTGGCCCGTGAAGGCGGCACTTCCTTGGGAAGCGGGCAGTCGCACACTAAACGAGACCAACTGCTTTCAGCCCGTGATGGCGGAAGGTAAGAGCCTACCTTTCATATTCCGCCATGCTTGTTTCATAACAATCTGCCTATGCTTACGAATCTAACAAAACTAATTCGCGATTATTCGGGGCTTCGACACACGACGTTCACAAGTAATACTTATAAAAACAAATCAAGCAAATACAGCACATCCTGAATGAATTTCTACTCTGCAATGGTGTACTGTACACTCTTTCCACGGTTGCTGGATTAAGCAGTCAAGTTTTACGAATGTATAAGATGAAAAGAGAAACTTTCTATGACATACTCGAGATGATTCGTTGTGCAATTGAAAAGCGAGATTACAAACGCTCTTCACAACTTCAAATAAATTCAGCAAAACAGATATATGTCAATTAACAATCAATGACTGTCATTAAAATACGTCTGAAAGAAAAGCATAAATTTTTGATACTTTAGATACTCTGAACATCTAAAAGTGGAGCCGGCCGTTGTGGCCGAGCGGTTCTAGGCGCTTCATGCTAGGACCGCGCGACCGCTACGGTCGCAGGTTCGAATCCTGCCTCGGGCATGGATGTGTGTGATGTCTTTAGGTTAGTTAGTTTTAAGTAGTTCTAAGTTCTAGGGGACTGATGACCTCAGATGTTAAGTATCATGGTGCTCAGAGCCATTTGAACCATTTTTTTTTTCTTTCTAAAAGTGGGAACACACACGCGAAGCACCTCGTATAATGGAATCACCATTCTACTGACGTCAAAACGCCAGTGAGCAGCAACAATAATTTGTTGACAGCTAGTGGCCACGACAGAAACTTTAAACATCAAAATACATATACGCCGCCTTTCTCACTTGGCACGTAATTGTTTGAGGATATACTCTAGGCCTAAAATTTCCAATAGAGATTTTGCCTGTGTTATAGATGAGATACTGCATTAAGAACAGACATGAGGCTGAAAGGGCTTGACAGCCACAGAACATGCACAATGTAATACAAGTTAACGCTCAAAAAATTATTATTAAAGTTTCAGGTTTTTCGAAACTTGCGGTTTCCAATAAATTAGCGATTTGAGACTATCGATTCTGCCACATCTCCCTGTTATTATCTTTCTCGTACTCAAGTTGTGGCAAACCACTTTCTTGTACTACGCTTAACATTTCTTATAATCCGTGATTTGTGTGTGGGAGCGTCGCCCGATTCCACCGAACGTCGTCCATTGTCTGTACGCTCGGGAGTTGAGAACGCTGGCACTGCGATCGCGCACGTACTGATATATTCGGAGGCGTCCCTAGCCTACCCATCACCGGGGTACGAGCATTATCTTGGCACCCCCACCACTCCTCCTCCAGATGGTGAAGTTTACTAGCGACGCTACTAATTCACTCCTACTGTTCAAAAATTTATTGGTATTACTCACATCAAAAAAAGTTTTACATCACCACGGCTCCCAGAACTCCTAAAGTTAGACGTTGACTGTGGATGTTATATCACAGACACAGTCCCTTTGAGTGTCAGAGATGTCACTGAACCCGCCCAAAGATGTAAACAACCATGCATGAGCAGCGCCTATGACACGGAGGGAGTCCGACAGCCGATCAGTTCCAGTCATTCCACCTGGAAGGAGGCACACGGCTCGTGTTACCTGTAGTTCACCCATGCCTAGATGGTCAATACCGTGGTTCGATAGCGTCCGCATTGTTACTTTGTGCCAGGAAGGGCTCTCAAGAAGGGAAATATCCAGGCATCTCGGAGTGAACCAAAGTGATGTTGTTCGAACATGGCGGAGATACAGAGAGACAGGAACTGTCGATGAGATGCCTCGCTCAGGCCGCCCAAGGGCTACTATTGCATTAGATGACCGCTACCTACGGATTATGGCTTGGAAGAACCCTGACAGTAACGCCACCATGTTGAATAATGCTTTTCGTGCAGCCATAGGACGTCGTGTTACGACTCATACTGTGCGCAATAGGCTGCATGATGCGCAACTTCACTCCGGACGTCCATAGCGAGGTCCATCTTTGCAACCACGACACCACGGAGTGCGATGCAGATGGGCCGCTCAGGATTGGCATCACGTTCTCTTCACCGATGAGTGTCGCATATGCCTCCAACCAGACAATCGTCGGAGACGTGTCTGGAGGCAACCCGGTCAGGCTGAACGCCTTAGACTCACTGTCCAGCGAGTCCAGCAAGGTGGAGGTTCCGTGCTGTTTTGGGGTGGAATTACGTGGGGCCGACATACGCCGCTGATGGTCATGGAAGGCGCCGTAACGGCTGTACAACACGTGAATGCCATTCTCCGACCGATGGTGCAACCATATCGGCAACATATTGGTGAGGCATTCGTTTCCATGGACGATAATTCGTGCCGGCCGAAGTGGCCGTGCGGTTAAAGGCGCTGCAGTCTGGAACCGCAAGACCGCTACGGTCGCAGGTTCGAATCCTGCCTCGGGCATGGATGTTTGTGATGTCCTTAGGTTAGTTAGGTTTAACTAGTTCTAAGTTCTAGGGGACTAATGACCTCAGCAGTTGAGTCCCATAGTGCTCAGAGCCATTTGAACCATTTTGAACGATAATTCGTGCCCCCATCGTGCAAACCTTGTGAATGACCCTTCACGAGAACGACACCGTTCGACTATCACTGATGCCATAACGCAGGATCAGTCGTGGCACATTCTCTACTCATCTCTCCTGAAGACATATCGTCACTTTCACAGGAATGAATTCCTACAATTACCGGCAACGGTGAAGAAGTAACTGCAAAAACTATTTGATTGTTCTTTTTAACCAGATCTTCGGAAGCAGGAGACAGACCTCTTACAGAAATAAAAGCAAATAGATTCGGTAACGTACTATACGGTTCTTTATTGTCACCAGATTGGTGCGCAGGTAAACTATTAAATAAATAGAAAGCGTAGCCACATGTAACTCAGCAACGCCTCAAAATAACTCAACTGTCAGGGTAAGGAAACATGCTCTACTCAATATATTCTACATTATCTACAAAATAAAATCCAGCCGCGCGGGG
The DNA here is from genome assembly GCF_021461395.2 of Schistocerca americana. Taxonomy (NCBI): domain Eukaryota; kingdom Metazoa; phylum Arthropoda; class Insecta; order Orthoptera; family Acrididae; genus Schistocerca; species Schistocerca americana. The sequence continues at coordinate 470,681,919 of NC_060124.1, read as the reverse complement.
TACCTGTGCGGTCTCGGGCGCCTTGCCACGGTTCGCGCGGCTCCCACGGTCAGAGTTTCGAGTCCTCCCTCGGGCACGGGTGTGCGTGTTGTCCTTAGCCTAAGTTAAAGTTAGATTAAGTAGTGTGTAAGCCTAAGAACCGATGACCTTAGAAGTTTAGTGCCATAGGAACTTACCACAAATTACCAAACTTTTCCATAAAATTCATTTTTTGATATCTGTCATGAACATTTGCTGTAGCGTGTGGCTTATCTAGCACGTTCCAGGGGCAACATTTCGTGTAATTATTGAACGAATTTATGAATTTAACTTGCTATCATAATCTACAAATCAAGAGCTAAAATCTTATGTTAAAGTTAACACGATAGGACAAGTATCACAATTAGAAGCTGTATATTTGTGTGAAGCTCATGAGGGTTAAATACTCCACTTCACCCCTCACAAAATGATGGAAGGAAAAAAGTTTATTGGTTGCCACATTTTGGCTGTTCGTGAGCCCACACTTCCGCATCTCTCCTAAAATTTATTATTTCTTTGTTACTAGTGCTATTCGTAACATATTTTCCATATAATATCTGCTTATATCACTGAATGTACTTGCAAAATTATATCACTGTACAGCACATAGTTCAGAAGGTATGATGTGATAGACACTTAGACGCATCACATAGGAAAACGCTTCCACGCATAGAGGGGGACGACAGGTAAACATGGAGAGGATGAGGATCAAAAATGGCTCTGAGCACTATGGGACTTACCTTCTCACGTCATCAGTCCCCTAGAACTTAGAACTACTTAAACCTAACTAACCTAAGGACATCACACACATCCATGCCGAGGCAGGATTCGAACCTGCGACCGTAGCAGTCGCGCGGTTCCAGACAGTAGCGCCTAGAACGCTCGGCCACTCTGGCCGGCAAGGATGAGGTCTACACATGTATGGCGGCAGAGAGCGGGCAAACAAAGTTCGCGTTGCTGAACTGTGCTGCTACGATCAACAATCGGATTAACTTGTCTATGGTATATCGTATTATACACTCTTGGAAATGGAAAAAAGAACACATTGACACCGGTGTGTCAGACCCACCATACTTGCTCCGGACACTGCGAGAGGGCTGTACAAGCAATGATCACACGCACGGCACAGCGGACACACCAGGAACCGCGGTGTTGGCCGTCGAATGGCGCTAGCTGCGCAGCATTTGTGCACCGCCGCCGTCAGTGTCAGCCAGTTTGCCGTGGCATACGGAGCTCCATCGCAGTCTTTAACACTGGTAGCATGCCGCGACAGCGTGAACGTGAACCGTGTGTGCAGTTGACGGACTTTGAGCGAGGGCGTATAGTGGGCATGCGGGAGGCCGAGTGGACGTACCGCCGAATTGCTCAACACGTGGGGCGTGAGGTCTCCACAGTACATCGATGTTGTCGCCAGTGGTCGGCGGAAGGTGCACGTGCCCGTCGACCTGGGACCGGACCGCAGCGACGCACGGATGCACGCCAAGACCGTAGGATCCTACGCAGTGCCGTAGGGGACCGCACCGCCACTTCCCAGCAAATTAGGGACACTGTTGCTCCTGGGGTATCGGCGAGGACCATTCGCAACCGTCTCCATGAAGCTGGGCTACGGTCCCGCACACCGTTAGGCCGTCTTCCGCTCACGCCCCAACATCGTGCAGCCCGCCTCCAGTGGTGTCGCGACAGGCGTGAATGGAGGGACGAATGGAGACGTGTCGTCTTCAGCGATGAGAGTCGCTTCTGCCTTGGTGCCAATGATGGTCGTATGCGTGTTTGGCGCCGTGCAGGTGAGCGCCACAATCAGGACTGCATACGACCGAGGCACACAGGGCCAACACCCGGCATCATGGTGTGGGGAGCGATCTCCTTCACTGGCCGTACACCACTGGTGATCGTCGAGGGGACACTGAATAGTGCACGGTACATCCAAACCGTCATCGAACCCATCGTTCTACCATTCCTAGACCGGCAAGGGAACTTGCTGTTCCAACAGGACAATGCACGTCCGCATGTATCCCGTGCCACCCAACGTGCTCTAGAAGGTGTAAGTCAACTACCCTGGCCAGCAAGATCTCCGGATCTGTCCCCCATTGAGCATGTTTGGGACTGGATGAAGCGTCGTCTCACGCGGTCTGCACGTCCAGCACGAACGCTGGTCCAACTGAGGCGCCAGGTGGAAATGGCATGGCAAGCCGTTCCACATGACTACATCCAGCATCTCTACGATCGTCTCCATGGGAGAATAGCAGCCTGCATTGCTGCGAAAGGTGGATATACACTGTACTAGTGCCGACATTGTGCATGCTCTGTTGCCTGTGTCTATGTGCCTGTGGTTCCGTCAGTGTGATCATGTGATGTATCTGACCCCAGGAATGTGTCAATAAAGTTTCCCCTTCCTGGGACAATGAATTCACGGTGTTCTTATTTCAATTTCCAGGAGTGTACATTCAAATCTATGAGGGGAATAACACATTTTAAAATCGATTTCGATGAAGCGTCTACGTGACAGAAGTCTCACTTGACATATTGACGTTGCGTCCTCTGTGCCACAGCTTTAGTCTGTGTGACGTCACAAGACGAGGACTGCTGCGCCGGCCGGTGTGACCGAGCGGATCTAGGCGCTTCAGTCTGGAACCGCTTGACCGCTACGGTCGCAGGTTCGAATCCTGCCTCGGGCATGGATGTGTGTGACGTCATTAGGTTAGTTAGGTTTCAGTTGTTCTAAGTTCTAGGGGACTGATTGCCTCAGAAGTTAAGTCCCATAGGGCTCAGAGCCGTTTGAACCATTTGAACCAAAAACTGCTGACGCAGCTGTGTGAAGATGCCAAGTACAATATTTCTCAAAATAACATACTCTCACGACAAGATAATCGAAACTGGTTGTGGTAATTGTTATTTATTGCAATTTGAACTGCATTATGAGTAACAATGTACTACACTGGAAAATTAATTTAAAATTCAAATCGAAATCATTATATATGGTTGACAACTGTTTGTACTCCATGTAATTTTTTGAATGTGTATAATGCACGTATGTGGGCATGTCTGACTGTAGTTAAATGTGAATCACTGTGAATAAAAAAGAATTACTGAATTACTGGTAGAAAAGACTGGTGCAAAAGACTATCGTAAAAATTGTCAGTATGTTATCATAATTTCGCTGTCAACAAGCGTTATGAGTGTAAACTAACTCGTTCGACACAGAGTGAGAGAACGCTTTTATGCTCCATCGAACAAGCAAACAATTTGCCGTCTTGTGAGAATAGCTCGAGGGAATGCTGGCCGCCAGCGTCGAAAACCACTAATATCTCGACAAATGGCCCAACCTGTCATTTTTAAGAATTTTCAATTCGTGCCTTGGAAATGATAGGGGTGTACTCCGCAATATCGGAGTTTTTGACGAATACATCCGGCTGCATTCCCACGAGTAATTAGAGCATACAGCACACGGGAAACTTAACTTCTCCTTGAGCAGTATGTTGTACATTATAGGATGCACACTTTGTAACATACAAATTCCTAATCAATAATGGCAGGGAAGTTCTCACATACTTTGTAGGCAATTAATATGTTGACAAACACATTTTGTACACGATGGGTCTTTAAAACCAAAAAATATTATTGCTTTGTTCCAGAGTCTACATCGAAATACCATAGTCAATGCTATCTGAGCCCGTGTCAGAACCAACTGATTGTAAATTTAGGATATAGCTTCAAGACTTATGTCCATCTTGACCTCCCTATTAAAGTATTCTTTCTGAACTTTTAAACGGGCCCCACACAGCGTCCCCACGCTATTATTTCACGCACAAGCGATTCATTGTCTGTTATCTTCAAAGTTGGTTTCCCCCTCCCCCCCCCCCCCCCCCCCGCATATCTTTTTACCTGTCCCCAATTGAATTCTACCGGTTTATAATGGCACGATTGGTGAAAAAAAACGTTAAACTGTGTGACGCAAATTTGTACGTTCTGTCGCTTGACTTGTATAAATTAACGAGTGATGTTTGTACTTCGTGTTTTACCTGTAACAGCTGAATGATAACTATCATGATAATTACAGTGACCGACTTGGAAGCAAGATATGGCAAGATTTGTTCATTGAACCGCTGTCAAGCGTTTAATTCTGAATGCTAGTCACTGCTGTTGACTTTACACCTAAATACAAGTTTGCTATCAACAACAAACTTGGATGAAGAGAACAGTTATCTGAGAACCTTTTCCTACGGGAACTTTAAAACTGCCAGTACCATCATTCATTTTGCAGCAGGTATTCACCCGTATTTCGTCAAGGCGATACATTTTTGAACAATCTCTTTCTTTTGTATCGAGCATCATTATAAGGGATGTGGTTCGTGCTGCACCTGTGTCACTTCTTTCAATCAAAAACTCTCTTCTTAACATATCTGAAATAAATGTCTTTTAAAATTCTTTGCATTGAGCGCTGCCTTTGAAGCCAATTTTCACATGTACAATTTAACAAGTTTTTTAGATGTCGGGTATTCACAACTTACACACATTTCAAACACGGAGTGCTTTAAATTATCGTTGACAAAAACCACCCATTTGTGCTACAGGTTTATTGCGATTTCGATATTTTCCAGGATACACAAGGGTCGGATATATATATGCTTGTGTTCGGTGGCTACTGGTATAAATAAAGGTTTTATGGCGAAGGAAGTCATCATGGGATTGGACTTTCCAAACTACCGCTATGTTATTCTTTTTTTTCTGAGCAACCTTACATTCTCAGCTGGCGCTATCACAAAATTTCATTTACATCAGTCTAACAAATTCTGCCGCATTGCCAGATATACTTTTACTTCATATTTCGACAGTTGCGGCAATTCTCAAATTTATGATTATCATGGACATGATTATATAATTTAATATTTATCTCACTGTTTCCTTGACGTAGGATTTATGATAGACGTCCACTCTTCATTACTATTCATCTAGTCAAGGCAATTGAACAAGTACCCAGTGTCCGGTGGAAACTCTGTCATATTTTATACAAATTTTGCGGCTGCGTGTGCTCCTGTTTTAACCATAAAATATCGTAAACGTCTTGAACAAAAAGCTATCACCAGCAGTTGGAGGAAAGCACAGGTGACATCCGTCTACAATAGAAGTAGCAGAAGTGATCCACAAAGCTACTGTCCAATCTCATTGACGGCTATCTATCTTAGAACACACTCTGATCTCTAACGTCGTACAAAGGGCGTTCAAAAAGTTTTGCACAGTCGTCTCTAATTTTTTTATTTTTAGCAGAAGGAGAACTAAATTTTTTTGTGAACATACTTGAAACATTGAGCTATAGGTTGGTATATAAAAATATTTTCTTTTATTTACAGGTGAGCCATAATGGACAGTGAAGTAGAGGTCAAGTTGCGATAAAGGTCGGTGATGGAGTTCCTCTTCAAGACCGGCGATGAACTCTGCCACATCGATTCACAGGAAGCTGCTCCCTGTTTATGGGGAGGACACAGTGGATCGTAGCAGTACCCAGCAGTGGTTGCAGAGGTTTCAAGAAGGTGATTCTTCTCTTCTGAACAATCCACGATGCGGTAGACCATCGACGGCAGTGAGTGATGTGAATAACGAGACCATTGATCAAATCATCCAAAATGACAGATGTGTGACGACACGACAGCTTGCTTGTCATTGGGTAGTGTGGTATCACTGGTACAGTCACTAGGGTACAGAAAAATCTGTGCACGTTGGGGGCCTATATTATTGACAAGAGAAGTGAAAACGATGAGGAAGAATGTGTGCCAGGGTCTCATGAAGACCTTTACTGAAGAGTGGAAATAGTGTTTTGACGACGTCATTACTCAGGATGAAACCTGTGAGCAAAACCCAATCCATGGAGTGGCGTCATCCGGGTTCCCCTCAGAAGAAGAAAACAAGACTTTCACGAACAGCAGGCCGAAAGGTCATGACCTCCTTCTTCTGGGATCAGTGTGGTGTCATTTTCATTGACTTTTTGGAATCTGGCTCCACAATTAACCGGGACCGTTACTGTTTGTCATTGGACAAGTCGCGACGTGCCATCAAGACCCACAGACAACAGCTTCAGGGTCAGATCATCAGACTTCACCATGACAATGCCAAACCTCATAAAGCCTTTATGACGCAGGAGAAAATCAGGAAAATCGGTTGGAAAATTGTTCCTCATCCTCCCTACAGTCCCGACTTGGTTCCGTCTGATTTTTACCTCTTTGGTCGTGTGAAGGCCCACCTGCGCGGTAAAACATTTGATACTGAGAAAGACCTTATTTCCTGCGTCGAGCAATGGCGTAAAAGTCAATCCCCAGAATTTTACCAAAGTGCATTTACATCATGAAAAGAACGTTGGGCCAGATGCGTCACATTGAGTAGGCTCAATATATAGCTAAATGTTCGAGGTATGTTCACAAAAAATTTCATTTTCCTCCTGCAAAAAATAAAAAAATTGGAGACGACTGTGCAAAACTTTTTGAACGACCTTTGTACCTCGAACAGAATGACCTGCTGCACCTCAGTCAGAATGGATTCCGAAAACTAGGTCATGCGCAACCTAATTTTCCTTTTGTCACATGACATTCTGAAAACAGTGGATCAAACCAATCTGGTAAATATACTATATCTTGCCTTCTGAAAACCATTTGAGCTAGTAGGAAACCAACGCATATGAACGAAACCATGATTGTATGGAGTATCAAACGAAATTTGTAACCGGATTGAGAAATTCTTGGTAGGGAAGATGCAGCACGTAATCTTAAATGTAGAATCATCGACAGATGCGGAAGTAACTTGGGGCGTGCCTCACGGAAATGTGTTAGGACCCTTGCTGTTCATGTTGTATATTAACGAGCTGGCAGACATTATTAATAGTAGCCAAAGAATCTGCGGATGATCCAGTTATCTATAGTGAAGTACTGTCTGAAAAAAGCTACATAAATATTCACTCAGTCGCAGGTAAAGCAGACAGTAGACTTCCGTTCACTGGTAGGATACTGCAAAACTAGAATGCTTCTACAAATGAGATTCCTTACAAAAAACACTCGTGTGATCCGTCCTAGAAAATTTCTCGAGTCTGTGGGAACTGATACCAAACTAGACTAAAAGCGGATACTGAAACTGTACAAAGAAGGGGAGCGCGAATGACCACAGGTCTGACTGATCCACATTATAGAGTGTCAAGTAAATGCTGAAACTGAGTTGACAGATGCTTGAAGATAGTCAACTATTCTGAGAAAGCCTACTATTAAACCCTACTAAAGTTTCAAGTACCAGTGTTAAGTCTAAATCTAAGAGGTTTGCCCAGAAAGTAGTGCACCGCATTTTTTTTTTTCAGCCGAAAACAATGTTACGAGTGCGAAATGTTACGTATGTATTATCTGAAGTCTCTTGAGTGAACGAGCCGAGTTTCCGTCACTTCTAACAGATAGTGCAGCTGCAGGACAGTTCCAAAATGGCGTCAGTAGGTGATGTACGTTAGAAGCAACGTGCCGTCATCAAATTTCTCACTGCGGAGAAACAAACTGTGGGGAATATTCACAAACGCTTGTGTAAAGTCTATGGAGGATCTGCTGTCGGCCTAAGTACAGTTCGTCCCTGGGCACGTAGGTTGAGGTCATCAGAAGGCGGTTCGGCGGAGCTCCGCGATTTGCAGCGGTCGGGGAGACCATCCACGGCTGTCACACCTGACACACCTGACCTAGCCCCTTCAGACTTACACTCGTTTGAGCCATTAAAGGATGCCATTCGTGGAAGACATTTTGAGAACGATGAGTAGGTGATTCACACAGTGAAGCACTAGCTCCACCACCAAGACAATTATTGGTACCGACAGGGCATACACGCCCTTGTATTGCCCTGGAGAAAGGCCACAGGATAGGATGGAGTTTACATGGAATAATAGGGTGTGTAGATAAAACACCATTCTTTCATGTGTGTAATTCTCATTATGTTCAATAAAGAATTGTTGAAGAAAAAATGCAGTGGCTTACTCTCTGGGCAACCCTCGTAGGAACATCCACTGTACGATCAAAAGTATCCGGTCGTTCATTAGTAGACGTGAATTTGGGTTGTGCCCATCCTTCGCCTTTATGAGGGCCTGAATTCTGCTGCAGGCACTTTCAGTGTGTCTCAATGTCTGTAGAAGAATGGCAGTACATTCTTCATCAAGGGCCGCAACCAGAGAAGGTAGTGATTATTAAAGCTAGGATCTGGAGTGGAGTCGACGTTCGAACCCATCCAAAAGGTGTTCCATTTGGTTCAGATTGGAACTCTGGGGAGGCCATTAAATTCCAGGAATGTTATTGTCCACAAATCATTGCCTCAAAGATGCTGCCTTATGGCAGGTTGAATTGTCATGCTTTTATAATCATTATCTCCGTACTATTTCTCTGCTGCACATAGTATGCAATGTATTCATATCCTTCCACATTCAGCGTTTTCCTAGACGCTGTAAGAGGTAACATCTTTGACTAGTACTCAAAACATCCAGGGTCCTGCAATCGAACCCAGCCACTGCCTAATCAGCAACGGTGACCGAAGACTTCCGGCATAAGAAGTCACCCTCATTCAGCCAACGGCCTTGTCAAAAATGGCGGAAGAGTGGAATGAGGTTCAGAGCACTTTCTTATCCTTGGGATGGGAAACTGCTCCTGAAAGGCGGAAAAATCGGTAATGTTGTTGTTGTTGTGGTTTTCAGTCCTGAGACTGGTTTGATGCAGCTCTCCATGCTACTCTATCCTGTGCAAGCTTCTTCATCTCCCAGTACCTACTGCAATCCACATCCTTCTGAATCTGCTTAGTGTATTCATGTCTTGGTCTCCCTCTACGATTTTTACCCTCCACGCTGCCCTCCAATTCTAGATTGGTGATCCCTTGATGCCTCAGAATATGTCCTACCAACCGATCCCTTCTTCTAGTCAAGTTGTGCCACAAACTTCTCTTCTCCCCAATCCTATTCAATACTTCCTCATTAGTTATGTGATCTACCCATCTAATCTTCAGCATTCTTCTGTAGCACCACATTTCGAAAGCTCCTATTCTCTTCTTGTCCAAACTATTTATCGTCCATGTTTCACTTCCATACGTGGCTACACTCCATACAAATACTTTCAGAAACGACTTCCTGACACTTAAATCTATACTCGATGTTAACAAATTTCTCTTCTTCAGAAATGCTTTTCTTGCCATTGCCAGTCTACATTTTATATCCTCTGTACTTCGACCATCATCAGTTATTTTGCTCCCCAAATAGCAGAACTCCTTTACTACTTTAAGTGTCTCATTTACTAATCTAATTCCCTCAGCATCACCCGACTTAATTCGACTACATTCCATTATCCTCGTTTTGCTTTTGTTGATGTTCATCTTATATCCTCCTTTCAAGACACTATCCATTCCGTTCAACTGCTGAAAGGAATAACGATGCAGAAGCGAATGGAAATCATTGCATTAAAGACACATAATGTGTATCCACAGGACATGTTGCCTGTAACTGAAAAAGTGTCATGATGATTTCTCCATTGGCATAACATTCCCGGATAGTCCTCCTTTCATATGTCCGGGAGGGGACTGCCAAGGGGTAGATGACCCTGAGGAAAAGACTGAATAACCAACGAAGGGATGAGATTTTACGAGTCGGTGCATGGAATGTCAGAACTTTGAACGTGGTAGGAAAGCTAGAAAACCTAAAAAGGGAAATATAAAGGCTCAATCTATATAAAGTGAGGGGCGGGGAGGGAGGGGGAAAGTGAAGTAGAATGGACAGGGGATAGGAATTTCTGGTCAGACGAATAAAGGGCAGCAGAAAACTGTATAATGGGATTCCTTATGAGTAGGGAAGTAAGGCAGAGAGTGAAAGACTGTGAACAGTTAGTGATACGGTTTTTCTCATCAGAGTCAGTAGCAAGCCAATCCGACAACGATAGTTCAGGTATGCATGTCGACAATGCAAGCAGAAGATGAAGAAATAGAGAAAATATACGAGAACATTAAACTGGTAATTGATTATGTAAAGGAAGATGAAAATATAATAATCATAGGGGACTGGAACATGGTTAAAGAGGAAGGAGCAGAAGAATGGTTTCCGGGAAACATGAGCTTGGCAGTACAGTAGCAATGAGAGGAGAAAGACTAATTAAGTCCTGCAATGAATTTCCGATGGTAATAGCGAATACTCTGTCCAAGTATCACAAAAGGTGGACGTATACGTGTAAAGACCCGGAGACATAGGAAGATACAAGCTGGATTACATAATGGTCAGACAGAGATTTCGAAATCAGATATTGGATTATGAGGCACACCCAGCAGCAGATATAGACTCAGATCACAATTTAGTAGTGATGAAGAGTTGACTGAAGTATAAGAGACTCACCCGGAAGAATCAACGTGGAAGGAAGTGGGATAACGAAATACTGAGGAATTACGAGACGCGTCTGAATTTCGTAAGGATGTGGATACTGTGATGTACAATGCTAGAGTAGTCACTTCAGATGAATAGGAGTGGACATCTTTAAAAAGGGCAATCGCAGATGTTGGCCAGACAAACGAAGATAAAAGGAAGGTATCTGTGAAGAAACTTTGGGTAGCAGAGGACATAGTTCAGTTAATCGACGGCAGAAGGAAGAACAAAAATCCTCAGGGAAAGAGAAGAACACAGCAATATAAATCACTTAGAAATAAATAGAAAGTGCAGGGAAGCCAAGGCCATATACCAGCAGGAAAAATGGCAGCTCCTGCATCGAACCTACTGACAAGAATAAAATACAGAAGAAGGAAAAGAAAATCAAGGATCTGTAAGATGACGATCAGTTATGCTTTGGGAAACATAAAGGCGCAATAGAAGCGGTTCTAACGTCGCGTTTGAAAAGGGAAATAATACTGAAGAAAAATCAAGACACGCTCATAGGAGTTGTCGACCTAGAAAAACTGTTCGACCATGAAAAATGGCGCAAGGTGTTCGAAATGGTGAGAAAAATAGGAGTAAGGTATAATTAACTATGGGTAATATACAACATGTACAGAAACCAAGAAGGAACAATAAGACTGGAAGACCCAGAACGAAGAGCTCGATTAAAAAGAGTGTAAGACAAGGATGCAACCTTTCGCCCCTATTGTTAAATCTACAAATCGAAGAAGTAATGGCGTAAATACCTAAAAGAATGGTTCAAGAGTGGGGTTAAAATTCAGATTGAAAGGATAGCAATGATAAGATTCATTGATGACATTGCTATCACCAGTGAAACTAAAGAAGAACTAGAGGATCTGTTGAATGAAACGGGCAGTCTAATGAGTACATTATATGAATTAAGAGTAAATTGGAAAAAGACCAAAATTAACATTAAACGTAATAGACGAAGTTAAGGAAGAGATGACGGATGAAGGAAAGAGGACGTAAAAAAACAGACTAGCACAGGCAAACGGGGCATTTTTGGCCGAGAGAAGTCTACATGTATCACAGATTGGCGTTAATTTGAGGAAGACATTTCTGAGAATGTTCGTTTGGAGCACAGTACCATAACGTAGTAAATCATTGATAGCGAGAAAACCGGAACCGAAGAGAATCGAAGCATTTGAGAAGTGGTACTGTAGAAGGATGCTGAAAATTAGGTGGACTGATAAGATAAGGAACGAGGAGGTTATTCGAAGAATCAGTGAAGAAACTTGTGGAAAACACTGACAAGGAGAAGGGACAAGATGATAGTACTTCTGTTAAGAGGACCACACACTGCCTATCTAACCCATGTTAATTTAGGCAAGTATTTGACCCATTTCTGAAAAAACTATTTGATGCAGGACCTTAATATTTTTACTGTATGTTTCATGATGCTAATAGAGTCAACTGTACTAAAGTCTACATTATCCATTTTATAGTATTTAAGAAATACTTTTTTAAATTTATTAACAAAAAATATTAAGTTTTTCTGCAGAAAATATTTTTTGTGGACTTCTTAATGGGGGAATATTAATGAATGTAGTACCATAGGTGGCTTTTTATGTTATGCACAGTCTCGAAAAATTTCATTCATTTATCTATGACAGTTTCTGATATAATGGGGCATATGTGCTGAAAATTTTAGTTTGAGGGAAATTGACTTTAAAGAAAAATGCTGCATATTATGGCCCTTCTTTGGCCTCTAGCAGGTCTTCCAGCTTCTTTTTCACCTTCCTGGATGTTTTTCTTTCTTTCTTGGCCATATTAGATGCAGACCTGTCTGCATCGACTATCCTCATTTTATCGCAATAATGCAGCCTAGTGACCATATTTTCACCAGGATTAATTCCCAGCTTCTTCAGTACCCAGTACTTTCCAATATTACCACAATTGAATGTAATAACAGCATCATGAACTAGTTTCATTGTATGCATGCCTACATATACAGTTTTAGGAAGGCGGTTCCAAATTATGCTGTTGAAACATTCCTCTTGGTTCTGTGTCTGCCCATGCAGACATTTCCTTAGAAGGTCAGGATGAGCCAAGTCTCTGAAAATAGGTTTACTTGCTGTAATAACAGCAGCAGGAAGAGAATGCTGGTGAGAATAAGATTCTCCAGTTGCCTGAGCCCTACTGTATTTCCACCACGAATTTTCTCGTGATGGACACAATCCATGACATGGCTTATCATCAGTAGAGGACTTATGGAAGAATATGGCCCAAACATCTCTCTTCATTGCCTCCAGATTTTCTTTATTTCTCCTAATTTACTGCCCATAGTATACGTGCAAGTTTTCTATAACAACTACTCGCAATCAGACTTGAACAAAACTAACCGCGTGTTTGAAAGCGTGTTGTTTACAAACAGCAGAAACAAAAGAATACCGACCGTTGCATTCCAAGGATAGCCAACACACTCGAGAGTAAAAATAAATCGCTAACGTGCAATGTGTGGTGTCACCGCCAGACACCACACTTGCTAGGTGGTAGCTTAAATCGGCCGCGGTCCATTTAGTACATGTCGGACCCGCGTGTCGCCACTGTGTAATCGCAGACCTAGCGCCACCACCAAGGCAGGTCTCGTGATACGAGAGAGCACTCGCCCCAGTTGTACGAGAACCTAGCTACCGCCCAGTTGTACGAGAACCTAGCTACCGCCCAGTTGTACGAAGCCTTTCTCTCTCATTAGCCGAGAGACAGAATAGCCATCAGCTAAGTTAATGGCTACGAACTAGCAAGGCGCCATTAGCCATACAGTGATTGAACTTAAAGTCTCCTGTGTATCGTCAAGATCGATGTACCACAATGATATTAAAGATAAGTATTAATCCTGCTCCGTACTTTTCTTCCTAACATTAATTACGTATCCTGTTCCAGTACATCACGCCCGTCTGCGTTAGTCTAGCTTGCCTTTTCAGCCATCTCAACTTCACGGTGTCGGCCCAGCTACCGACACAACACAATGTAGGGGATACAAAGATCTAAAATATATGCAGAAAAGTGGGTGACAGAAAAGTGGGCGTGGTACATCAACACATGTGGTTGGAAAATGCTCTTTAAATGCTCGAAAAAAAATTTTTCAGCAAAATCCTTTTCAGAGTACTTAAATAAAACCTTAATCTATCGAAATATGATGAAAACCGAAAACCAATTTTTTTCGACCTGAACCACGGTGTGGTTCCCTTAAGACTTCAGAGAATAATTTCTGTGATAAAAGAGGGAGCTGCAGAGCGCAAAAACTGTTGAGGAACACAGAGCTTGGAATACGTTCAGCATATAACTGAGGAATTACGATGCAAGTGCTATAGAGGAATCTGTGGTGGGTCGCATCAAACCTGCATGAAAACAGATGATTCAAACATAAAAAGGGACCACACCCTAACCATGAAAACAATTCCATACCTTAGCACTACCTTTTGCGTATTTCACTGTTGACACTACACAACATGGCAGGTAACGGGCCCCAGGCACTCGTCAAACCCAAACCCTTCCTTCGGATTGCTAAAAAATATAGGGTGATTCATAGCCGCAAATCACTCCAGTGATCCACTGTCCAGTGGCGTCGCCCTTTGCACAACCACAAGCACTGACTACACAAATCTGTGCTTGTGAGAGCTGCTCATCTACTATGCCCCATTCCTTTTAATCGCTTATGCACAGCCATTTTGCTGGCTGGACAGGTGGTAGCAGTTTGGAAGTTGTAAGTGATTTCAGGGGATTTTTACAACCACTGACTACAATGCCGGAAGGTCCCTGTTTTAACTCCCCTTCCTTGCACTGTTGGCATCAGTAATCGAGGAACCAACAACATTAGGAAAATTGAGCACTTATAAACAAATCGTGTCAGTTTGTTTGATCATTTACGAGCAGGTGGAAGTTAAATATTATTAGTTACTTAACGTTTTTCTCGTCGATGTAGAAATTCTTGATTGGCTATTCGTCTAGATCGATGGTTCTACTTGCTGCAAAAGGACTGGTTTGTTGTATTGTGTATTGAAACTGGGGACCAAGACACGACGGCGAGGCTTCGTCCCGCCGTAGCCCTCAGTGGTTCACAACCGTACAACAGGGCACAGCAGTCCACCGACCCCACTGCCTCCCCACACCGAACCCAAGGTTATTGTGTGGTTCGGCCCCCAGTGGGCCCTACCGGGAACGTCTCATACCAGACGAGTGTAACCCCAAATGTTTACGTGGTAAATTATGGCGCACGCGTACGTGGAGACAGTGTTTGCGCAGCAATCGCTGACATAGTGTAACTGAGGCGGAATAAGGGGAACCAGCCCGCATTCGCCGAGGCCATCTACAGGGTGGCCGGCACACCAGACCTCGACACTAATCGGCCGGGCGGATTCGTGCCGGGGACCGGCACGCATTCACGTTCGGGAAGCGGAGCGTTAGATCAAGCGACTATCCAGGCGGGCACTGGTTTGTTCCTTGAATATATATACTCCAAAATAATACTGTGAAGCAGGATGTTGTATGCACGTCAACCTTTTTAATGAACGCTAAATTTTTCTTTGCCTATTAGTCAAATGGGATAACGAAATACTGAGGAATTACGTGACGCGTTTGAAGTTCGTAAGTATGTGGATACTGTGATGTAAAATGCTAGAGTAGTCACTTCAGATGAATAGGAGTGAACATCTTTAAAAAGGGCAATCGCAGGTGTTGGGCAGACAAACGAACGTACAAGGAAGGTACTCTAACATTCTGCGTGGTGTCTGTTTGTTCTAAGTCATGTCTCCCTACCATTTTCGCGCAACGACGCTCTGAGCGTGTTTTTTAGGGAATTGACTAGTTTGAACGTGGGACCTGTTGCTGGTAAGGAGACGCCAGACCACACATGACATGTAGAGTTCAGAAGAGTTCAGTGAGACTAGCGATGATATAATCAAATACTTAATGATTTCAGTGTCAGCTCCACTGCACTCCCTGTAAAAAAATCTTAATACTAACTAAATTTAGTGGAAGGGGTTCAAGGCTTTCCTATTTTTAGTTAGCTGCAAAAATAACGTCGAAAAAGCAGTTAAGTTTACCATTGGAAATTTTATTCTACTCACAAAACATTGTTTATAAATTGCACTATTGATAAAAGTAAATATTTTAATACAGGATGATAAAAACTAACTGCGTTCAACAAAAATGTGAACGAATATTCCCTGAATGGGTTTCCAAGTTCTACAATGGATCGAAGGATGACCTATGCCATATCACATCTATCATCTAAGTTTAAATTAAATTTCATAAAAGAGAAAACTATCAAAAATGGTCTACAGTGACCCTCAATTATCTTTAATTAGTTATTTAACTTATCGTAAATTACAGTGGCTGATGTGGCTTCTCAATAATTATATAACAGAAGAATCATCGCATTTCAGATTTTTAACATCTAATAGCAAATGTGAATACCACGAAGTTCAATTGACGATCGACACTAGTATTACGTAAAATGGGGGTGTAACAGATGAGACTTCTGCAGTTCTGAGTGAAGGCTTATGCGCTCTTGTGCAGCATCGCGTGCGTTCATTACCTTGTCATTGGTTAGGCAGCGTCAGGGGGTGGCGGGCGGGGCAGCTCCACACACCTCGCCGTCTCGGAAGCAACTCTCTCTAACTTCTCTTTACTACAATTTACCGAAGTTGGTTAAAAAAAGGTATCTGGCTGTGTTTCAACTGACCAATCAGGGTCTCAATGTTAACCTTAAGCTCTGCCTACAAAAATTCTGTCTATCCAATGAGAAACGTTATACTTTTCGTGGTGGGGCAATGTTTTTAATGTCTGCTACGTAACAGAGACGCGTATAGTCTCACGCTAAAACTTGCAGCTGGTGTGGCCCTTTTAGTGTTATCGTAAGATCTATTCTGTTCTTCTGGAGGGCTCTATCTTTTAACGTGGGCTGGGGGTGGTCTTGGCGGTCGGCTGGCTCGTGGGTGTCCCTTATCGTAGGGCCTCCTAGCCTACACGACTCTGCTCTCGGCTTCTGTTCTCGTTTCTCCCCTCGGAACTGCGTCTGTTTCACGGTGGGAAGGTATGACATGCATTTAGGCGTTCTTGTGTTAGTCTGTGGTATTCCATTTGTTCATTCGTTGATCGTATTACTTTGGTTAATTTAATGTCAGGATTTATTCGGAGCTATGTGACATACTGCCGGATTTGCTATCATGTCAGGGTTTTCACGGAAGATGTTGGATTTGCCTGACACCTTACAGTACCTGTGAAGAAACTTTGGGTAACAGAGGACATAGTTCAGTTAATCGACGACAGAAAGAAGTACCAAAATCCTCAAGGAAAGAGAGGAATACAGCAATATAAATCACTTAGAAATAAATAGAAAGTGCAGGGAAGCCAAGGCCATATACCAGTAGGAAAAATGGCAGCTCATGCATTGAATCTACTGACAAGAATAAGACTGAGGAAAAATCAAGACGCTCTCATAGGAGTTGTCGACCTAGAAAATGCGTTCAACAATGAAAAATGACGCAAGGTGTTCGAGACGGTGAGAAATGTTCACAGTTCAATAAAATCATCAGTCTAACACCTCATGCTTACTTGCATTTCACTAGTCAGCAATCAGCAGATAGAAAGCAACTACACAATTCCGACGTGACATCAAAAGTTCACATACAAAGATACGCATACAGTATTGAATAATCGAAGTTTCTTTCAAGAGATATACATACATTTAACATTTCATTAACAAAAGCATGTTTTTTATGAATTTTTCTTTTCCATTAATTACAAGAAACAATAGGTATTCTTCTTCTTAGCGTTTATCCCGCGCTTGCAGAGTCTAGTTGTGGACCCGTTTGGGTCTGTCAGTGGCATTGGCGAATTCCATATCCTTTTTGATAAGGTCCATCCATCGTGTTGTGGCGAAATAAATAAAAAAATTAAATTTACTGATTTTTTTAAAAAGAGAAAAAATTATGGATATGGAACTTTAACTTTAGAATTTTTGAAAGGCTTTTTTACGGACTGCATTCAGCGGCTTGAATGCGGAAAAATTCAGTGCTGCGTGAAATTTGCCTGTAATATAATTTACAATTCCGATTAATAATATTCTTGAATTCTACGTCATTGTTGATTTATTCAGAGTTCTCGCCTTAGACGTAGAATTAGTCCTTCTGCCACAATATCAATTCATTAATCGCCATCGATGTTCTTCTCTTTGTTGACCGTGCGTATTTTCCTAAGTCGGCATCGGCTTCCTTCACGAAGACGGCGGAAACAAAAGAATAGAATGCTACGTCGCTTTAAATAATTCTCAATTTAATCTTTGGCGCAGAATTTAAAGTACTGTGTCTCTCTGCGTCGGAATGTGTCATTACAGCGTCTTGTGTCTGCCACGAGATCGTCGGCCATTTATGTCCAGGTGCACAGCTGTTATTGCCGCCGAGTCTGCTTTCTGCTTTACTGCACATGACGTGTCCGTACCATCTTAAACTGCTTCCTCGTAGTTGGTCGCAGACGAGTGCAACTCCAAGTCGCCGTCGAACGTCGATGTTTGTTCCATGGTCAAATCGGGCAAGCCGAAAGGACCATCGGAGCATACGCATTTCCTTTTGGAGAGCCGGATCATGTTTCGTTGTCGTTGGCCAACACTCCGACCCATAAAATGCGACTGGGCATACTACAGGAGGAAGCCGGTCACCTACGCCATTTCAAAAGATGGTTCAAATGGCTCTGAGCACTATGGGACTTAACTTATGAGGTCATCAGTCCCCTAGACTTAGAACTACTTAAACCTAACTAACCTAAGCACATCACACACATCCATGCCCGAGGCAGTATTCGAACCTGCGACCGTAGAGGTCTTCCGGTTCCAGACTGTAGCGCCCAGAACCGCTCGGCCACCCCGGCCGGCAAGCCATTTCATCCAGACAGTGTTGACACGGGCACGGATATCCAGTAGACTTTCACTTTCACTGCATATGAGTGAGCTCCACTTTCTTGAGGTCTACTCCACCGACTTCGATGGTTTCATCGATCTGAATACCACACTCCATGTATTCTGTCTTCTTGATATTCAGTCGGAGGCCAAATTTGCCAAGTCGTAGATTTCATTGCTCGTCTGGTCCTGGAGATCTTCACGGTGTTCGTATGCCAGTAAAACACCGTCAGCATATAGGTATTATATTAAGGATTATCAGGAGCGTAATTAGTTTAGTATCTGTTGTATTGTATTCTACCATACTTCATGAAAAATGAGTTGTGTTGAGCAGTTCCATTACACTGCCCATCACAGCATGATGTCCGTCTGATCTTGCGTTAGCTGTGGCTGTCCCTTCGCGTTTCCACTGCACAATTACATCACCAACAGTGGACTTGAGCTGATTTAGAAAGGTTGAAATGACCTTGACGGATTTGCTGCTCAGGTGACATCCACTAACTAGCCACATTCGAAGTCGCTGAGTTGTCCTGGCCGGCCCATTCTGCTGTTAATGCTTGTCTAGTGACAATACAACATTCCCCGTCGCCTTTTATACCGGTGGATCCCTCTCTTGCTACAGCTAGTGGTCATACCTTCATTACACAGAGGTGTCCATGTCAGATAGTCTACTTCACCCAGAAGTGGACACATTCCGCTTGCCTGCTTGCGTGTTAGCCAGGCATGCAAGCTGCCGCACGATATCAGCTAAACGGGCAGGCTGGTTTAGTCCCCTCCAAGCCAAGCTGCGCCCAACCCAAGCAGGCAGGCTTACCTGCCCGTCTTCCCGCTGTGCTAGGCTACATAGCACTTTATTCCGTACTGTGGATTTTATTTGTCCATTTTTTTTCCTTTTCAGCGTATTTCGTGCTTTTTTATTTATTTGGATATGAAAAGTTTTCTCTGCAACCCCGCCCTCTTTCAACTAGTACTGACTATTCTCATTTCGAACCATCATCAGGTCACCAATAATACTCTCATGTTCAGAAAAAGAAACAGAACACCTCGAACGACTAGAGACGGGACGTTAATATTCACAGGACATGTACAATAGCATGTTCTGCAGAAATGATTAGCGTTTGAACCACGTCGGTTCGCAGGTTCAAAGTCAACATCGATATCGCGGAGCAACACCACCTACTGGTAAAATGTGCCTGCGGCTCTCGTTTTCGCTGTAAACCCTATAAACCGAAGGTAATGGATCAGCGTGAGTTGAGCAGATGTGCAGAATGCCTCACACAAGCATAGGCTACTTGTACCAACGAATCAATGCGTTTGAAAGAGGGTGCATTTTTGGCATGAGACAATGTGATGGATCCATCAGGGAAATTACTGCTCGTGTAGGACGAAGTAGCCTGCCGGTTCTAGCCGATCGGTTCTAGGCGCTTCAGTCTGGAACCGCGCGACCGCTACGGGTCAGGTTCGAATCCTGCCTCGGGCATGCATGTGTGTGATGTAGTTAAGTTAGTTAGGTTTAAGTAGTTCTAAGTTCTAGGGGACTGATGACCTCAGATGTTAAGTCCCATAGTGCTCAGAGCCATTTGAACCATTTTTAGGACGATGTGTTTCGGCAGTGCAACAGGTGTTTGCAGAATGGTTCACTGAAGGCCGTAGAATACGATGAGAAGGGCCAGGTCGCACCATCCAGACCACCCCACGATAAGATTGACACCTCATCCTAATGCCATTGCAGGACAGATCTGCGTTCTCCTCGACTCTGGCGCAACAATGGAACAGTGGTATACATCGTACACTACCAGGAGTGACAGTCCGTCACCGTTTATCACAGCGTGGGTTACGTGCGCGTCGTCCACTTCTCCGCCTAATTTTGACGAATGTGCATAAACAAACTAGACGAGAATGGTGAATGGAACTACGTCGGTGGGGACAGGAATGGCATCAGATAGTGTTTTCGGATGAATCCAGGTTGTGAAAATGATGGCCGCATTTTGGTTCGCCGCAGATAGGGGGAGCGGTATCGCAGTGACTGCATTCGCACAAGACATACAGCCCAAACTCAAGGCCGTATGGTGTGGGGTGCTTTTAGGTACAACCGCAAATCACAGTTGGTGCGTGACCAGGTCACTGTGACTAGTGTGATCTACGTGAATGACATCCTGCGACCTGTAGCCAAACACTTCCTGCACAGCGCCCCAGACGCTATTTTTCAGCAACACAATGCACGACCACATGTTGCTGCACGAACACGTGCCTTCTTGGTGTCACAGGATATCAGCCTTTTGCCCTGGCCCGCTACACTTGTCACCAATCGAAAATTTGTGGCCGGCCGCTGTGGCCGAGCGGTTCTAGGCGCTTCAGTCCGGAACCACGCTGCTGCTACGGTCGCAGGTGTGAATCCTGCCTCGGGCACGCATGTGTGTGATGTCGTTAGGTTAGTTAGGTTTAAGTAGTTCTAAGTCTAGGGGACTGACGACCTCAGATGTTCAGTCCCATAGTGCTCAGAGCCAATTGAACCATTTGAAAATTATTGGGATATGGTGAAACGACGGATGCAGTGCTGTGACCCAATACCAACCACAGCAGACAAACTTTGGAACCAGGTGAAAGCAACATGGATGGCTGTACTACAGGACGCTATTCGCGCCTTGTACGCTTCTATGCCATCACGCATGGAACAAGTTATCAGGACCCTTGGCGGAACCTGTGGCTACTTGGCAGCAGACACATGCTGAACCGAGGTGACTGAAATGTTAAACCATTTCTGTAGAACATACTAACGTACATGTCCTGCGAATATGAACTTCATACCTCTCATCAAGGTGTTCTGTTTTTTCCGAACATGATTATACATGTTTTCTGTAGTAAATTGAACTATCTCTGAAAGTGGAGGTCCTTTGCGCCCAACAACCTGAAGATGTATATTGCACTCCAGCGCCAACTAAAGTAAGTCTAAACTTCTGTAACCTTAGTGCTTTCCAGGCAAATATGACGCCAGTTATACTAGTTTCAATTACTTTTTCCAGGACGTGTATTGTGGGTTCGATGAATACATTCTACTGTAAGTGGACAAAACAGTTCATTCTAATTTCCGCAAATGCATTTTAGCACAACGAAATCTGTTTATCGTATTATGTTACTCTAAAAAGTACCTGTCTGAAATAAGAAGCTTTACTTTCATCTTAAGCTTTCTTCGCCGGCCGGTGTAGCCGAGCGGTTCTAGGCGCTTCAGTTTGGAACCGCGCGACCTCTACGATCGCAGGTTCGAATCCTGCCTCAGGCATGCACGTGTGTGATGTCCTTAGGTTAGGTAGGTTTAAGTAGTTCTAAGTTCTAGGGGACTGATGACCTCAGATGTTGAGTCCCATAGTGCTCAGAGCCATTTGATTTAAGCTTTCTTCACACTGCGTTGCATTCCACGAAGCCATATTTTTTTTCTTTCTTAATCAATGTTTGCCCTCAATTTACAAAATCGTATACTGCTAAATAGCCTCAAGCCCTTCCCACATACTTTCACACGCTTGTTAGCGGATAACTCTTTGTCGTCTTTCAAAACATTTATGGACTGAGGATACTGCTGGTCAAATGTACGAACGTATCGCAACATATTTGAGGTTCCACAGTGAATGTTTAGTAACTTTTTACACAACTAGCATTGCGAGACACCTACCGAGTTATTTGAAGCTACATCATAAACACATAACTTAATTCCCCTGCTGGACTTGACCTCTGTTTCGTGACTTGTATATATTGCTCAATTGTTAATTTCTCCCCAGTTTCCTTTAGCTTTGGTTCGTTCATCTTGCTTCTCCTACTGTTATAATAAATGAGCTGCAGTGAAACTGCCTGCGCCGGCCGTTGTGGTCGAGCGGTTCCAGGCGCTTCAGTCTGGAACCGCGCGACCGCTACGGTCACGGGTCCGAATCCTGCCTCGGGCATGGATGTGTGTGGTGTCCTTAGGTTGGTTAGGTTTAAGTATTTCTAAGTTCTAGGGGACTGATGACCTCAGATGTTAAGTTCCACAGTGCTCAGAACCAGCCGAACTGCCTGCGTAAACATGTACCCGGCTTGTCACGTTGGAATGACTGCGCAATCTGTTGTCAGATGCAGTTAGCTGAACGGGTTCTGTGAAGCTTTCCAGGCTTGCGGAAACCCAAACTCACCTGCTTTTACCACTGTGCTTTAGTACATATGTATTCTTATGTCCCCGTTGCGGCAGAAAATGGTTCAAATGGCTCTAAGCACTATGGGACTTAACATCAGAGGTCATCAGTCCCCTAGACTTAGATCTACTTAAAACCTAACTAACCTAAGGACAACACACACATCCTTGCCCGGGGCAGGATTCGAACCTGCGACCGTAGCAGCAGCGCCGTTCCGGACTGAAGCGCTTAGAACCGATTGGTCACAGAGGTCGGTCGTTGCGGCAGGTTTAGCTGCTTTAATGGTTGCAGCGGAGACAGGGGCAGATGGCTGAAGAGTGAATTTGTACATCTCTGACTTCACTACGCTACGTATCGATCCGTAGGCATCGCGAAGACAAGATGGGGCTATTTACGGCGTTCAATGAGGCATTTACACAGTCATTCCCCGCGCGCTCCAGTCGCGAAAGGAACAGGAGGACTCGTTAATAGGTGGTACAATGGAAGGTACTGACTGTCTGCTCTTCACAGTGGTTTGCAGAGTATAAATTTGGGTGCAGATCTGACGTTGTGTTTGCCTGTGATACGACCCTTCTCAACTGCTAAATTTCTCTAGGCGCCCTGAGGCGTGGCACGTGCCACTTTATACGGTTTACACACACTTTCTGCTCTTTGCATATAATTTCTCCTGGTTACAGTTAGCTGCCTACTTAGTAACACACCGCGCGGTCAGTCGGTCCTACTAACATAATGTCTGGAAAGTAGTGATAAAGTAGCAATTCTCATACACAGTGGTAAGCACGGTAGCGAGATAAGAATCTCACGCCGCTTTCTTGACGACGTCCTAGTGGAGGTGTACCGCAGACGGCTTTTTCTGGCCTCTCACTGAAGCGTCGAGTGCGTATGAGTATAATGTGGAAGACCGTGATGCGTGCCTTCACTGTGCTATGAAATGAAGGGTAGTGGTACAACATTTTCAGAATACGGTATCAGCGCCCATCGCTAGATATATTGCAACAGTTCGGCATTGTGAACTTTGTCAGGCACAGGGATATAAAAATTAAAATCGTCAGTATAATGTGCCTACTTTATTTTCCTAATGTAGTCTAACGTTGTCGTTGTGGTGATACATCTCAGAACGCTAGATTACTATCTGCAAGCAAATTCAGCTCCACATAACCGCTGCAGATTATATCCTCTTAAAACTGTTTACTACACTGAAGCGTTGGTCTCTCCGTCTAATTTTAAACCCCTCCCCCCCCCTCCTCCCACCACACGGGCTTCCTACCACTGCGTTGACGCTTCAGGATGTGTCCTGACAACGAATCCCTTATTTTAGTCAGATTGTGCCATAAATTTCCTTTCTCCCCAATTTAATTCAGTACCCCTTCATCAGTCATTCGGTTTATCCATTCAGCGTTCTTGTTTATCATCACAGCTCGAAAGCTTCTATACTCTTCTTGCCTGGAATGTTTATCGTCCACATTTCATCATATCTTCAGAAAAACCTTCCTAACATTTAAAATTACATCCGACATAAACGTATTCCTCTTTTTCAGAACTGCTTTTATTGCTGTTTCCAGTATGAAATTTACATACTTTCGATTTCGCCCGTCGTCAGTATTTGGCTGCGAGAAAAGCGAACCTCATCTACAACTTTTACTGTCTTATTTTCTGATGAAATTCCTTCAGCATCACCTGATTTAATTCTGTTATACAGTTTTACCCTTGGTTTATTTTTTTTTAATGATAATATTTTACTTTCTTTTCCAGACACTATCCGTTCCATTCAGCGGTTCATTTTCCCCGTTTGCGACAGAATTACAGCGTCATCGGCATTTCTCAATGTTCCTATTTCTTCTCCCTGATTGTTAATTCCTTTCCAGATTTCTCTCTGATTTTCTTTAAGGTCTGCTCAGTTTAGAGGTTGAACATTCGAGATAGGCCACGATTCTGTCTCTCTCCCTTCAGAATTACTGCTTCCCGTTCCTGCCCTTTGACTCTCGTAGCTTCAGTCTGATTTCTGTACAAGTTGTAAATAATCTTTCGCTCCCCATATCTTATACCTGCTATCTTCAGAATTTCTAAGAGTATATACCATTCAATATTATCAAACACTTTCTCTAAGTGTACAAACGCAATAAATAAACTATATTATAAGATGACTCGTAGGGTCAGTATTACCTCCTAAATATCTCCGAAACCCAATATGATATTCCCCAGTCTTTCGATTCTACTGTAAATAATCGTGTTTGTGTTTTGTAACTGACACTTATTAAACTAATATTCACATCTGTCAGCTCCTGATTTCTTTCGAACTGGGATTGTTCTATTCTTCTGTAAATATGAGATTATTTCGTTGACCAATATACTTATATCCCCATTGCATAGCAGGTGGAATAGGTTTTTATTATGGTTGTTCTCCCAAGGATCTCAATAATTCTGAGGGAGTGTCGACTCTTCCAGGTGATTTTTTTTCGACTTAATTCTTCCATTGCTCTATCAAGTTGCTGTCATAATGCCATACGTGCCAAGTCATATTCATAATATATGATCGCCAAGTTCGTCTCCTGCAATGTTATATGTGACCATATTCTGTTGCAACTACTCGTGGAAAGCTTTTGCAATTCAAATGTGTACAATATGTTTTATTTGTGGTGTCCTGGAACACCTACTGAAAGAATTAGGAATATGAACTAGTGTTTCTCAGTACACTTATCTTTATTGAAATTTGTCGTATAATATATTCCTATTTCCTATTAACAGTTCAGGCTGCAGAATCAGTACTACGAACTAGAAGATGTCCATAAAGTCGAAAGATGCCTATTGCGTTCGTTTTAATATTCACACATCAAAGAAAATTTACATCACCCCTGTTCCCAGAACTCCTTGTTCCCAGAACTCCTGAAGATAGACGTGACTGTGTATATTGTATCACAGATACAGTCCCTTTGACTGTTCAGAGATGTCACTAAACCCGCCCAAAGACGTGAACAACCATGCATGAGCAGCGCCTATTAGACGGAGGGGGTCCGACAGCCGATCATTTCCAGTCATTCCACCAGGAAGGAGGAACACGGCTCGTGTTGTCTGTAGTTCAACCACTCCTAGATGGTCAATACCGTGGTTCGATAGTGTCCGCATTATTAAATTGTGCCAGGAAGGGCTCTCAATAAGGGAAGTGTCCTGGCGTCTCGGTTTGAACCAAAGCGATGCTGTCCGCACATGGAGGAGATACAGATAGACAGTAACTGTCGATGACATGCCTAGCTCAGGCTGCCCAAGGGCTACTACTCCAGTGGATGACCGCTACCTACGGAATATGGCTCGGAGGAACCTTGACAGCAACGCTACGATGTTGAATAATGCTTTTGTGCGGCCACAGGATGTCGTGTTACGACTCAAACTGTGCGCAATAGGCTGTATGATGCGCAACATCACTCCCGACGTTAATGCCGATGTCCATCTTTGCTACCACGATACCATACAGCGCAGTACAGATGGGTCCAACGACATGCCGAATGGACCGATCAGGATTGGCATCACGTTCTCTTCGACGATGAGTGTCGCATATGCCTTCAACCTGACAATCGTCGGAGACGTGTTTTGAGGCAACCCGGTCAGGCTAAACGCCTTAGACACACTGTCCAGTGAGTGCAGCGTGCAGCAAAGTGGAGGTTTCCTACTGTTCTGTGGTGGCATTACGTGGGGCCGAGTTACGCCGCTGGTGGTCATGGAAGGCGCCGTAACGGCTGTGCAATACATGAATGCCATCCTCCGACCGATAGTGCAATCATATCGGCAGCATATTGGCGAGGCAATCGTCTTCATGGACAACAATTCGCGTCCTATCATGCACATCTTGTGAATGACATCCTTCAGGATAACGACATCGCTCGATTAGAGTGGCCAGCTTGTTCTCCAGACATGAACCCTATCGCGCATTCCTGGGATAGATTGAAAAGGGCTGTTTATGGACGACGTGACCCCCGAATCGCCGTTGAGGAGTGGGACAATGTGGTCCAACAGTATCTTGATGAAATAATAGGTAGTATGCCACGAAGAATACAGGCATGCATAAATACAAGAGGATGTGTTACTGGGTATTAGAGGTACCGGTGTGTACAGCAATCTGGACCACCGCCTCTGAAGATCTCGCTGTATCGTAATACAACATGCAATGTGTGGTTTTCATGAGCAGTAAAAAGGGCATAAATGATGTTTATGTTGATCTGTATTCCACTTTTCTGTACAGGTTCCGGAACTCTCAGAACCGAGGTGATGCAAAAATTTTTTTTGATGTGTGTATATATTTTTTCAATAGCTCGTCAGCTACCATAAGCGTTTAGCTACGCAGTTTAAAAGGACTGTGAAGGATTTATTATCAGACAACTCCTACATAGTCGAAGAATTTATTGCAGAATTAATAGCTCAGAATGTGTCACTACTAGCACATTTTTTGTGTTAGTTACATGTAATATCAGAACTCCGTACATCTTAAAGGCAGTAGTTTGATAAATATAAGTAAACACTGTGTTTACAATTTTGTTTCATGCCACTTGGTTACAACCGTCTGGAAAGTATTCATAAAACTTAACTCATGACAGAAAATTCCTTTTTCTTTCCAAGACTTCAGAATTCCTTCAATTGACTTTGGACACCATTAAAATCCACCACAAACTGATGGTAAATACACAAAATATGCGTTACGCCCATTGGTGACCTAAGTTTAGACTAAAGCGAAGTAATCTGAATACCATTCAAACACCGCTAATCCAGCAGACGGGACGGGGCGGGCGGCGTAGACTTGCCGCCCACAGCAGTACTGGAAGATGGACGCGTCCCATACAACAGACGAAAAACCAATCTTAGATATTAAAAACAATGCGCTGAAACTTCCTGGCAGATTAAAACTGTGTGCCGGACCGAGACTCGAACTCGGGACCTTTGCCTTTCGCGGGCAAGTGCTCTACCAACTGAGCTACCCAACCACGACTCACGCCCCGTCCTCACAGCTTTACTTCTGCCACTACCTCGTCTCCTAGCACTTGCCCGCGAAAGGCAAAGGTCCCGAGTTCGAGTCTCGGTCAGGCACACAGTTTTAATCTGCCAGGAAGTTTCATATCAGCGCACACTCCGCTGCAGAGTGAAAATATCATTCTGGAAACATCCCCTAGGCTGTGGTTAAGCCATGTCTCCGCAATATCCTTTCTTTCAGGAGTGCTAGTTCTGCAAGGTTCGCAGGAGAGCTTCTGTAAAGTTTGGAAGGTAGGAGACGAGGTATTGGCAGAAGTAAAGCTGTGAGGACGGGGCGTGAGTCGTGCTTGGGTAGCTCGGTTGGTAGAGCACTTGCCCGCGAATGGCAAAGGTCCCGAGTTCGAGTCTCGGTCCGGCACAAAGTTTTAATCTGCCAGGAAGTTTCATATCAGCACACACTCCACTGCAGAGTGAAAATATCATTCTGGGAACAATGCGCTGTTTTATAAGAAAGGAAGGACACCATGACTTGCAAGCAAGCCCAACACAAATTGATAAGACATATACCCAATAACTACGTATGGTAATAAGCAAACTATCAATACATGCAACTCAGAATTACAATGAGGTATACAGTCCTTAACAACTGCGTGACATCAAAATTACAGTAGTAGCCGGCAAGAAAAGGATTTAATACTCCAAAATTATTTTACCAAATCATTTCCGCAAAAAATTGCAATGGAAAGAATAGCTCTCATTAAAATAAACTTCGCCATTTCTGCCAGCAGACCAAACAAACTTTCAATGCCCAAAAATGATTAACAAATGCTTTCTCATAATAATTGCAGTGAAAAGGGTAACTCTTACTAAAATAAACTTCAATGGTTTCAAATAGCAGATAAGACAAACTTTCCAACCCAAAAATTGTTTTACAATCAGTTACCCTTAATGTTGTTGTTATGGTCTTCAGTCCAGAGATTGGTTTGATCGCCGGCCGAAGTGGCCGTGCGGTTCTAGGCGCTGCAGTCTGGAACCACGAGACCGCTACGGTCGCAAGTTCGAATCCTGCCTGGGGCATGGATGTGTATGATGTCCTTAGGTTAGTTAGGTTTAACTAGTTCTAAGTTCTAGGGGACTAGTGACCTCAGAAGTTGAGTCCCATAGTGCTCAGAGCCATTTGAACCATTTTGAACTGGTTTGATGCAGCTCTCCATGCTACTCTATCCTGTGCAAGCTTCTTCATCTCCCAGTACCTACTGCAACCACCATCCTTCTGAATCTGTTTAGTGTATTCATCTCTTGGTCTCCCTCTACGACTTTTACCCTCCGCGCTGCCCTCCAATACTAAATTCGTGATCCCTTGATACCTCAGAATATGTCCTACCAACGGATCACGTCTTCTAGTTAATTTGTGCCGCAAATTTCTCTTCACCCCAATTCTATTAAATTCCTGATCATTAGTTACGTGATCTATTCTAATCTTCAGCATTCTTCTGTAGCACCACATTTCGAAAGCTTCTATTCTGTGCTTGTCTAAACTATTTATCGTCCACGTTTCACTACCAAACATGGCTACACTCCATACAAACACTTTCAGAAAAGACGTCTTGACTCTTAAATCTACACTCGGTGTTAACAAATTTCTCTTCTTCAGAAACGCTTTCCTTGCCATTGCCAGTCTACATTTTATATCCTCTCTACTTCGACCATCGTGAGTTATTTTGCTCCCCAAATAGCAAAACTCATTTAAATTAAAAGGAATGTCAGCGTTGGCCGTAATATTGATGTTTTATTGATAGCATAATCGATTTTCGATCACATAGTGATCATCTTCAGTGCTGTAGAAATTAAACTCAGACACTGGTATCAAGTTATCAATAACCAAAACTGAGAAGCGATCACAATAACTCAATGTTCACTCCATGGAGTCACCAATCAACAAAACTCATTTACTACTTTAAGCGTCTCATTTCCTAATCTAATGCCCTCAGCATCACCCGATTTAATTCGACTACATTCCATTATCCTCGTTTTGCTTTTGTTGATATTCATCTCATATCCTCCACTCCGTTCAGCTGCTCTTCCAGGTCCTTTGCTGTCTCTGACAGAATTACAATGTCATCGACGAACCTCAAAGTTTTAATTTCTCTCCATGGATTTTAATTCCTACTCCGAATTTTTCTTTTGTTTCCTTTACTGCTTGCTCACCTACCCTTAATAAGGGCAATGAAAGGGGCAACTCTTATTAAAATAGACTTCACTATTTCAAATAGCAGACGAAACAAAATTTCAGCGCCAAGAAAACGGCCGAGCTTATAGTCCCATCCACTGGATGAACGTAATCTATAGTGCCACGCACTTTCATAAGACACTATGGAGAATCGAAGGGGTCAGCGGAAGAAAATGCTAACCATCAATGTAGTCATTGCTAGGCCGATCACTAAATGCACAACACATTAGAACGTAGTAGTTCCCTACCCATCGTTGTAAAGCACTGCCTACACTATAAATTCTACGGTGTTATTGTATTTACGTACTTGTCTTTTAACACGACCAAACATATAACACAATATCTCAAAATACACTCTTGTGTGGTACCATTTTCTTCTGCCGACCCCTTCAATAATGGATTGTTATTCAAGAAATGGCGCACATCGTTGTAATCAGAAACAGTTCATCATTGCCTATCCTCGAGTTGTCAGCTACTGCTGCCGAAAATTTATTCCGTCAAAAAGGTTCAGAACAACTCTCCCCCACCCCCACCCCCCGCCGCCCGGGTTCCCGAATTCGATTCCGGGCGGGGTCAGGGATTTTCTCTGCCTCGTGATGACTGGGTGTTGTGTGATGTCCTTAGGTTAGTTAGGTTTAAGTAGTTCTAAGTTCTAGGGGACTGATGACCATAGATGGTCAGTCCCATAGAGCTCAGAGCCATTTGAACCATTTTGAACCGCCCCCAAAACCCGCACCCCCGTCCCCCTAACCGACATTAAAGCTTCATTGATGATTTTTATCGAACCGCATCTGCTAATTCTACAGACTGTGCATTTTACAGACTCATTAGGTCTCTGATTTCATTTTTGCATGTCTTCTGGATTGTACTTTTTACTCACATGGCTTACAGATTTGACATTTATCACACAGTCATCTTCGGTTCCCCTTCTAGCTGTCACGTATGAAGATAAAAACTGTCTGTTTGGAGGACAAGAACGCAGAAACTGTATGAGCATATTACTACTCTATATGAAGATAAACTGTTCTCGCTTTTCATACCGAAGCAACTGAGATAATATTCTACTGATTTCGACAGCTGTCACCGCCACCGGCTCAGGAATGAAAACTTCTGACTGCTGGGAAAGACGAGGTGGTTGCTTTATGCACCCGATGTAGCAGTTTCCAGAACGCTCCAGAAATGGCCTAATTTACGCGTGCGCAAGAACATGAGTTAAGCTGCTTCAAGAGAACACGGCGGAGTCTGGACATGGGTGCCACAGGCCGAAGCATTGCTTTTCTGGAACTATGTAGAAATTTGTTATTTCTTAATACACTAGGTCTGTCAGTGGCGCAACGGCCGATAATAGCTAATTTATAATCGTGAAATAAAGAGGAGTGTTACAGAGCAACATTTCGTCATTAGAGTCGGAGCATTAGTGATGGACACAGATGGTAAAGGAATTCCACGGCTTAAGAATCAGTTCCGACATTCTACAACTGCAGCTACACTACATCTGTATTGAGAAAACCATTGTGAAGTCAATGGCTGACGAACTTTCATTGACCACATATTAAAGTACCTTCCCTTTCCATTTGTGTTTGGAGCATGGGAAGAATGATTACTTAAATGTCTCTGTGCGCACCGTAATTAGTCTACTTTTGCCTTCCTGTCTCTATCGGAGCGATGTACAGAGTAGTAGTATATTCCTAGATTCATCACTTTATACTGTACCATGAAACTGTGTAAGTTGTTCTCGCGGGATAGGCGACGTCAGTCTTCACATGTCTTCCAGTTCAGATTTATCAGTATCTCCGTGAAGCTCTTTTATGAGTCACAAAAATCTGTGACCATTCGTGCTGCTGTTCTTTGTACAATTCCAGTGACCCCTGTTAGTCCTACCAGTCTGGCTCTCATACTCTTCAAAACCATTCTAAGATAGCCGAAACGAGTGTTCTGTATGCAATTTCCTTTGTAGACTGGTTTCTTTTTCCCGATATCGTACGAATAGATCGAAGTTTACCGCCCGCTTAGCCCAAGACTGAGCATGTTTCATGGGGTTGGGAAGAGCTCCGCTTACAGCTGGTAAAATTGTTGTTTATTAATAGGCGACTGCTTTCGCGGCTTAAAGACGCATCATCAGGTGCAACCTGCACGGTAAAAAGCAAAGTACAGTGTTACCACTTTTTGCGGATGTTGTTGTTGTGGTCTTCAGTCCATAGACTGGTTTGATGCAGCTCTCCATGCTACTCTATCCTGTGCAAGCTTCTTCTTCTCCCAGTACTTACTGCAACCTACATCATTCTGAATCTGTTTAGTATATTCATCTCTTCGTCTCCCTCTACGATTTTTACCCTCCACGCTGCCATCCAATACTAAATTGATGATCCCTTGATGCCTCAGAATATGCCCTACCAACCGATCCATTCTTCTAGTTAAGATGCGCCACAAATTTCTCTTCTCTCTAATTCTGTTCAATACCTCCTCATTAGTTATGTGATCTACCCATCTAATCTTCAGCATTCTTCTGCAACACCACATTTCGAAAGCTTCTATTCTCTTCTTATCTAAACTATTTATCGTCCACGTTTCACTTCCATTCATGGCTACTCTCCATACAAATACTTTCCGAAACGACTTCCTGACACTTAAATCTATACTCGATGTTAACAAATTTCTCTTTTTCAGAAACGCTTTCCTTGCCATTGCCAGTCTACATTTTATATCCACTCTACTCCGACCATCAGTTATTTTGCTCCCCAAATAGCAAAACTCCTTTACTACTTTAAGTGTCTCATTTCCTAATCGAATTCCCGCAGCATCACCCGATTTAATTCGACTACAGTCCATTATCCTCGTTTTACTTTTGTTGATGTTCATCTTATATCCTCCTTTTAAGACACTGTCCATTCCGTTCAGCTGCTCTTCCAGGTCCTTTGGTGTCTCCGACAGAATTACTATGTCATCGGCGAACCTCTAAGTTTTTACTTCTTCTCCATGGATTTTAATTCCTACTCCGAATTTTTCTTTTGTTTCCTTTACTGCTTGCTCAATATACAGATTGAATAACATCGGGGAGAAGCTATAACCCTGTCTCACTCCCTTCTCAACCACTGCTTCCCTTTCATGCCCCTCGATTCATAACTGCCATCTGGTTTCTGTACAAATTGTAAATAGCCTTTCGCTCCCTGTATTTTACCCCTGCCACGTTCAGAATTTGAAAGAGAATATTCCAGTCAACATTGTCAAAAGCTTTCTCTAAGTCTACAAATGCGAGAAACGTAGGTTTGCTTTTCCTTAATCTATTTTCTAAGATAAGTGGATATTAAAATTAATAATGTGATTTTTCTTTTCACCGTGTACATTGTACCATTGCGGCTTTAAGACCTTGCTACCCAAATAGAAGAACTCTTAAATTACTTTTAGTGTCTTTTTCCTAGTCTAATTCCTTCACATAATTTCTCTGACAGAATTACAATGTCGTCGGAAAATCCACAAGTTTCAGTTTCTTATCCCTGACTTTTAATTCCCTTTCTAAATTTCTTCCTGGTCTCCTTTATTGTTTGCTCAATGTACAGACTGAATAAGATAGGGGAGAGGCTACAACCCTGTCTTATTCTTTTGTCAAACTTACATATCCTTCAGTTCTTATAACAATACTCTAGTTTCTGTACGAGTTGTATATAACATTTCCTTATTATGTTCATAATTTTAAAAGGTTTATTCCAGTCAACGTGTCAAAATCTTTCCCTAAAACTACAAATACTATTAATGTCTGCCATGCTTCAACTATCTTCTAAGATATTTGTAGGATTAGTATTGCCTCACGTGTTCATACATGTCTCTTGAACCCAAACTGATCTTCCCTGAAGTCGGCTTTCAACAATCTTTCCCAACTTACGGAAATAATAAGTGTTAGTGACGTGCAACAATCACGTATTAAACAGATATTCGCAATTGTCAGCACCTGAACTCTTTGATATGGGGATTATTACATTATTCTAAGTGGGATAGTATTTCGCCTGGCTCATGTATCAGCGCGCCGACGAACTAGCTTCATCAGAGCTGGTAGCAGTTAGGATTGCTCTAGCTACGATTAAAGTCAGGAAAAGCTTCGCAATATCACATGCTTCTCCATTATTGCCATCATCTGATACTTCGGGCAGAAAGTGAAACAGACAACATGCAAAGTCTTACAGGATGAGTCGGCGACATGCGATCCAGGCTATACATGCGACGGCCACTACAAAAGAAATGCACATTATCTTTTTTAAATACATCTTTTATTCTACATGTTTGAAAGTTTTACAGTGTGTAGATACAACCTGTAGGAACAATATTAATTTCTCCACATAATTTTCATCCCTCTCAACTGCCTCAGGCCATCTTGGAACCAGCGCCTGTATATGCGCACAGTAAAATTCTGGACCAACCTGTTGGAGACACTGTTTGGCAGCGTGCACAAGGGAGTCGTCATCTTCAAACCTTGTTCCACAAAGAGAGTCTTTCAGTTTCCCAAAGAGATGATAGTCACATGGAGCCAGGTCAGGACTGTAAGGCAGGTATTTCAGTGTTGTCCATCCGAGTTTTGTGATCGCTTCCATGGTTTTTTGACTGACATGTGGCCGTGCACTGACGTGCAACAGCAAAACATCCTGCTTCTGTCGATGTGGTCAAACACGAGTCAGTCGAGCTTGAAATTTCTTTAGTGTCATCACATATTCATCAGAATTTATGGTGGTTCCACTTGGCCTGATTTCTACAAGCAAGAGTCCTTCGGAATCATAAAATACCGTAGCCATATCTTTTCCAGCAGAAGATGTGGTTTTGAATTTTTTTTTTCTTGGGTGAATTTGCATGATGCCACTCCATTGATTGCCTCCTCGTCTCTGGTAAAAAAATAATGGAGCCATGTTTCATCACCTGTCACAATTCTTCCAAGAAATTCATCTCCACCATTCTCATACTGTTCCAAACGTTCGCTGCATACCGGATTTTTTTTTTTTTTTTTTTTTTTTTTGAGCCACTGTCTACATCCTGGGGACCCACTTGGCACAAATCTTTTTTAACGCCAACACTTTCAGTATTCTGCAAACGCTTCCTTCCCCTATCCCAACGTAGCGTGACAATTCTTTCACTGGGATGCGTCTGTCAGCAGTCACCAATTCGTTAACTCTCTGCACATTGTCTGGAGTGTGTGTAGTACGAGGCCTGCTGCTGAGAGGACAATCCTCAATGTTGCCGTGCCCGCTTTCATCACGTAACCTGCTTGCTCACCGACTAACTGTACTGCGATCGACAGCAGCATCTCCATACACCTTTTTCAGCTTCTTGTGGATGTTTCCCATTGTCTCGTTTTCACAGTACAGGAATTCTATGACAGCACGTTGCTTCTGACGAACGTCAAGTGCAGCAGCCATCTTGAAGACATGCTGTGACTGCGCCACTCACGGGAACAGGTTGAACTAAGTTTGAAAACAAGCGGGAAGGATGTATCTACACACTGTAAAGCTTTCACACATGCAGAATGAAAACTGTATTTTTACAAAAATAGTGTGCATTTCTTTTGGAGTGACCCTCGTACAACATGACTGGGAGGTGTTCACTCGCTTCCTGGGACAGTGAAGATAGTGAAGACCCATCACACGGAGCAATGCTCGACGCCTGCGATCTTGCAGTCGCACATTGAAAGCAAAAGAAGTGGAAAGAAGCTCCTTGGTAAAAAAAAGTCAGTAAACTGACTGCTTCGGTCTCGTGGATAGATTTAATTTTATACACACAATCTTCCGTCCTGCATCTGATTTATTTACTGTACAATTTGCGAGCTGATGCTGGTTTCATATTTGTGTATGACGTTTTTTTCTATGTTCGGGCCAACAGATACACTAAAGTAGTCCACTTCGTCCTGGCTGCAATCATTCGCTCAGCAATCCTTTGGAAAGCACAGTTCAGGCACGACCAGAATGGGTGAATTTTTCAGCGAGTTCATATAAGGCCAAGAGACTCAGTCAATGACATGTGGACTACATAGGTTCAGCATGAATGAAAAGAGTAATTTCTGTGAAAGAACCTCAGCGTCCTAATGGAAGGGCGCTATTCACAGATATTGAAAAGACGGATCGCTTTTGCTGAAGTCTTCTGACCACTATACAACATTCAACTATTTTATCTCTTTGCACTATGTTTTGTCTAATCAATGAGTACATGCTTCACACATGACGTTTGTATTGCTCGCTATTGACAACGTTGTGTAGGCGTATAATATGATTCGATGACATGGGCAAACTTAGATCGAAGTACTGAAATGGGCTTGGTAAATTTGTACTAAGGATCGCCAAATAATATGTAAAGTTATATTCGATCTAGCAAATAGGCAATACTGTTGATGAATGATGCACATAAATCCTGAAGAACATTCAAGGGGATTTTATTTTTACACAGAAACTGTTCTACTTCGTAGCGAAATATCAGGGATGAATAGGGAGTCTCCAGTTGCGTTGAATGCCCGCCGTAAAATAGTTACATGGCGAATCAGTGAACGGAACTGTGCATAAACATCTCTCTGAATTATGTAGAGAACATCTTAATATTCTCAGACCGTGTTTCTTTTACAAGTTACATATGTTTTTATATGTTTGGAACATAAGCATCCACACTGGAAGAGGGGGCACTCGCCCTCCCCCTCCGTCACTCTTCTCAACACTTGGAATTTGGAGTATAGACATTTTATTAGTTACATAATACCCACACACTTCGATTCAGTGTCTTTCTTCAGCCTCCACAATCCCTGTATTTATTTCCAGATCGTAACTAATATGTGAACCAAATTTGGTTGAAATTGTTCCAGTGTTGTAGAATGAACTTTATACCCGCGGCTTTGCCCCATACGCACATGTCAAATATATTTCGCATATATTAATATACACTACTGGCCATTAAAATTGCTACACCACGAAGGTGAAGTGCTACAGACGCGAAATTTAACCGACAGGATGAAGATGCTGTGATATGCAAATGATTAGCTTTTCAGAGCATTCACACAAGGTTGGCGCCGGTGGCGACACATACAACGTGCTGACATAAGAAAATTTTTCCAACCGATTTATCTTACACAAACAGCAGTTTACCGGCGTTTCCTGGTGAAATGTTGTGATGCCTCGTGTAAGGAGGAGAAATGCGTACAATCACGTTTCCAACTTTGATAAAGGTCGGATTGTAGCCTATCGCGATTGCGATTTATCGTATCGCGACATTGCTCCTCGCGTTGGTCGAGATCCAATGACTGTTTGCAGAATATGGAATCGGTGGGTTCAGGAGGGTAATACGGAACGCCGTACTGGATCCCAACGGCCTCGTATCACTAGCAGTCGAGATGACAGGCATCTTATCCGCATGGCTGTAACGGATCGTGCAGCCACGTCTCGATCCCTAAGTCAACAGATAGGGACGTTTGCAAGACGACAACTTCTGCACGAACAGTTCGACTACGTTTGCAGCAACATGGACTATCAGCTCGAAGGCCATGGCTGCGGTTACCCTTGACGCTGCATCACAGACAGGAGCGCCTGCGATGGTGTACTCAACGACGAATCTGGGTGCAAGAATGGCAAAACGTCATTTTTTCGGATGAATTCAGGTTCTGTTTACAGCATCATGATGGTCGCATCCGTGTTTGGCGACATCGCGATATACGCACATTGGAAGCTTGTATTCGTTATCGCCATCTGGCATATCACCTGGCGTGATGGTATGGGGTGCCATTGGTTACACGTCTCGGTCACCTCTTGTTCGCATTGACGCCACTTTGAACAGTGAATGTTACATTTCAGATGTGTTACGACTCATGGCTCTGCCCTTCATTCGATCCCTGCGAAACCCTACATTTCAGCAGGTTAATGCACGATCGCACGTTGCAGGTCTTGTACGGGCCTTTCTGGATACAGAAAATGTTTGACTAATACCCTGGCCAGCACATTCTACAGATCTCTCACCAATTGAAAACGTCTGGTCAATGGTGGCCGAGCAACTGGCTCGTCACAAAACGCCAGTCACTACTCTTGATGAACTGTGGTATCGTGTTGAAGCTGCATGGGCAGCTGTACCTGTACACACCATCCAGGCTCTGTTTGACTCAATGCCCAGGCGTATGAAGGCCGTTATTGCGGCCAGAGGTGTTTGTTCTGGGTACTGATTTCTCAGGATCTATGTACCCAAATTGCGTGAAAATGTAATCACATGTCAGTTCTAGTATAATATATTTGTCCAATGAATACCCGTTTATCATCTGCTTTTCTTCTTGGTGTAGCAATTTTAATGGCCTGTAGTGTATTTCACGTATATCTGTACACATATTTCACATGTATCTCTAGCGAATTTCTCCCTGCAATTTTATTTTCATGCAGCTTGATATTTATGAAGTCGTTTGTCCTGAACTACATGCTGTACGATGATATAATTTTCCGGGTGCATCCAATGGTATATACGGCTACTATCTGAGAAATGTGTTGTGAATAGTGTTAGTATTAAAGGAATAATAAACCGAAACGTCATGCATGACGGGCAGTTTTTCACACAACTCAATGTTTATGACGTCGTATCTCCTAACCATATTCGTAAAATATTTTTAAGGCACTTGTGGATACTGTGTGCGAAATTTGTTGCGAATAGAGTTAGTAGCAAAGAAGTAATAAATTAAAACGGCAAACAAGATGTCGCAGTTTTTCACGTATCTCAGTATTTGACGTCATATCTCCTGAGGCCGGCCGGTGTGGCCGAGCGGTTCTAGGCGCTTCAGTCCGGAACCGCGTTGCTGTTACGGTCGCAGGTTCGAATCCTGCCTCGGGCATGGATGTGTGTGATGTCCTTAGGTTAGTTAGGTCTAAGTAGTTTTTAGTCTAGGGGACTGATGACCTCAGATGTTAAGTCCCATAGTGCTTAGAGCTATTTGAACCATTTTATCTCCTGAACTATTTGTCGTCCAATGATATAATCTTGCTTATACATTAAGTGTATATGTGAGTACTTTTTGAAAAATGCATAGCGAAAACAGTTAGTAGCAAAGAAGAAAAAATTAAAATGTTACGCTCCATGCGACAGTTTTACTGCATAAGCGAAAATGTAGTAACTGATAAACCTTTTTCCTTTCATTATTTTGTGGCGGTTGTCAGCAACAAAAAGTTTCGTAAAGATTTGATATTACGTGTTAAGTTCGTTCCAAGTCACTAAGTGCTCTCATTCTCAAATTCTGGATGACTAAGTATGGATATTCGCGGGTCATGGCCTACACTACTTGTCATCCCTCCTCTATTCAGTATGATGATTTCTAGACACTAAGTGATATGTGTCCCACCACCTCAGAAACCATGGACCTTGCCGTTGGTGCCAAGGCTTGCGTGCCTCAGTGATACACATAGTCGTACCGTAGGTGCAGCCACAACGGAGGGGTATCTGTTGAGAGGCCAGACTAACTTGTGGTTCCTGAAGAGGGGCAGCAGCCTTTTCAGTAGTTGCAGGGGCAACAGTATGGATGAATGACCGATCTGGCCTTGTAACATCAACCGAAACGGCCTTGTTGTGCTGGTACTACGAACGGCTGAAAGCAAGGGGAAACTACAGCCGTAATTTTTCCCGAGGGCATGCAGCTCTACTGTATGATGATGACATCCTCTTGGGAAAAATACTCCGGAGGTGAAATAGTTCCCCATTCGAATCTCTGGCAGGGACTACGCAGGAGGATGTCGTTATCAGGAGAAACAAATCTGGCGTTCTATGGGTTCTGAGCGTGGAATGTCAGATCCCTTAATCGGCAGGTAGGTTGGAAAATTTAAAAAGGAAAATGGATAGGTTGAAGTTAGATATAGTGGGAATTAGTGAAGTTCGGTGGCAGGAGGAACAAGACTTTTGGTCAGGTGAATAAGGATTATACGAGGGGCGTTCAGAAAGTAAGCTCCGATCGGTCGCGAAATGGAAACGACTATGAAAATCCGATAAAGCTTTGCACAGATGTGTTGGGTAGTGTCTCTAGTATAATCCCAGTTAGCATCACGTCGCTCTTCTCATTTCTGAGCTCGCAGTGAGTGCGTAAAGATGTCTAGAAAATAGTGTCTGCCGCCAAGTACGAGGGCCTGGTGAGAAATTTCGCCTGAAGCTATGCAGCTAACATTACATAACTGTCGTGCTGTTTCTTCTTCAAGACAATTCTCAGCCGCATTCTGCAGGGGCAATGAAGATGCTCCGGCATCGTTTTCAAATGGAAATGTGAGATTACCCACAATACAGTCCGCAATTGTCTCCCCCTGAGTTTCATCTCTGGTCACATGAACCGCTGTCTTTGAAGACAACATTTTGACACAGACAACGAGGTGTAGGCCAGCGTGGAGAATTGGCGGAAAGCACTGGCGGCTGCCTTCTATGATGAGGCTATTGAAAAGTTGGTACAACGCTATGACAAAAGTCTAAGTCAGAACGGCGACTACGTAGAGAAGTAGCTGAAAGGTGTAGCTAATTGTTACAAGTAAAACATTTCTGATGTTCACTGTGGTTTCAATTTGGCAATCAATTGGAGCTTACTTTCTGAACAGGCCTCGTAAATACAAAATCAAATAGGGGTAATGCAGGAATAACGAATAACAAAATAGGAACACGGATAAGTTACTAGCAACGGTGCAGTGAACGCATTATTGTAGCCAAGATAGACACGAAGCCCACACCCACTACAGTAGTACAAGTTTCTGTCAACTAACTCCGCTCCGCAGATGAGGAGGACATTGAGGAAATTTATGATGAGATAAAAGAAATTACTTAGATAATTAAGGGAGACTAACATTTAATAGTCATGGAGGACTGGAATTCGATAGTGGGAAAAGAAAGTGAGTGAATTGTAATAGGTGAATATGAACTGGGGGAAAGGAACGAAAGAGGAAGCCGTCTGGTAGAATTTTGAACAGAGCATAATTTAATCACAGCTGACACTTGGTTTAAGAATCATGAAAGACGGTCGTATACGTGGAAGATACCTGGTGACACTGGAAGGTTTCAGACAGATTACATAATTGTAAGAGAGATTTCGGAACCAGGTTTTAAATTGTGAGACATTTTCAGGGGCAGATGTGAACTCGACCACAAGTTATTGGTATGAATTTCAGAGTAAAACTGAAGAAACTGCAAAAAGGCGGGATTTAAGGAGATGGGACCTGGATAAACTGAAAGAACCAGAGGTTTTAGAGAGTTTCAGAGGGAACATTAGGGAACTACTGGCAAGAACAGGGGAAAGGAATACAGTAGAAGTAGAATGGGTAGCTTTGAGAGACTGAATAGTGAATGCAGCAGAGGACCAAATAGGTAAAATGTCGAGGGCTAGTAGAAATCCTTGGGTAACACGAGAGATACTGAATTTAATCGATGAAAGGAGAAAACATAAAAGTGCAATAAATGAGGCACGCGAAAGTGAATACAAATGTCTAAAAAAATGAGATCGATAGGAAGTACAAAATGGCCAAGCAAGAATGGCTAGAGGACAAATTTAAGGATATAGAAGCATGTATAACCAGGGCTAAGATAGGTACAGCCTACAGGAAAATTAAAGAGACCTTTGGGGAGAAGAGAAGCAGCTGTATGAATATCGAGAGCTGAGATGGTAAACCAGTCCTAAGCAAAGAACGGAAAATAGAAAGGTGGAAGGAGTATATAGAGTCTATACAAGGGAGATGTACTTCAGGGCAATATTATGGAAACGAAAGAGGACGTAGATGAAAATGAGAAAGGGAAATACGATACTGTGTGAAGAATTTGACAAGGCACCGAAAGACATAAGCCGAAACAAGGCCCGAGGAGCAGACAACATTCTGTTAAAGCTACTAATAGCCTTGGGAGAGCCAGCCATGACGAAACTCTTCCATCTGATGAGCAAGATGTATTAGACAGGTGAAGAACCCGCAGACTTCAAGAACAATATAATAATTCCAATTCCAAAGAAAGGAGGTGATGACAGGTATGAAAATTACCAAACTATCAGTTTAATGAGTCACGGTTGAAAAATACTAACACGAATTATTTACAGTAGCATGGAAAAACTGGTGGAAGCCGACATCGGGGAAGATCAGTTTGGATTCCGTAGAAATGTAGGAACACGTGAGGCAATACTGACCCTACGACTTCTCATAGAAGATAGGTTAAGGAAAGTAAAACCCACGTTTATAGCATTTGTAGACTTAGAGAAAGATTTTGACAAAGTTGACTGGAAAACTCTCTTCCGAATTCTAAAGGTGGCAGGCGTAAAATACAGGGAGCGAAAGGCTATTTACAATTTGTGCAGAAACCAGATGGCAGTTACAAGAGCCGAGCGGCACAATAGGGAAGCAGTGATTGAGAAACCAGTGAGACGGGGTTGTAGCCTATCCCTGATGTTATTTAGTCTATATATTGAGCAATCAGTAAGGGAAACAAAACAAAAATTTGGAGTAGAAATTGAAGTCCAGGGAGAGGAAATAAATACTTTGACGTTTGCGGGGCCACTGTAATTCTGTCAGAGACAACAAAGGATTTGGAAGACAGTTGAATGGAATGGACAGTGTCTTGAAAGGAGGATATAAGATGGACATCAACAAAGGCAAAACGAGGATAATGGAATGTAGTCGAATTAAATCGGATGATGCTAAGGGAATTAGTTTAGGAAATGAGATACTTAAAGTAGTCGATGAGTTTTGCTATTTGAGAAGCAAAATAACTGATGATGGTCGAAGTAGGGAGGATATAAAAGGTAGACTGGCAATCGCAAGAAAAGCGTTTCAGAAGAAGAGAAATTTGTTAACATCCAATATAGATTTAAGCGTCAGGAAGTCCTTTCTGAAAGTATTTTTATGGAGTGTAGCCATGTATGGAAGTGAAACATGGACGATAAACAATTTAGGCAAGAAGAGAGTAGAAGCTTTTGATATGTGGTGCTACAGAAGAATACTGAAGATTAGATGAGTAGATCACGTAACTAATGAGAAGGTACTGAATAGTATTGGGAGAAAGAGAATTTTGTGGTACAACCTGACTAGAAGAAGAGATCGGTTGGTAACACACAGTCTGAGGCATCAAGGATCACCTATTTAGTACTGGAGGGAAGCGT
Organism: Schistocerca americana; assembly: GCF_021461395.2. Taxonomy (NCBI): domain Eukaryota; kingdom Metazoa; phylum Arthropoda; class Insecta; order Orthoptera; family Acrididae; genus Schistocerca; species Schistocerca americana. The sequence goes on along the minus strand of NC_060124.1, from coordinate 470,639,142 downwards.
GGGCGCTAAAAATCGTAGCGGGAGACCAAGAGATGAACACACTAAGCAGATTAAGAAGGAAGTAGGTTGCAGTAGTTACTCGGAGATGAAGAGGCCTGCACAGGATAGAGTAGCATGGAGAGTTGCATCAAACCAGTCTTCGGTCTGAAGACCACAACAACAACAACATTTTGATAAGAGTTGATTGTTTCTAACTCTGTATTATTTATACCATAATAGAACAACAACAATAACAATAAGGGTTGTGTGTACCATGTTTGGTTGAAATTGGTCCATTGGTTTAGGAAGAGACTGGAACATACATATATATATATATATATATATATATATATATATATATATATATATATATATATATATACTTACATACGTACATACATATGCACTGAAGAGCCAAAGAAGCTGGTACACCTCTCTAATATCATGTAAGGCCCCCGCCAGCACGAAGAAGTGCGGTAACATGACTTGGCATGGATTCGACTAATGTCTCAAGTAGTGCTGGAGGTAATTAACACCATGAATCCTGCAGGGCTGTCCATAAATCTGTAAGAGTACGACGTGGTGGAAATCTCTTCTCAACAGCACGTTGCAAGGCATCCCAGATGCGCTCAACAATGTTCACGTCTTGGGAGTTTGGTGGCCAGCGGAAGTGTTTAAACAAAGAAGAGTGTTCCTGTAGCAATTCTGGACGTGTGGGGTGTCATCTTGTCCTGCTGGAATTGCCCAAGTCTGTCGGAATGCACAATGGACTTGAATTAATGCACGTGATCAAAGAGGATACTTACAAGGGAACCTCCCCATCGCACCCCCCCCCCCCCCTCAGATTTAGTTATAAGTTGTCACAGTGGATAGGCCTTGAAAAACTGAACACAGATCAATCGAGAAAACAGGGAGAAGTTGTGTGGAACTATGAAAAAAGTAAGCAAAATATACAAACTGAGTAGTCCGTGCGCAAGATAAGCAAAATCAAGGACAGTCTGAGCTAAGGAGCGCTGTGGTCCCGTGGCTAGCATGAGCAGCTGCGGAACGAGAGGTGCTTGGTTCAAGTCTTCCCTCGAATGGGTTTAGTATTTATTTTCAGACAATTATTATCTGTCCGTCCGTTGCGAGGTTTCCAGCAAGTGAAATACTTTGTGAAAAGATTCTATGGTTTTGCGAAGTTGCACAGGTACACAGAGCAGTATTGTTTACGTGATCATGTGTCAATTATCAAAGGCACTCACACACAGTCAACCTCGCTCTCCAAAATTGCAGGACATGTTCATATTTGGTTGGACATATGCAGGATTTGACGGTCTACACACGGAAAAATTTGAAAGCGTTAAAAACATATGTTTTGACAGAGCACAGGGAAAACTGTGCGACTGTGAAACTGTTGCATTCATTTGTTGCAGTTTATGTGACAAACTCTTATGTTTTCATCACTTTTTTGGGAGTGATTATCACATCCACAAGAAAACCTAAATCGGGCAAGGTAGAAGAATCTTTTTACCCATTCGCCAAGTGTACAAGTTAGGTGGGTCGACAACATATTCCTGTCATGTGACGCACATGCCGTCACCAGTGTCGTATAGAATATATCAGACGTGTTTTCCTGTGGAGGTATCGGTTGACCTATGACCTTGCGATCAAATGTTTTCGGTTCCCATTGGAGAGGCACGTCCTTTCGTCTACTAATCGCACGGTTTTGCGGTGCTGTCGCAAAACACAGTCACTAAACTTATTACAGTGAACAGAGACGTCAATGAACGAACGGACAGATCATAACTTTGCGAAAATAAAGAAAATAAACCTTTCACTCGAGGGAAGACTTGAACCAAGGACCTCTCGTTCCGCAGCTGCTCACGCTAACCACGGGAACACGGCGCTTCTGAACTCACGCTATCCTTGACGTTGCTTATCTTGCTTATGGACTACTCAGTTTCTATAATTTGCTAATTTTTTTCATAGTTCCACACAACTTCTTCCTGTTTTCTCGATTGATCTGTGTTCAGTTTTTCAAGGTCTATCCACTGTGCCAACTTATAACTAAATCTGAGGGGGGTGCGATGGGGAGGTTCCCATGTTAGGTATGTGACACTTATCAGAGTCGTATCTAGACGTATCAGGGGTCCCATATGACTTCAACTGCACACGCCCCAGGGCTGGGCGAAATTCGCCAGAGATACAAGTGAAATATGTATACAAATATGTGAGCAATGTGTTAAATGTATGTGAAACATGTGTGATGTGCACATATATTGGCAAAGCCACGAGTAAAAAGCTCATCCTTAACCTCTGCATCAATTTCAACCAAACTGGTCCATCTGGAAAAGAATGCTGGGGTGGGTAAGTACCAGCAACCTCCTATTGGCGTGGAGGTGATAACGCACAGAGAGAAGGGGAGGAGGAGATGAAAAGACAAAGAGGGGAAGGAGGAAATGGACACAGATAGAAAGGGGGGGAGAGAGGAAGGGATGGACAAATAGAGGGGGAACTGGACAGAAAGGCAAGACAAAGAGATGGACAGAGAGAGGAGATGAAGAGAGGAAGTAAAGAGAGTGAGAGGGACAGAGAAAGGAAAAAGGAGACAGACAGAGAGGGAGGTGGAGATGGACAGAGGGGCCAGGGTAAGGAGGAAATGGACTAAAGAAGATGGGTATAAATAGATTTCCGGACAACACTGTATATTCAACTACAAATAGCTAGTATTCTTAGAAACTACATTTGGTGTTTCACTTTCAGGTGGAAAGCTGAATAAGTTTTGTGGTTGTCCAACACATGAACACGTTGTGTATAGTCATCCGTGCGAGAAACACGACACTTGAAATTCACTCCATGACATTTGATTGTTTGCCAAAACGAGCGGATTTCGTGGTATGTATTATGACTTGTCTTCTTGTGGTTAATATAGTCACTTATGAGAGGGTAGTTTGAAAAGTTCTCACAATGGAATAGAAAGTAACGACTTACCTAGGTGAAACTCCGCTCTCTCTGTACAATAATGCATTTCGTCTTACGATGTTCCAGTGCCTAGATCCCGTCTCGAAAATTAGATTCCTCCAAGCCTGCATAATACCCAGCTGTCAGTCCTTCGTTTTAAGAGAATCTTCATTCACCGAGAAAAATTCTGAGATAGGGGAAGAGATGAAAGTCTGATAGAGGCAGATCAGGTGAATGTGACAACAATTCGTATCTCAGTTCATGGGTTTCTGCTACGGCAATGATACTTGTGTGAGCATGCACATTGTCTTGATGGCAGATGACTTCTTCCTTGTCAAACCTGGATTTTATTCGCTTGTCTTTCGATGTAGTTGGTCGAGGAGGTTAGCGTTGTATTGTCCCGTAAATGTTTGACCAGTAAGAAGATAATCTGTCAGCAGAATCCCAGAAAACTGATGCCATGACTTTCTGGCCCCTATTGCCATTGCTTTCTTAGGTGGTGATGAATCAACATGTTTCCATTGCTTTGACTGTTGTTTTGTCTCTGGAGTATAGTAGTGGACCGAAGTTTCATCTGTGGTCACAAACTGGCGCAAAAAATATTGTCGATTGTTCTGGAACGGGTCAAATATTGTTCGGGGATTTCCATTCTGATGTGTTTCCGATCCTGCATTAAGAGTCGTAGCACCCATCTAGCAGATAATTTTGTCATATCCAGTTTCACTGTTAAAGTGTGATATGCCCCTTCAGCTATTTCTCACACTTTCAGTCGGCTATCCTCCATGATCGTTTTACGCATTTTTTTCAATAATATCTGGATTAGTGGTACGCCTTGCTCGACCACTACGCGGATCATCATCTAAGCTGACCCGATCAAATTTAAAATCGTTTGTCCACTTGGCGACAGTTGAATATGAATGAGCAGAGTCCCACATTGTTTTCTGAAAATTAGCACGAATTTCCTCTGCTTTCATACCTTTCTTTCCGAGGTACTTAATCGCTGCTAGAGTCGCGATTTTTTTCAATCTTCACAAATCACTAAACGGGAAAACTACGAAGAGACGTCCGCACTACAAATGTCTACCCAGCGCACTGACGCGTTGCGTGTTTCTCTTCAAATATGACCCGTTGTTACGCCGAAACCTAGTTGCGTTAGTGCTGACATCTGGTGGTGATTCGCGACGTTCTCAAACTGCCCTCGTACTATGTTGTTAGAAACTTTTTTGCGAAGGTATACCGAGAATATTGAGTGAATTTACAGATTCTGTTGCAAATTTTACACTTTCGTCTTAGTTCATTATTCTATCAATGGATTTAAATAAATTTTCCTCTCTGGTTTCATATTCTGTATTCTCTGATTTGTTCGTTAAACTAGGTCATTTTTTGTTCCCAAAATTGTTCGCTGACACAGTCTTTTATTGTTTATTAGGTTCTCTCTATAAGCGGATACATTTCTTTCACGAGTTGTTTCTTTGTCTTTACTATGTTGCACAACTTACCGGTAAAGACGATTTTGCAAGAGTGCGGAACAACGCGATAAGCAGCCGTTTCGAAGTTATATTCTACAACGTTGGAAAATATTGTAGAATATTCGAAAACATTAGTTAACATCCGAGAATATTCGTAAAAGCTCGAGAACATTATATAACAATTCCCTTGATGCAGAGGAGACAGAAGATGTCGTGGTGACCAGCATGCGATGGCGACCATTTCAGTCACATCTCTACGGCCACAACAGCTACCACCTACAATGGGGGAACCAAGGGTAGCACTAGACGCAACTGCTGCAGACGTTTCGCTGGGAAGCCCTGACACATCCCTCATAGAGTCCCAATCTCTCTCCATGCGATTTCCACATTTTTGGAGCCCTGAGGAAAGACATTCGCAGCCGTCGATTTGCTTCAGACGAAGAAGTGCATGCCTGGGTACAATCGCGGACTCTGTAGGCAACCGTAAACATTTGGCCTTGAAGACATTAACCATCTTCTCTCTCAGTGGAACCGGCCGCGGTGGTCTAGCGGTTCTAGGCGCGCAGTCCGGAACCGCGCGACTGCTACGGTCGCAGGTTCGAATCCTGCCTCGGGCATGGAAGTGTGTGACGTCCTTAGGTTAGTTAGGTTTAAGTAGTTCTAAGTTCTAGGTGACTGATGACCACAGATGTTAAGTCCCATAGTGCTCAGAACCATTTGAACCATTTCTCCCAGTGGATAAATGTATTAATAGTTATACCGATTACTTTTCAAATAATATATAGTTTACTTATTTTTTCCCATCTGTCTTGTTTTCATCTGACAGCCCCTTGCACAGGATGTCACTCCTAAGAGTCGTCAAGACCATTTTCTCGTGTATTTCGGCAGATATATGCTATTTAATGTTTGAAATGTGCAGCTGGAGTCAACCCAAACAAACACCACTCAGCTGTTATTACGCCGTGCCCATTGTCGACGGAAAGTGTCGGTTTGTTTCCTGTTACAAACAAAATGATTTTTGAAGCGGAATATTAGTTGCCCATTCGATAGAGCGGCCCCAAATTAGTCTAGCGCGATATTTGTTTCATCGATGTGCATTAACAGGGACAGTAAAACAGAAAGCATAGCCAGCTGCTGAGCAGCACTTTCTTGGCGGTAACAGTCATCGAGGACCACAGCGGTACTGTCGCTGCTTGAGTACTGATTATGTTTCACAGCCTCTATTAATGCATACCGATAAAAGATATATCGCACTAGACTAATTTTGGACCGCTCTATCAAATGGGCACATATAATTACGCTTGAGAAATCATTTTGTTTGTAACGGTAAACAAACCATCGCTTTACATTCACACTGGGTATCGTACGAAAGACGTCTACATCTACATCTACATGATTACCCTGCAATTCACATTTAAGTGCTTGGCAGAGGGTTCATCGAACCACAATCATACTATCTCCCTGCCATTCCACTCCCGAACAGCGCGCGGGAAAAACGAACACCTAAACCTTTCTGCTCGAGCTCTGATTTCTCTTATTTTATTTTGATGATCATTCCTACCTATGTAGGTTGGGCTCAACAAAATATTTTCGCATTCGGAAGAGAAAGTTGGTGACTGAAATTTCGCAAATAGATCTCGCCGCGACGAAAAACGTCTTTGCTTTAATGACTTCCATCCCGACTCGCGTATCATATCTGCCACACTCTCTCCCCTATTTAGTGATAATACAAAACGAGCTGCCCTTTTTTGCACCCTTTCGATGTCCTCCGTCAATCCTACCTGGTAAGGATCCCACACCGCGCAGAAATATTCTAACAGAAGACGAATGAGTGTAGTGTAAGCTTTCTCTTTAGTGGACTGCCAATGAAACGCAACCTTTGGCTCGCCTTCCCCACAATGTTATCTATGTGGTCTTTCCAACTGAAGTTGTTCATAATTTTAACGCCCAGGTGCTTAGTTGAATTGACAGCCTTGAGAATTGTACTATTTATCGAGTAATCGAATTCCAACGGATTTCTTTTGGAACTCAATGAGCAATATGTGTTTGAACTGGCTACAGCTACATATTGCAAAAGCGGAATTGCAAATATCTCCAGCCGAAACACCAGAGAAAAAGTGCATGACAACTCTTAGGAGAGACATCCGGTATATACAAGGTGGTCTATTGATCGTGACCGGGCCAAATATCTCACGAAATAAGCGTCAAACGAAAAAAGTACAAAGAACAAAACTTGTCTAGTTTGAAGGGGGAAACCAGATGGCGCTATGTTTGGCCCGCTAGATGGCGCTGCCATAGGTCAAACGGATATCAACTGCATTTTTTCAAATAGGAACCGCCATTTTTATTACATATTCGTGTACTACGTAAAGAAATATGAATGTTTTAGTTGGACCACTTTTTTCGCTTTGTGATAGATGGCGCTGTAATAGTCACAAAAGTATAAGTACGTGGTACCACGTAACATTCAGCCAGTGCGGACGGTATTTGCTCCGTGATACATTACCCGTGTTAAAATGGACCGTTTACCAATTGCGGAAAAGGTCGATATGGTGTTGATGTATGGCTATTGTGATCAAAATGCCCAACGAGCGCGTGCTATGTATGCTGCACGGTATCCTGGACGACATCATCCTAGTGTCCGGATCGTTGCCGGATAGTTACGTTATTTAAGGAATCAGGAAGTGTTCAGCCATATGTGAAACGTCAACCACGACCTGCAACAACGGGCCAACCATAGCGCCATTTGTTTTCCCCCTTCAAGCTAGACAAGTTTCGTTCTTTGTAGTTTTTTCGTTTGACGCTTATTTCGTGGGATATTTGGCCCAGTCACGATCAATGGACCACCTTGTATATATCTTCATCAAGCCGGAAACGTTATACGCATTATATGCAACAGAAACTTTCGTCACGAATCTGAAAGTTGAAACAGAAAATATAAAAAAACTAGAGAGAAGAATCATCAGAAAAATTCAAGGGTCCAGTAAAACATAAGAAGGCTACAAATTGTGGAGTAGACAGAAAGCGAACAGATATCTCAAATAGTACACGGTATGAAGAAACGTTGACTGACATTTATGGGCATATCAAGAAAATGCCGGACACCCAACAAACTAAACAGACCTTGGACTACAGAGAAAGCCTTAAGAGCATGAAGTGGATCACCGAAGTCAGAAAAGACAAGCACGCTGCCATAATAGGCTCAGATATACAATACAGAAAACGTTCATCTACGATATAATCAAGTGAAAAATGAGCCAAGAGATCAAAACATAAAAGACAAGAACAACTTGGTAGGAAGAAAGGAAGAAAATACATAGTGATAAGATGAAAGAGGAGTGGCACCCGGCCTCGGTGGACGAGCGTTTCTAGGCGCTTCAGTCCGGAACCGCGCGACTGCTACGGTCGCAGGTTCGTATCTGCCTCGGGCTTGGATGTGTGTGATGTCCTTAGGTTAGTTAGGTTTACGTAGTTCTAAGTCTAGGGGACTGATGACCTCTGCATGTTAAGTCCCATAGTGCTCAGAGCCATTTGAACCATTTGAAAGAGGAGTGGCACCTGAGAAAATCTCACATCAAGTAGACACTTCACGTTTCTGAAGCGGCCTACATATCGCTCTGTCATTTCTGATCCAGGTGTTTAAATCTTGCGATTCCTTCTGGACAAGAATTGTAGATATCATCTGATTGTTTACTCATGGAAAAAACTTCTCGTTCATCTGTATGTTTTGCATTTACATGTTAAAGAGGTTTACTTCATAAATCATAACTGGTCTAGGATTGAACCCTGAGGAACAGCACACTGTATTGGTGTCTCGCCTGAAAGGAAAATGTCATTCCTGTTATATTAATTTCTTTCTGAGATCACTTAACTCCCACCGAAGTGGGTCTTCTATCTGTGATGTTCTGAGTAAGACCTGAGCAGGCACTAACAATTCGTTCTCTTTACATTGTTTTGTCTGCAAGACATTTGTAACACGTTCGCACTCTTCCATGGCTTACAGCTGGGGTACACTAATTCCATCCCGGGGGGTTCGACGTGGCGGCAGGAAAGGCATCCGGCCACCCTCTACAACAAACACTGCCAAATCAGTAATAAAAAGGCCGACCCCGCGTTGCCGCGGGAATAAGACCTCAAGTAAATGATGATGACATTGTTTTGTTTGCAAATTCTTGTTATGCTTTACATCAAAGTGGCTTAGTATTTTCCTTGGCAGCTACGGGTACCGCTAATGAAAGGGTAACAAGAGGAACCAAGCCCGCCAGTCATACACTACTGGCCATTAAAATTGCTAACGGGTATTCACTGGACAAATATTATACTATAACTGAATGTGATTACGTTTTCACGCAATTTGGGTGCAAAGATCCTGAGAAATCAGTACCCAGATCAACCACCTCTGGCCATAATAACGGTCTTGATACGCCTGGGCATTGAGTCAAACAGAGCTTGGATGGCGTGTACAGGTACAGCTGCCCATGCAGCTTCAACACGATACCACAGTTCATCAAGAGTAGTAACTGGCGTATTGTGACGAGCCAGTTGCTCGTCCACCATTGACCAGACGTTTTCATTTGGTGAGACAGCTGGAGAATGTTATGGCCAGGGCAACAGTCGAAAATTTTGTGTATCCAGAAAGGCCCGTACAGGACCTACAACATACAGTCGTGCATTATCCTGTTGAAATGTAGGGTTTCAGAGGTGTAATATCTCTTTATATTCGATGAATTATTCTGATACAATTCTACCTTTGAATGACGTTTACTAATTTTCTATCTTCATACTCGCAGAATCCATGCGCAAAGTAGTTTCATACAATAGCTATGCCATGAGCGCATAATTATTCTTTGTAGTACTCTCGCTGGTGGTTATTAGAAGAAAAAAGCTTCCGAGATTGTCTTCGTGCCGATTAGCCTGAGCTTGGTTTGAAGAATTGTAATCTGAATATTGAGATTTATGACAAAAGATAACTGAGACTAAATTGTACGATTAAAAGGGAAATATACATATATATTGCTCCTTCACACAAAAGGAGTGTATTTGACATTTGAGAATTAATGATATTCATCGATATATTGCGTAGATGTTAATCAGAAGGGAACTTCCGAAAGACTGGATACGAACCTGCATTTAATAATCCAAGAGCTCCATTACTTCTTCGGAAGGATGAACTTCATCAAAGCCAAATATCCGCTTGATCTGAGGTTTCCCGACTGATTATACAACGCTCCCAAAAATACGAGGCATTTTATTTGTACAGATTAGCAGACTGCCGCAAAGCACGAGCCTGCAGATAGGAAGAATCATCGCCTGATTTCATTCTAACAAGTAAAATTTCTGAATCATTTTGAGTGACTGAGCTATGACTGTGTTTCCTATTATTAGTGATTGATTGCTCGAACGAATTGAGAACCACATAATTACATAGATAGGAGGAAAAATTACACAGGGATCGAATGAAGGGTAGAGCCACGGGTCGTAACACATTTGAAATGTAACGTCCACTGTTCAAAGTGCCGTCAATGCGATCAAGAGGTGACCGAGACGTGTAACCAATGGCACCCCATACCATCACGGCGGGTGATGGCGATGACGAATACACGCTTCCAATGTGCGTTCACCGCGATGTCGCCAAACACGGATGCGACCATCATGATGCTGTAAACAGAACGTGGATTCATCTGAAAAAATGACGTTTTGCCATTCGTGCAACCAGGTTCGTCGTTGAGTACACCATCGCAGGCGCTCCTGTCTATGATGCAGCGTCAAGAGTAACCGCAGCCACGGTCTCCAAGCCGATAGTCCATGCTGCTGCAAACGTCGTCGAACTGTTCGTGCAGGTGGTTATTGTCTTGCAAACGTCCCCATCCGTTGACTCAGGGGTCGAGACGTGGCTGCACGATCCGTTACAGCCATGCGGATAAGATGCCTGACATCTCGACTGCTAGTGATACGAGGCCGCTGGGATCCAGCACGGCATTTCGTATTACCCTCCTGAACCCACCGATTCCATATTCTGCTAAGTCATTGTATCTCGACCAACGCGAGCAGCAATGTTGTGATACGATAAAACGCAATCGCGACAGGCTACAATCCGACCTGTATCAAAGTCGGAAACGTGATGGTACGCATTTGTCCTCCTTACACGAGGCATCACAACAATGATTCACCAGGCAACGCTGGTCAACTGCTGTTTGTGTATGAGAAATCGGTTGGAAACTTTCCTTATGTCAGCATGTTGCAGGTGTCGCCATCGGCGCTAACATTGTGTGAATGATCTGAAAAGCTAATCATTTGCATATCTCAGCATCTTCTTCCTGTCGGTTAAATTTCGCGTCTGTAGCACGTTATCTTCCTGGTGTAGCAATTTTAATGGCCAGTAGTGTATTACATATGGGTATCGTAGTGTTTAGTACACCGGCGGCAGTCAGCAGTCCTGGGAAAGCGTGGAGTGGAGGCTTGGTGCTCTCATTCCTCTGTATATGGCCGCGACGTCGATAGCGCCTAATTTGGCGTGGCCGCGGTAGCAGCGCCACGCCGCGTCGCCTTGGACTGGTTCGCCACCTCGCGAGTATTCTACCTGCCAGTGCGAGCGTCCTCGCTGCGGTGTACGCGAGCCCTGTCGACCGCGGTTATATCGATTGTAGGCCACACTTCCGCGCGCAGCAGTTTCTGCGCTGCAGCACTGTGGCTGTAGCAGATGGTGAGATCGCTGGTTGATGCCGATGTGATTTAAGCAGCGTCTGTTGTCGTGGGAACCGTGTAAGACGTTTGTTCAGAAAGTAAGGGGAATTTTGTAATTTCGCGTGTTGTTTTAGTCCGATTCGCACGATTATTTCGTTGTTGTGTTGGTAAACATGGCTGGGCCATATCGGATTGTTAGCTGTTAAAACGATTACGAGCACTTTGTTAGTATCGGCGCTTATTTGTTTTGTATGAAACTAGAGCACAGACTTTGCATTAAATTTTGCTGTAAGAGCGGAATAAAGTGCAACAGAGTTTTAGAAATGTAAAATACTGCTTTCGGTGAGTCAGCCGTGTCCAAAAAGCAGGGAGAATTGTGTAATTTCGCGTGTCGTCTTGGTCCGATTCACGCGATTATTTCGTTGATGTGTTGGTGAACATGTTGTTGTTGTGGTCTTCAGTCCTGAGACTGGTTTGATGCAGCTCTCCATGCTACTCTATCCTGTGCAAGCTTTTTCATCTCCCAGTACCTACTGCAACCTACATCCTTCTGAATCTGCTTAGTGTATTCATCTCTTGGTCTCCCTCTACGATTTTTACCCTCCACGCTGCCCTCCAATACTAAATTGGTGATCCCTTGATGCCTCAGAACATGTCCTACCAACCGATCCCTTCTTCTGATCAAGTTGTGCCACAAACATCTCTTCTCCCCAATCCTATTCAATACTTCCTCATTAGTTATGTGATCTACCCATCTAATCTTCAGCATTCTTCTGTAGCACCACATTTCGAAAGCTTCTATTCTCTTCTTGTCCAAACTATTTATCGTCCATGTTTCACTTCCATACATGGCTACACTCCATACGAATACTTTCAGAAATGACTTCCTGACACTTAAATCTATACTGGATGTTAACAAATTTCTCTTCTTCAGAAACGCTTTCCTTGCCATTGCCAGCCTACATTTTATATCCTCTCTACTTCGACCATCATCAGTTATTTTGCTCCCCAAATAGCAAAACTCCTTTACTACTTTAAGTGCCTCATTTCCTAATCTAATTCCCTCAGCATCACCCGACTTAATTAGACTACATTCCATTATCCTTGTTTTGCTTTTGTTGATGTTCATCTTATATCCTCCTTTCAAGACACTGTCCATTCCATTCAACTGCTCTTCCAAGTCCTTTGCTCTCTCTGACAGAATTACAATGTCATCGGCGAACCTCAAAGTTTTTATTTCTTCTCCATGAATTTTAATACCTACTCCGAATTTTTCTTTTGTTTCCTTTACTGCTTGCTCAATATACAGATTGAACAACATCGGGGAGAGACTACAACCCTGTCTTACTCCCTTCCCAACCACTGCTTCCCTTTCATGTCCCTCGACTCTTATAACTGCCATCTGGTTTCTGTACAAATTGTAAATAGCCTTTCGCTCCCTGTATTTTACCCCTGCCACCTTTAGAATTTGAAAGAGAGTATTCCAGTCAACATTGTCAAAAGCTTTCTCCAAGTCTACAAATGCTAGAAACGTAGGTTTGCCTTTCCTTAATCTTTCTTCTAAGATAAGTCGTAAGGTCAGTATTGCCTCACGTGTTCCAGTGTTTCTACGGAATCCAAACTGATCTTCCCCAAGGTTGGCTTCTACTAGTTTTTCCATTCGTCTGTAAAGAATTCGTGTTAGTATTTTGCAGCTGTGACTTATTAAGCTGATAGTTCGGTAATTTTCACATCTGTCAACACCTGCTTTCTTTGGGATTGGAATTATTATATTCTTCTTGAAGTCTGAGGGTATTTCGCCTGTTTCATACATCTTGCTCACCAGATGGTAGAGTTTTGTCAGGACTGGCTCTCCCACGGCCGTCAGTAGTTCCAATGGAATATTGTCTACTCCGGGGGCCTTGCTTCGACTCAGGTCTTTCAGTGCTCTGTCAAACTCTTCACGCAGTATCATATCTCCCATTTCATCTTCATCTACATCCTCTTCCATTTCCATAATATTGTCCTCAAGTACATCGCCCTTGTATAGACCCTCTATATACTCCTTCCACCTTTCTGCTTTCCCTTCTTTGCTTAGAACTGGGTTTCCATCTGAGCTCTTGATATTCATACAAGTCGTTCTCTTATCTCCAAGGGTCTCTTTAATTTTCCTGTAGGCGGTATCTATCTTACCCCTAGTGAGATAGGTCTCTACATCCTTACATTTGTCCTCTAGCCATCCCTGCTTAGCCATTTTGCACTTCCTGTCGATCTCATTTTTGAGACGTTTGTATTCCTTTTTGCCTGTTTCACTTACTGCATTTTTATATTTTCTCCTTTCATCAATTAAATTCAATATTTCTTCTGTTACCCAAGGATTTCTACTAGCCCTCGTGTTTTTACCTACTTGATCCTCATATCGGATTGTCAGCTGTCAAAAAGATTACATGCGTTTTGCAAGTATTTGCGCATATTTATTTTGTACGAAATTGGATCGAGAATTTGTATTAAACATGTTTTTTGGTGGTTCTGTTATGAGTAAAACTAGGTTTTACGAATGGTTTAAAAATTTCGTCGGAGGCCATGTAGGCGGTGAAGTTGAAAACCACTCTAGACGCCACAGCACATCATCGATGGAATCGTGGGACTAGTGGGGCTAGTGAAAGAAAACATTTGAAGGACTGCCAAATTACAGTCAGTCAAGGCGTCGATGATGCTGGTGTTTCAAATGGTTCATGCTACGAAACTTTTTTATGTTTTGAGTGTGTAACGTGTGACCGCAAAATTTATTCCAAAAGTATTGAGTTTCAAACAAAAACATCGGTGATTACAAGGTTACTCAGGAGTGGCTAGATGATGCTAATAACGATGGGGAACAACAGAAACGTGTCAAAACAGGTTGATGGAACACAGGTTTACGGAAGTGGCATCGAAACTAAGGCTCAGTCATCCAAATGGGAGTATTCTGGATCGCCAAGACCGAAGGAAGTTCGATAAGTGCAGTTAAATATGAAGATTGTGTTCTTCGATTTTAACGGTGTATTGCACAAGGTTGAACAGTCAATAACCAGCACTATTTACAAATTCAACGAGGTTTGCTAGAAGCAAACCAGAAAGAAAATAAAAAACAATGCTCGTGATTCGTGGCGAAGCTATTCATGAGTTTTGCGTAATGATAATGCACCTGCTCACACTTAATTGCCTGTCCGTCAATTTTTGGATGGAAGCAATACTGTAATGACGACCCAGCCTCCATATTTGAAAGAAGTGCTCCCATGTGCTTTTCCCACAAGCAAAGATGGACAGTCGTTCTACAAGTATTGACAAGATTTAAAACACATCGTTGAAGAGCTCAAAGCTATTCGGAAAACCGAGTTCCAGCAGTGCTTCAGGGTTTGGCGTTAAGTCTATAATATTTAATTTGGGCTGTCTGTATTAATGCAGACGAATAAATAATTTTTTTGCGAAAGACAAAAATTCCCGTTTTTTTTAAGCACAGCTTGTACGAGTCATCGAGTGCTCCCCGTTACTGGGATAAATTACGCCCAACAAAGGCTCTGCATTAGTCCTCCACGAGAGTGTGCGTCTGACAGTTTTCGATTATAACTTTCCGGTCCCTAATTTATAGGCAGACACAGTTTATTTAAAATTCGAATCCAGCGAAAATGTCTTTCACTCTGTGCTGTGAATAGTCGTATAAGCTAGTGCACTGCGTGAGTATCTGTTGTTGTTGTTGTGGTCTTCAGTCCTGAGACTGGTTTGATGCAGCTCTCCATGCTACTCTATCCTGTGCAAGCTTTTTCATCTCCCAGTACCTACTGCAACCCACATCCTTCTGAATCTGCTTAGTGTATTCATCTCTTGGTCTCCCTCTACGATTTTTACCCTCCACACTGCCCTCCAATACTAAATTGGTGATCCCTTGATGCCTCAGAACATGTCCTACCAACCGATCCCTTCTTCTGGTCAAGTTGTGCCACAAACTTCTCTTCTCCCCAATCCTATTCAATACTTCCTCATTAGTTATGTGATCTATCCATCTAATCTTCAGCATTCTTCTGTAGCACCACATTTCGAAAGCTTCTATTCTCTTCTTGTCCAAACTATTTATCGTCCATGTTTCACTTCCATACATGGCTACACTCCATACGAATACTTTCAGAAATGACTTCCTGACACTTAAATCAATACTGGATGTTAACAAATTTCTCTTCTTCAGAAACGCTTTCCTTGCTATTGCCAGCCTGCATTTTATATCCTCTCTACTTCGACCATCATCAGTTATTTTGCTCCCCAAATAGCAAAACTCCTTTACTACTTTAAGTGCCTCATTTCCTAATCTAATTCCCTCAGCATCACCCGACTTAATTAGACTACATTCCATTATCCTTGTTTTGCTTTTGTTGATGTTCATCTTACATCCTCCTTTCAAGACACTGTCCATTCCATTGAACTGTTCTTCCAAGTCCTTTGCTGTCTCTGACAGAATTACAATGTCATCGGCGAACCTCAAAGTTTTTACTTCTTCTCCATGAATTTTAATACCTACACCGAATTTTTCTTTCGTTTCCTTTACTGCTTGCTCAATATACAGATTGAACAACATCAGGGAGAGGCTACAACCCTGTCTCACTCCCTTCCCAACCACTGCTTCCCTTTCATGTCCCTCGACTCTTATAACTGCCATCTGGTTTCTGTACAAATTGTAAATAGCCTTTCGCTCCCTGTATTTTACCCCTGCCACCTTTAGAATTTGAAAGAGAGTATTCCAGTCAACTTTGTCAAAAGCTTTCTCTAAATCTACAAATGCTAGAAACGTAGGTTTTCCTTTCCTTAATCTTTCTTCTAAGATAAGTCGTAATGTCAGTATTGCCTCACGTGTTCCAGTGTTTCTACGGAATCCAAACTGATCTTCCCCGAGGTTGGCTTCTACTAGTTTTTCCATTCGTCTGTAAAGAATTCGTGTTAGTATTTTGCAGCTGTGACTTATTAAACTGATAGTTCGGTAATTTTCACATCTGTCAACACCTGCTTTCATTGGGATTGGAATTATTATATTCTTCTTGAAGTCTGAGGGTATTTCGCCTGTTTCATACATCTTGCTCACCAGATGGTAGAGTTTTGTCAGGACTGGCTCTCCCAAGGCCGTCAGTAGTTCCAATGGAATGTTGTCTACTCGGGGGCCTTGTTTCGACTCAGGTCTTACAGTGCTCTGTCAAACTCTTCACGCAGTATCACATCTCCCATTTCATCTTCATCTAAATCCTCTTCCATTTCCATAATATTGTCCTCAAGTACATCGCCCTTGTATAGACCCTCTATATACTCCTTCCACCTTTCTGCTTTCCCTTCTTTGCTTAGAACTGGGTTTCCATCTGAGCTCTTGATATTCATACAAGTCGTTCTCTTATCTCCAAAGGTCTCTTTAATTTTCCTGTAGGCAGTATCTATCTTACCCCTAGTGAGATAGGCCTCTACATCCTTACATTTGTCCTCTAGCCATCCCTGCTTAGCCATTTTGCACTTCCTGTCGATCTCATTTTTGAGACGTTTGTATTCCTTTTTGCCTGCTTCATTCACTGCATTTTTATATTTTCTCCTTTCATCAATTAAATCCAATATTTCTTCTGTTACCCAAGGATTTCTACTAGCCCTCGTCTTTTTACCTACTTGATCCTCTGCTGCCTTCGCTACTTCATCCCTCAAAGTTACCCATTCTTCTTCTACTGTATTTCTTTCCCCTGTTCCTGTCAATCGTTCCCTTATGCTCTGCCTGAAACTCTGTACAACCTCTGGTTCTTTCAGTTTATCCAGGTCCCATCTCCTTAAATTCCCACCTATTTGCAGTTTCTTCAGTTTTAATCTACAGGTCATAACCAATAGATTGTGGTCAGAGTCCACATCTGCCCCTGGAAATGTCTTACAATTTAAAACCTGGTTCCTAAATCTCTGTCTTACCATTATATAATCTATCTGATACCTTTTAGTATCTCCAGGGTTCTTCCATGTATACAACCTTCTTTCATGATTCTTAAACAAAGTGTTGGTTATGATTATGTTGTGCTCTGTGCAAAATTCTACCAGTCGGCTTCCTCTTTCATTTCTTAGCCCCAATCCATATTCACCTACTATGTTTCTTTCTCTCCCTTTTCCTACACTCGAATTCCAGTCACCCATGACTATTAAATTTTCGTCTCCCTTCACAATCTGAATAATTTCTTTTATTTCATCATACATTTCTTCAATTTCTTCGTCATCTGCAGAGCTAGTTGGCATATAAACTTGTACTACTGTAGTAGGTGTGGGCTTCGTATCTATCTTGGCCACAATAATGCGTTCACTATGCTGTTTGTAGTAGCTTACTCGCATTCCTATTTTCCTATTCATTATTAAACCTGCTCCTGCATTACCCCTATTTGATTTTGTGTTTATAACCCTGTAGTCACCTGACCAGAAGTCTTGTTCCTCCTGCCACCCAACTTCACTAATTCCCACTATATCTAACTTCAACCTATCCATTTCCCTTTTTAAATTTTCTAACCTACCTGCCCGATTAAGGGATCTGACATTCCACGCTCCGATCTGTAGAACGCCAGTTTTCTTTCTCCTGATAACGACATCCTCTTGAGTAGTCCCCGCCCGGAGATCCGAATGGGGGACTATTTTACCTCCGGAATATTTTACCCAAGAGGACGCCATCATCATTTAATCATACAGTAAAGCTGCATGCTCTCGGGAAAAATTACGGGTGTAGTTTCCCCTTGCTTTCAGCCGTTCGCAGTACCAGCACAGCAAGGCCGTTTTGGTTATTGTTACAAGGCCAGATCAGTCAATCATCCAGACTGTTGCCCTTGCAACTACTGAAAAGGCTGCTCCCCTCTTCAGGAACCACACGTTTGTCTGGCCTCTCAACAGATACCCCTCCGTTGTGGTTGCACCTACGGTACGGCTATCTGTATCGCTGAGGCACGCAAGCCTCCCCACCAACGGCAAGGTCCATGGTTCATGGGGGGGCGTGAGTATCTATACGGATTATAAATTAAAGTTCCCCTCCTCGTTTTTCTGACTGTATGTGAAGGCTAATCTCAGGAACCGTTGTACAGAGTTTGACACGGTTTTCATTAATAGATTGATTCAAGGGAACGTTTGTATATATCACTACATATTAGAAACAGTCTTCTGTCAATAGATACTTAGTGCTACTCGTGCCAATCCGGGGCAGATCGCTAGTTTTTGTTGAAATATCTGTAAGTCTGTGCAGCCGTTTAGTTCTGCTTGTACTTCATCCATTTACACAAGCGATTCATCCGATATGGCGTTGTTAGGGACACCGTAGGCAGTTACATTGCCTAGTTTTTCGGGGTGAAAGTAAGCAATTTTGAACTGAAAATTGTAATTCCGTTTAGGATTATGCACGTATGATGGTTCATAATTTTAAATCATTGGGAATAATAAATTATTCACGTGCAGTTGTGTGCATTTTAAGTGTTTGAATACATTCGAGGTAACTCTAATTATATAAACGATATTTTACGTATTTCAGATTTGCACAAGAGTTTTATTTGCATTTTCTGTTGGGCTCTAATCTCCTGTGCACTATTAAGAACTCGTGTAAAAATATTGTCGACAGAGTTTTTCGCTTAACATTTCTTGTTAACAAACCTCGCCTAAAAATAGTTTACCTATTATCCTCACACTAAACGACATAGATCACTAAGTGAAACAGACGGAGAACCGGGAAACTCAAAATCTAACAGCTATTCATGTGAGTTATGATTAGCGATAAGCTAGTTTACTTAGTGCCCGTTTTGCGATCCTGTCACTCATTCGAGATTTCCATTACGGCAGGGGCGCCTGGCACCCGAGAAAAAAGGAGAAATTAAAATAGAACAATTATTAAAATCAGTTAGTTGGTTGGTTGGTTTAAAAGGGGGGAAAGGGACCAGTCTGCTTGGTCATCAGTCCCTTGTTCCTATTGTAACAATTCCACAAGGGAAAGAATAAAACAAACGAGACATCAGCACAATACCGAGGGGAAGGAAAAACCACAAGAACGACAGAAGAGCAACAAACACTACAAGGAACATAACAAGACAAGAAAAACACAGAGAGACGCAAGAAACAGGTAGAAGAGAGTAAAACAGGCGAGCAGATTACCATGGCTGGCTGACCACGGAAATAAAACGATTAAAACTTCCATCCTAAAAGCACTAGGGTGGAGGACACAGAAGGACAAAGGACAGCCGCTAAAATTTAGATCAAATGATAAAACCCAACCTCACTTACAAAACATAAAACCAAATCAGCCGATGAGGCGTTGTTTGCTAAAATTAATGATTCGAGTCCAGAAACTGAAGATAATGTCTCAGGACAGCCAAACGAGACAATGCAAAAGAATAGCCACATCGACACTGAGGTAGGTCTTCACGGCACAGGAGGTAGCCGTGGGTCGCCCAAGCGGCCGGCAAAGAACCACGGAGTCCCTGCGAGGGGCCTGCATGGAGGACTTCCACACATTCGTAGTCTCCTTAATGGCACGTAGTTTGTTGTGTGTACTGAGATTATGCCATTGCATCTTCCAGAGCCGAAAAACCTTGCGGCGTAATAATGAATGCAGGTCAGTTATTGGAATGCCGATCTCCATAAGCGGTTTCCGTGTAGCCTGTTTGGCCAGCCTGTCAGCAAGTTCATTGCCTAGGATTGCGACGTGACCTGGGGTGCAGACAAACACCACTGACCGACTGGACCGTTCCAGGGCATAGATGGACTCCTGGATGGTCGCTACCAAAGGATAACGAGGGTAGCACTGGTCAATAGCTTGTAAGCTGCTCAAGGAGTCAGTACACAGAAGAAACAACTCCACAGGGCATGAGCAGATGCGCTCAAGAGTATGAGAAATGGCCACCAACTCTGCAGTGAAAACACTGCACCCATCTGGCAAGGACAGCTGTTCATTGTGTCCTCCATGAACATATGTGAAGCCAACCTGACCATCAGCAATCAAGCCATCAGTGTAAACCACTTAATGGCCCCAGTACCGGTCAAGAATCGAGAGGAAGTGACAGTGGAGACCTGCAGGGTTAACTGAGTCCTTAGGGCAATGTGAAAGGTCCAGGTGAAGCTGCAGCCTAGGTTTACACCATGGAGGTGTACGTGAATGTACCTCGGGGATAGGTGGTAAAGGGAAGGACTCCAGTTCAGACAGAAGGGACCAGACACGAACCGCAATCGTAAGCCCTGACCTGGGCTACCGATGTGGGAGATGAACCGCCATTTTTGTGAATAGGAGACAGTAATTAGGATGCTCAGGAGAACTACGAATGGGTGCAACGTGACTGGCAGGCAGTTGTGCATGCCTAACCTTCATTGGAGGGACTCTGGCCTCCACCAGGATGCTGGTGAACGGACTCGTCCCAAAAGCTCCCGTCGCTAGTTGAACACCACAGTGGTGCACTGGGTCGAGTAAACGCCATGCTGAGGGTGCCGCTGAACCATAAATCAAACTCCAATAGTCATGGCAGGACTGAACAAGGGCTCTGTAGAGTTGCAGCAGCATAGAGCGATCTGCATCCCAGTTGGCATTGCTCAGGCAGTGGAGGGCGTTGAGGTGCTGCCGGCACTTCCGTTTAAGCTGGCGAAGGTGAGGCAGCCAAGTCAATTATGCGTCGAAAACCAGTCCTAAGAGTTGATATGTCTCCACTACAGTGAGTGGAAGGGAAAGTTCTGGTTCTGGATGAACGGTACAACGCTGATAGAAGTGCATGACACACGACTTTGCAGCTGAAAACTGGAAACCGTGGGCAAGAGCCCATGACTGCACCTTATGGATGGCCCTCTGTAGGTGCCGCTCAGCAACACCAGTACTGGAGGAGCAGTATAAAATGCAGGAGTCGTCTGCATACAGAGAAGGTGAGACAGACGGCCATACAGCTGCTGCTAGACCGTTAATGGCCACTAAAAATAGAGATACACTCTATACAGAGCCCTGTGAGACCTCATTCTCCTGGATAAGGCGGGGACTATGGGAGGCACCGGCTTGGACATGGAAAGTATGGAGCGACAGAAAATTTTGGATAAGAATCTGGAGTGAGCCCCTGAGACTCCACTCATAAAATGTGGCAAGGATATGACGTCGCCAGGTTGTGTCATAAGCTTTTCATAAATAAAAAAAGACGGCAACCAGGTGTTGGCATCTGGAAAAAGCTGTTTGGATGGGAGACTCGAGGGACACAAGATTCTCAGTGGTAGAGCAACCGTGGCGGAAACAGCCCTGGCATGGAGCCAGTAGGCCACGTGACTCCTGGGCCCAACCCAACCCCTGATACACCACACATCCAGCAGCTTACAAAGAACATTGGTGAGGCTGATGGGCCATCAAGTGGGTTTTTACCGGGTTTGAGCACCAGAATAATGGTGCTCTCCCGCCACTGCGATGGAAAGACACCATCGCACCAGATCCAGTGGGAGATGATGAGGAGATGTAGCTTGTAGTCAGACAAGAGATGTTTAATCATCTGACTGTGGATCCGATCTGGCCCAGGAGCTGTATCGTGGCAATGTGCAAGGGCGCTAAGGAGCTCCCACTCTGTAAATGGGGTGTTGTAGGGTTCACCGTGGCATGTAGTGAACGAGAAGACTTTCCTTTACATCCGCTATTTGAGGGTGCGAAAGGATGGGGGGTAATTCTCCATCGCAGAGTCTCGAGCATAGTGCTCAGCAAAGTGCTTCAGTAGATAACATGCCATTGATGTTAACGCCAGGGACACCTATTGGGGTCTGGAACCGGAAAACACGTCTGATCTTCGTCCAGACTTGGGAAGGTGACGTATGGCACCCAATGGTCGAGATGTTCCTCTCCCAACACTCCTGTTTCCGTCTTTTTATAATCTGGTGAACGTGAGAACGGAGCCGTTTACAAGCTATTAGGTGCTCCAGGGAAGGGTGCCGTTTATGTCACTGTAGAGCCTGCCTTCGCTCTTTAAGGGCCTCAGCAATTTCCAGCGACCACTAAGGTACTGTCTTGCGCCGGGGGCATCCTAAGGAACAAGGGATCGCGTTTTCCGCCGCAGGAATGATCGTTGTAGTGACCTGCTCAACCATCACATCCATGGCACCATCTGGGGGAGAGCCAGCAGTGACAGCAGAGGTGAAGGCTTCCCAGTCTGCCTTGTTTCAAGCCCATCTGGGTAGGCGGCCGTGGGTATAACGCTGCGGGAGTGACAGGAAGATAGGGAAGTGGTCACTATCACTATCAGCAGTGCGATCCCTCTCCAGTGGGCAGACAGGAGAAGGCCAGGACTGCAAACCGAGAGATCAATGGCCGAATATGTGCCATGAGCCACACTGAAATGTGTGGGGGCACCTGTAGTTAGGAGGCAAAGGTTGAGGTGAGTGAACAGGTCCTCAACATCTTTGCCACGGTCATTAACCTTGGCTTCACCCCACAAAGGGTTATGGGCATTAAAATCATCCAGAAGGAGAAAAGGTGGGAGAAGTTGCGGAATGAGTGCAGCCAAAACATAGGGTGGTGCTTCACCATCTGGAGGGAGGTAGATGTTACAGATGGTAATTTCCTGTGTTGTCCTCACCCTGACAGCCACAGCTTCTAAAGGTGTTTGAAGGGGCACAGGTTCGCTACAGACAGCGGTAAGGACAAAAATACACACTCCACCTGACAGTCTGTCACAGGCAGGACGATTTTTGTAGTACCCCTGATAGCCATGAAGGGCAGGGGTCCTCATTGTGGGAAACCATGTCTCTTGAAGGACAATGCGAAAAGCAGGTGCACTGCTTGAAAGTTGATGTAACTCAGCCAGGTGGGAGAAAAAACCGCTGCAGGTCCACTGGAGAATGACACTTTCTGTCGTCTGGGGTGGCATGGAGTGACCAAGGAGGCAAATTAGGCCTCAGCATCACCTATCGCGATTGGCTGAGTGTTGGGATCCAGTATCATTGCATCTGAGGTGTCGGTGAGATGTAGGTCCTCAGGGGACACCAGAATCTCCACCTCATCCTCAGATACAGAACCATGGGGAAGTGCTGGTGCAGGGGGCATCAGAGGCTCCCATTTCTTAGTGGATTTCTTTATGGAAGTTTTGCCCTCTAGACACTCCTTAGGGCACGGCTGGGAGGGCTTCTTGGAAGTAGCTTCAGGGACAGAGGAAGACCTTGAAGCCCTTCGACCAGCAGCCAGTGGCTCTTTCAACTACTGGCTGGTGTCCACTGGACCACTGGGGGACTGTGGAAGGTAGAGTCCGAAGGGACGCCTTCCATGTAAGGGGAGCTGTAGGAGGCCATTGCTTCTCCAGCTGGAGCGAGGGGACTTATGTCCCCGGCATTTTGGGGAGTGATACTCCCAGAGCAGAAGTTTTGGGAGCAACAGAAGAAGATGTGCCCCCAGCCAATTGAAGGGGGTAGGAAGATGGCTGGCCCTGAGGACTCACTGGAGGAACCTTAGATGATGGAATTAATGGTGTCATCGATGGCGAAGTCGTTGTGACAGCAGCATAAGAAGATAGCATAGGAGCAGGGTGTAGTCTTTCATATCTGAATTTAGCTTTGTGGTGAGTTTAGCTTCGCAGTAAGACACGCAGGGTCCTGTACTCTATAATTTTCCACTCCTTTAGGAGTACCAGGAAGTCCGGCGAGCAGGGGGAGTGATGTTGACTACAGTTCACACAGGTGGGAGGAGGAGCACATGAAGTACTTGGATGCAGTGAACAACCGCACTCTCTACGTGTGGTGCTGGTAGGGCATCAGGAGGACATGTGCCCAAATTTCCAGCACTTAAAGCACCGTATAGGGGGAGGGACATAAGGTTTGATATCACATTGGTACACCATCACTTTGACATTTTCAGGCAATGAATCACCCTCAAAGGCCAATATGAAGGTACCGGTGGCAACGCTATTGTCTTTGGGTCCCCTGCAAACGCACTGGACGAAATGAACACCACACAATTCTAAATTGTAGCTCGTCCTCGCACTGTAACAGGAGGTCACAATGAAAAATTTTTCAATGTACCATATTGAGGCTTTTGTGGGGAGTGACTGAAACAGGAATATCACCCAGCTTGTCACAGGCGATTAACGCCCGGGATTGGGTTGGGGATGCCGTCTGGATCAAAACCGACCCATTGCACATTTTGGACAGCCTATCACTTCCTCAAACTTATCCTCCAGGTGCTCAACCAAAAACAGAGGCTTTGTTTCCCGAAAGGAGTACACATCAGATCTGCTGCACACTAAGTAATGTGGCTAATATGGATCCTGTCGCTCTGAAGCTCTACATTCCTCCCAAGGTGTTGCCAGGGAGGGGAACGATTTAGGGTCATAGCTGGTAGCTTGAAAATATCTTACCTCTCTTAGAGACTGCTGGGGCCATTCGGTCCCCAGCAAAAGATGACTTACTCCACTTCATTGTGGGTCATCCACCCTGATGCCACCCACTCTGATCAGGGGCTCTCCCACAGGTGCCACCAAGCCACAGCAAAGGCCACCTGGTATGATGGTCATTGCCGGGCGTCCCGATGCCCCAAGAAGGCAGGCATCTACTCCTTGGCATACGTGGGGAGTTTACAGATCAGGCATCAGCAGTGCGATCCCTGCGCTGTCAGAGGGCAACCACCAAATGGGTACATGATGGCCCCACCACAACAGACTGGGTACTGTGCTGGATATTGGGCACAGAGAAATCCAACAATGTCATGGGGGGATGAGGACAGGAGACAACTGAAGAAGATGACGTACCCTGGAAAGTGTCCTCACCCAATTGTTGAATTGTAGGTGGAGATGCAAAGCCATGACAAGAAGAGGTTCAGGATATCGTATCTCATGGCACTGTGGATAACTGGGCACCATGTAAGGCATCCTTCCCCATATGGCCCGCACTTCTGCAGAATTTGGAAAGTGGCAGGTCAAACCATAAAATGGGAGCTGAACTTATAGGGCCGAAAAGTGTGAGACTCCTAGTCGACTCTTAAGACAGGCAGGAATACCTCAGGCCTATTCTAACCCACAGACCCGCAAGGGGTAATCAGTTAGTCAAGTGGAGTTTTTCCCTCTTTTAAAACACTGAACGCTGATGTCGAAAATAATTTTGACGTAGATATACGGAATCATTTAGCAATATTGGCTACCAGATGATGCTGTTATCAGTGCGTCTATATTCTTGTAAACGAAAGCAAAAGTAACACGCGGATTACTCGTAAAAACCACAGAAATGTTTTCTACAACTCAATCTGAAATGTTTTAAATTTATTAAATCGATCAATGTTGATACTCTTTACACACAATACTGACCGCCTATTTCCTTGTTTACGGTTCATGTGTCATTGCTCATATTCCGTGTTGCCTATCTAACGTATTCCAGCGGCAAAAAAAAAAAAATAAAAAAAAAATAAAAAAAAAATCAATATTTCGAATAATTATTCACCGAATTCAAAAGGCTGTTATCATCTACTCATTAAGATGTATGAGGTTCATTCAAATGGAACCAGGTAATTGCCTTACACGTAAGGTGGCACCCCGTAACTGCGGGGTGGGGAAATGGTGGCGCCAGCTATTGGTACAGAGACTGACGCGTGCGCACCGTATGGTGTTGCATAGCGCCAGTGTGGTTTCATGCCGAAGAGAAGAAGTTATCGTCCACTACCGAACATGCACGCCAGCAAGCAGGAACAACGAGGAGTGATTCGATTTTTGGCAGCAGAGGGAGTTGGAGGCCGTGAAATGTACCGACGTGTGAAGGCTGTGTACCGTAAGTACAGTCTGAGTCGTTGAAGTGTTGTGGAATGGCGCAAACGATTACCTGAGGGACGCGAGCCACTGGAAGACGATGCTCGTCCTGGACAGGTTCGTCCACCGTACAGTCCCGACCTTCCATCGTGTGACTTTCATGTGTTTGGACCTCCAAAACAAGCTTTTCGCGGACATCGATTTGCAACGGGCTACGAAGTGTGTGACTGGGTCCATGCCTGGATCCGACAGCAGCCTACCAGCTTCTTCAAGGCTGGAATCGACGAGCTACTGTTGCAATGGGATAAATGTGTCAACAGTTTTGGAGACTATTTTTGAGTATGTGTACTGTGTATAACTACATTTTGGAATTAATAAAGTCGTTACCGCTGCTTTACACTAGTGGCCGGGTTTCATTTGAATGCCCCATGTATATTTTCACGTTAAAGGTTTAACGCTAAAAGAGAAGTATTACGGTTACAAACTGCGTATAACTCAACGCAGGCAAATAGCCAGATTTTATTCATCCAGTATTTGAGAATAAGAGCAGTTAGTGCTTTGCGATGTACTTTACACTTAATTTCTAAACTTCATGAAACTTTTTATCGCTCACAGTCCTCAGAAAACGATGAAAGAATAAAAAAAGCTGATCGCTTACTACATTTTCGTTGTTTATGCAGTACAACTGCTTCATCAGGCATGACGTTATAATTAATTATTTCCTTATTACTACCCCTATTAATAATATATTTTCCAGATGGCGTCAACATATACCGCTTTATGAACCAGCGTGATTATATAACTGTTCCACACAAAGTTCGGGGAATATGACGTCACAAACTTTGAGACGCCTGAAAAACCGGATTTGCATAAAAGGGGTCGCAAATTATACAGACTATACTCATCCAGTGTTTGACAACGAGAGCCTTACGACTCCCAACAAACTTCAAAGATAATTTCATATATTTTTACACTTTTTCTCGCTTACATGCTTAGCGCCAGACATTTAACTAACATATTAACTCATTTGTAAGCAGTCAGTAGATTGAAGCCGTTTTGGACGTAGGAATTCGATTCTTTAAGCTAAAGTCGAAGCTTTACTGTATGATTGGTAGCAACTGGAAACAAGGAAATAACAGTCCGAAGTCATACGTAGCCTTCCGACTTCACACTTTGGTGACAAAGGCGGAATGAGAATTCAGGCGGCTGGTTCCCCACTTTTCTCTCAGAGTCTTTTAAGGAGGAACATAATCACCTGTTCCTCCTTTTGTGCACCGACAGGAGTATTTTTCGCTTGTTGTTGTTTACTGTGAGAGGATTTGCAGGAAGATAATAAGCGCACAATAAAGAAAACTCTGCAGCAATAATACTAGTGGCATATAACTAAGTTGGGACGACCGAACAATGCGCTCAAGGATAAGATACCTCTGGAATTAATGGAAGACCACGTGCTAAAAAAGGAAAAATTAAAATCGTACGGCAAATTGGAAAATTTAGTAAAATCGATCGGTCAAGAGAAGTCTTTCGCTATGTTAAAATAATAAAATATTGGTCTGAAAATCATTGTGATGTAAAAATAGGCGAATCATTTACCTCCTTCATCCAGCTTAAATATACATCTGATTTCGGATACGAACATCAGTTAACTTAATATACACAACGAGAGGGATTAGATGTGAGTGTTTTGGCCAAGGTTAAGATGGAGAATCGGTCATGAGTCGTGCTTATACAATGGTGTGCAAAATAGGATCAAGTCACAATTTAAATTAGTTCTTAAAAACCGTGCAGGAGTAACAGATTGATCAAGAAACGGGTGAGAACACCTACAAATTATTTGGTTACACCATGCTACGGCGTTAGGGTTTAAAAGCTTGTTCTCCCGATATTTACAACTTAACCTCAAAGACAACACTCAGTGCCTTGGCCCGGTAGTTAAGAAACCATCTGTACGCTTAGGGAGTCACTGACATTCTTACGGGTTTCGCAAAAATAATTCGTCAGAGTAAGAAATGAAACGAACAAAATGTAGCAATAGGTCTAACAAAATCTTAGTCTTTTCAGATTCGTATAAGCCATTAGAAAAAATTAATACACCACCTATGGCCTTGAAGTCTTAGAGTATGGATTTTGCAGCTGCATATGACTTATTACGAACGGCGCTTTCAGAAATGAACACGTAGATTAGGGTTTAACGTCACATCTACTTCTACATCTACATACACACCACGTAAGCTACCGTATGGTGCGTGGCGGAGGGTACCCTGTACCACTATCAGTCGTTTCCTTTGCGTCCCACTCGTAAATAGGGCGAGGAAAAAACGACTATCTATATGTCTCCATATGAGCCCTAACATCTCGTATCTTCGTCGTCCTTCGCGAAATGTATGGCTCAAATGGCTCTGAGCACTATGGGACTTAACATCTGAGGTCATCAGTCCCCTAGAATTTAGAACTACTTAAACCTAACTAACCTAAGGACATCACACACATCCATGCCCGAGGCAGGATTCGAAACTGCGGCCGTAGCGGCAGCACAGTTCCGGACTGAAGCTCCTACAACCGCTCAGTCACAGGGGTCGGCTGCGAAATGTATGTTGGTGTCGGTACAATCGTTCTACAGTCAGCTTCAAATGTCGGTTCTCTAAATAGTGTTCCTCGAAAATAACTTCACCTTCCCTGCAGGGATTACCATTTGAGTTCCCAAAGCATCTCCGTAACAAAAAAAATGTTCAAATGTGCGTGAATTCCTAAGGGACCAAACTGCTGAGATCATCGGTCCCTAAACTTTCACACTACTTAAAACTAACTTATGCTAAGAACATCACACACGCACCCATGCCTGAGGGAGGACTCCGTGACATGGCGCCTCAAACCACGCGGCCACTCCGCGCGGCAAGAATAGGTCGTACTAGCGTCCTATTGTGGTCTCCTTTACACATGAACCACACCTTACCAAAATTTTCCCAATAAACCGAAGGGGAGCATCGCTTTCCCTACCACACGCCTGCCCATTCCATTTCATATCGTTTTGCAACATTACGCCCAGATATTTAAACCACGTGTCTGTGTCAAGCAGGACCCTACGAAAGCTCTACCCGAACATTACGCGTTTGTTTGTTCTACTCATCCGCATTAACTTCCACGTTTATACGTTTACAGCTAGCTGCCCTTTGCCACACCAAATAGAAGTTTTGTCCACGTCATCTTGCATCCTTCCATCCTTCCAGTGACTCAACTTCGACGCCTTCCCGTACGCCACAGCGTCATCAGCAAACAACTGCTGACTGCTACCCACCATGTCTGCCAGATCCTTTATGTATGAGGTGCGACAATAAAGTAATGAGACTGATGTGAAAAAAAATGTTGCTTACCGTTTAAGTCAAGTTTACTGTCTCCTTCAAAGTAGTTCCCTTCTGATTTCACACACTTTTTCCAGCGCTTCTGCCATTGATGGTAACATTTCTGGAACTCATTTTCTGTAATATCCTCCAAGACCCTCGTCACAGCTTTTTGGACATCTTGTGTTGTTTGAAAACGGCGTCCCTTGACCGCCGTTTTGACTCCTGGAAATAGAAAAAAGTACCACGGAGCGATATCTGGTGAATACGGTGGCTGTGGTAGTACTGAAATTTGTTTTGAGGTTAAAAATTGCTGTACGGGCAGAGCAGTATGGGATGGCGCATTATCATGACGCAGAATCCAACTGTCAGCAATGTTGGCATGGACACGAAGAACTCTTTTACGAAGTCTTTCTATAATTTGTTTGTAGTAATATTAGTTAACTGTTTGTCCAGGAGGCACCCACTCTTTATGAACAATTCCCTTGGAATCAAAGAAGCACACAAGCATGCCTTTCACTTTTGACTTTGACATGTGAGCTTTCTTTGGTCTGGGTGATCCCTTTGAGCACCATTGCGAACTTTGGCGTTTTGTCTCTGGATCGTACTGAAAAAAAAAAAAAAACAACTTTCATCACCAGTGATAACACGGCTTAACAATTCTGGATTGATTTCCGTTCTCTAACAGATCGGCTGCCACATTTTTCCTTGTTTCTCGCTGTTGTAGTGTGAGATTTTTGGGGACCATTTTTGCACAAATCTTTCTCATACCAAGATCTTCAGTTATTATTAGACGAACCGTTTCTCGATTGATGTTCAGTTCTTCTGCAATCATTTTCATGGATAATCTTCAATCAGATCGTACGAGTTCACGCATCCTGGCCAATTTGACATCTGTCCGTGAGGTTGATGGTCGCCCACTTTGGTCTTCATCTTCGACATTCGTTCTGCCTTCACTGAACATTTAATGCCAACGAAAAACTTGAGCTCTTGACATAACCTCCTCTCCAAAAGCCTTCTGAAACTTACTGTAAGGTGAGGTCGCGTTTTCACCCAATTTAACGCAAAAAGAAATAGCATACCGTCGCGCAATATTATGCGGTTCTATTTCTGTGACGAGAGACACAAACACGTTTTAACTTATTACAGCACAACTCACGACTGAGGAGTTCCATCGATGTGCCGCTTGGACTAGAAGTAGCTTATAGACCAAGGTCAAAGGTATTGTGTCTATGCAAGCCTTCAGGGTTGCCACATCTTGCAAAGAAAATCAGTCTCATTACTTTATTGTCACACCTCGTACATAGCGAATAACAGTTGTCCTATCACAGTTCCCTGTGACATTCCTCACCAAACCCTTGCCTCTGATGAAACTCGCCATCACGGACAACGTGCAGGGTTCTGTTATTTAAGAAGTCTTCCAGCCACTCATATATCTGGGAACCTATTCCATATGCTTGTATCTTCTTTAATCATTTGTAATGGGCCACTGTGTCAAATGCCTCCTGGAAATCTAGAAATATAGAATCTCTTGTTGCCCTTCGTCCATAGTTCGTAGTATATCATGTGAGAAAAAGGCAAGAGCAATGCTTTGCAAAACCATGCTGATTTGTGGACATAAGCTTCTCGGTCTCAAGAAAACGAGATCATTAGTGAAGGAGTGCAAACTCGGATAGAGAAAGGATGGGTAAGAAAATTGGCGCATCCTTTACAAAGGAACCATCCCGGCATTTGCTTGATGCGATTTGGCGAAAATCACGGAAAACCTTTCACTAAACAAGCTGCGATTCCTACAAAAGATCTTCTTTCGTCTCATGAAGTTGCCTATAAGGCAGCAAATTGCAGGAATCCACACTCCATAACAGGAGACAAATTTCTGTCTTCAGAAAGAAACTAATGCTGTGGAAAAAAGGTGGTTAATAATAATGAACATTAAGTTTTACCATCTCTTCACACAGCTTTAGAAGACGACTACTTTCAGTTGGTGAAGACTTGAAGTCTACGTTTGTGGATCATTTAACTTAATTCAGTGATTACTTTCTTTAGTATCGGTATGTAACAAGCTGATCAACTCATCTAGATGAAAGATCCATTCAGTTAACACTTACCAATGAAAGCGAAGAGCAATTTTTGAAGTTTCTTCAGATTCAATATTGAAATCGAAGTTTGTTTCCTAATCACTGTTTGAGTTTTGGAGCTTGGTGAAGCAAAAATATCCGCAAGTTGCAAGGCCGTACGAGTTTTTACACTTTTTGCATCATCCTACGTATGTGAAGTTGGCTTTTCAACATTGGCAGTCATCAACGTGAAATATAAATCACGAATGTATGACGAGAAAGAGATGCAGGACGCAATTTCCAGTGATGTATCGAAATCTGAAGAACTGTTGCTGAAGATGCAACCTCATCCTTCCCATTGATTTCAGTGCAAGAATAAGATAAAATAACGATAAAAGTTGATTAAGATGCGTTATGTCACCAGTTAAGAACGAAATATGTGTCCACAATAAGTTGACATTTGCGCAGTAGCTCTCAGGAATGGCAGAAGGTGTGCCTTGCCCACGCATTAGTTCTGAAAATATATATACAGGGTGCCCCATTTATCTTGACCACCCTAAATAACTGTTTGTCCAGATGCAAATTACAAAATGTTTCAAGCAAATGTTCTTTAGTCGTCAGGAGGACATCAATCAGCATGATTGCCTTTGTTGTAGCTTTGTGTTTTACAAGGTATGAACAGTGGTATGAATTTTTTAAAATGGCAACCTGTATTTTTTATTCGGTAATTCATTTACTCTCCTAAAGAGCTATTCAAAAATGCGTCACAGTGTACCATTCACTGAAACACAGCGTTGTTAATTACATCACACAACATTTACGTTGACGCTCCCAGCGCTTATTGCAGGTACTCGGGGTAATGGAACACATCCACGTGCTGACGTTGACAGAGGACAGATGTAAACATAAGCAGAATGCACACCCGTCATTCCGTCAAACATCGTCAGTTGAAAAGTTGTGTGAGTAGAATGTACACCAACGAAGAGAAGGTATAAATGCTACTCATCTATGGGGAATGTAAGTTAGCAGAACAGTAATTGCAATACTGTTTTCTTATGTACGGGTACATTTAGAACAGTAGTTCATTCCTTTTAAATACTGTTGTGTAGAGTAGGCATACAGTAAAGGCTGTCCTTCTTACTAACTGCATCGACTTAACGTTTCTTTTATTGTTGTTGCTGAAGGTAGGCGAAATGATACGCAGGCAGCGGAACTGTACAGAGAGCGATATCCTAAGAACCCACCTTCCCGACGGATGTTTTCTCGTCTTGTTGCGACGCTTCAGGAAACGGGAAGTTTTCAACCCACGACAACACAAGCGTCGTAGCACTCGCACAGACGAAGCTGCCGAAGTCACTGTTCTCGCTTCCGTTGCTATGAATCCACGTGTGAGCACACGACAGCTTGAACATGAGATTGGCATTCTTAAAACCAGTGTACATTGTATTCTTACACGTCACCGGTTCCATATCCTTACCATGTACACCTACATCAAGAATTGCATGGGAATGAATTCCAGAATCGTGTACAGTTCTGTCATTCGGCATAGCAGCAAATCCTCGCCAACCTGAACTTCTTCTCCAGTGTTCTATTTACTGATGAATGTTCCTTCTCAAACAAAGGATAGGTAAATGCAAGGAACATGCATTATTGGTCCAGCGACAACCCACAATGGCTTAGACAGGTGGAACATCAGCATCAGTGGAGGGTTAATGTTTGGTGTAGGATGTTTGGTACTACAACTATTGGCCCTTATTTCTTCAATGGTAGTCTAAACAGCACAGCGTATGCCAACTTTCTCAGACGAATTCTTCCACATGCTATGTGTGAATGAGCATTGTACTGTTCAAAAATGGGAATGCACCACAGTACTGTCACATGATTGGTTATACGTGAGAACACAGGAGTCTGGGATGTACTGTTGTGCCGTCAGAGTTCACTCACTCACAACCACATGCAATCTTAAGTCATACCCTATGACTCCTCACGTCATGATTCCAAGAGTAACACCACTATGCCCCTCCAAAACATTGAAAGAATGGGGCTTCTCCCCAGACTGCCACCATATTCACTAATGATCATTATCTGGGGTAGAACAAATCCACGATTCACTGCTGAACACATTGCGACACCATTCATCAGCAGTCCTCACTTCCAGGAAATGACACCGCTTCAAACACAGGCATTTGTGTTGTGGTGTCATCAGCAGCCTGCACACGAGATGGCAGTTACTTGTCCAGCTACTGCTTTGATCCACCAATGGTGCAAGATGTCACAGACTATAGCAGGGAGTCCCTTACTTGTTCTCAGATGGTAGGTGCAGGTGTGAAGGGGTTACAATGTGCTAGACGCACCATGTGCCGATCCTCCATTGTGGTGGTGAGATGTGTCAATCTGAAGCTTGATGACGAGTATGCCTGCCCTCCCATTCCCATACAGTCCAACATTGTGTTACTTTTGTATCCAAATAGCACATAAATCTGAATATTGCACGATTCGATGAGCCAGCCAAATGGAGAACCACGATGAGGCCCTCTCCAACTCTATTAGGTGCTGATAACGCTGTCTCTGAGAAACACGCCACATCCCCGAGTCCTTCACAGTGATCACTCAACATCTGAGGCTGTTTGAAACACTTATACACCATACTGGGCCTCCTGACAACACTAAACATGAACAACACTAATGCACTCTGGTGGCTGTCCTGCCTGTCAGGGAGAATTGCAACTGTAATCATTTACATACGCACTGATCGTGTGTATGTGTGTGAAGTTACATTGAGATATGACCATGTAACATTTTTGTCAGGCAGTGTAAATATATATTTTATGATACTTATGTTTATGTAAGGGTTGAGGTGGAAACACTTATCCAGGTCACCAGTACCTCAATGAAAATGAGTTACTGCCTGAAAACAACATTGAGGCTGACCAGTAGAAGTGACTCTGAATGATCTGGGGATGAATCATCTCCAGTCTGCCAGGATTGACAAATTACTGCATAGCCATCTTTAGACTAACTACTTATTGGAGACAGACACAAAACTTCAGACTAATTACTTATTGGAGAGAGTCACAAAACATTTCACTACTGACTTATCTAAAAAGTGATTTTTCCTTATTATGTGAATGGAATGAATACATGCTAACTGCAAGAAGCAGATTTGTACCTGGACTAATATTTTTTATTTTGGTCAGATAATGGGTCAAAAAATTATAATGCATTGCATCTCTTTGTGATTATATTGGGCACAGTTGTATAAAATTTATTATATTATCTACACATATGAAGGAATAAAAACACTAAAAAAGTATTCCACAGTACATACTGCTAAATATGGGCTCATAATTCATAGTTATTACCAGCTGTGTGTGACCTTAACTGGCTCTGCAATCGCAAACCGAGTTTCATGGAACTCATTGTGAAAAAGACCCTTCTGGGATGTGGAATGAGTTGTTGTATGTTAACACCAGATGCAGCATACTTGTGCAAAGTATACTAACAACAAATCACAGCATGCACTGCTCTACACATAGTGATAATTATGGGCATTACTTTATATGTTTTCACGTATATCTGGAGAAAACAGCTGCTTCGAAGAAAACTACTGCTCATCCTCTTTTACTGCTCACCTGCTGTTTGTATCTCAGGCTTTGAAGAAAGTATTTATGTAACTTTACGTAGATCTCTACCAGATATACTGGGGAAATCAAGATCAGTTTAATGTAGAGTTGGGTGGACTTTACATCCCTGTTTTTTGATAAATTGTACAAGTGGCTAGTGAGGTATTCTTTTACTTTGTTTTTAAATACCTGGAGAATTTCCTGTTCCCTGCCTGACCACTACTGGCAACACATTACGGACTTTTGAACTAGGTTATAAAACTTTAAATCTGAACACAAGTTAGAGATTCTTAGTCCATATGAAAATTATTTTTACGTCTGTTATGGTCATGAATAGTACAGTTCGGCCTAAATTCATTATTGTTATTAACCACCAATATTAACAGAGAGTATATGTTGAACACAATAGTGTAACAGTTGACGAGACTTCTGCAAGATATTCAGTTATCAAATTTACCTGTATTCTTAATGCATACTTCAGAAGAATACATACATTTTTCACCTTAGATGCATTACCCCAAAATATTATCCCATAGGGCAATATTTATAGAGCAAAAGTATGCTAAGAATCTGAACGTCAACAGAATGACAAAATGAGAGAGATTTTTAAATGCAAATAATGCAAAACTTTGCTATTTGGCTTATTTATCTATGTACTACTACCACCTAGGAACTTTGTATATTGAATGTAACCCAGTGCACGCTCATTAATCTAAGCTTGTGATACCTGTAAGGCATTTTGATTTGTCTGTAACTGCATAATATGAGAGTACATAAAATTCATAGTTAAACTGTTTGCTGTAAACCACCTGTAATCCTGTTCCATTATTCTCCTGGCTGTGTCAGGTATTTATGTGTTTGGGATCTTTATCTCACCAGCAAACGTTGCAGTTTTTGAAGAGTACTCCAATGACCCAGACAAATCATTTATGTAGGCTGATAACAGGAGGAGAGCAAGCACTGAACTTTATGGGCCAATATATTTGACATTTCTCTCATTCCAGATTTACTGTTATTCCTGTCCTATCATTTGTTACAGTGATCCCCAGTTTTCTATTGTTGTAGTATGTCCTATCATTTGTTACAGTGATCCTCAGTTTTCTATTGTTGCAGTATAACTCCATTCTTGCAAGGGGAATGCCTTTAATGCCACCCTACTTTAGTTTCCATAATGGACTTATATGATCCACCCAATCAAAGGCCTTGGCCCACATTTTGCATTCACAGTAAAAGAGCCCTTATTAAATCCAGACTGAGCTGCAGTTAAAAAATTATTCTCAGAAAGGAGGTTCTGTCGTAAGCTACTTCCTCAAAATTTTCTGAGAATATAGGAAAAATGGCGATGGACCTGTAATTAGAGGTCACT
The DNA here is from genome assembly GCF_021461395.2 of Schistocerca americana. Lineage (NCBI taxonomy): Eukaryota > Metazoa > Arthropoda > Insecta > Orthoptera > Acrididae > Schistocerca > Schistocerca americana. Next base: position 470,602,969 of record NC_060124.1, on the reverse strand, counting down.
GGTTATTTCCAGTTTCTTAAATGAGTCTTTCTGGGTTCCAAGTTAGTACAAGATTTTAGTGCTTTGGTCGAAATCCTCCTTTTTCAGTGGCTTATAGATTTTTTTGGTCTCTGTAAAAGATGATCTTGCCAAACTGATATCTGGTGGTATAATATGCAATGGCTGTCAAAGTAAGTGTAATAGGTTTGCTTTTGATGGCCTATTTTTTCCCTTTTTCTGACTATTATGAAGAATTCATTGAATTTATAAGCCAATGACTGGTATTTAATTTTACCTGTCTCGCTGTTACAGTCATTAAGGACTTGAATATCATTTGCTGTATCAAATTCATTTGTTTCATGCTTGATGATGCTCCATACTGTCTTTGATTTATTCTTGTAATTCTGAATCTTTTGTATGTAGTACATGGTTTTCTCCTTTTTCCATGATACAATAAAGAATTTTGCTCTACTCCTTGTACTGCATCTCTAATTTTTGATTGCAGCTAAGCTCTCTGTATTAAATGAAACCTTCTCTTCCTGGCACAATATACTTTTCTTTCAGTTGTTAACCTTCTTTCTCTTAGTTTCAGTGTAATTGGTTCTGATTTGCTGTAAAGGAAAATTAGATTTGTACTATACTGATTGTTGGCAAAATGTTCAGCTATATGAATCTGCATATCCTGGCACTTTGTCACAAGATGGTAAGTATGACACTCACTGAAATTTCATGGCAGTTTAACACTGCTCCCTGACTGTAAACTGGATAGCTAGATTTGTAGTGCTAGGAAGACTGTAAATTATTTATTTCACAAGAACTAAATATTGTACAGATGTCATACACATTGCATTTTGAAGAGAAACTCTGAAAGTTTTTTCTTACAAACGTTCGATATGCGAACCATGAGTGACCCGGCAGATGTCAATATGGTAATCGAATTCTTGCCATACCCATCCCAGCATGGCAACATCAACTGTGGCAGTCGCTTCCCGTATTCTCTCCTGGAGCTCTGCTACATCACGTGGTAGAGGCAGTATGTACATGAGATCTTTAATGTGTCCCCGCAGAAAAAAAGTCACATGGAGTGAGATCTGGTGATTGTGAGGGCCATTTTGTGAAACAGCTGTCCCCCTTCTGTAGCACAGCCAATCCATCGATGCAGCAGCTCTGTGTTCAGGTACCCAGGAACTTCACGATGAAAATGGGGTTGAGTCCCATCCTGCTGAAAGATGAATGGAGAGTCTGATTGCATTGGAAGCATCAGCTATTACTGCCACATGTCCAAGCAGGAATATCCAGTGACAGTGCTCTCGGGGAAGGAGAATGGCCCATACAGTTTTCGACGTGACAAGGCACAAAAAAATTTACCTTTGGGGAACCACGCTCAAATTCAATGCATTCGTGAGGATGTTTTGTACCCCAGAATCGACAATTATGCCTGTTCACTTTCCCATTAGTGTGAAAAGTGGCTTTGTCACTAAAAATTAAGTGATCACCAATGTCATCCCCATCCTCACTCAATTGCTGCAACTGTGAACAAAACTCAAAACGCTTGTCTTTGTTGTCATCATTGAGCTTCTGCACTAGCTCCAATTTGAATGGTTTCATAAACAGCTTGTGTCACAGGACTTTCCACACTGCCATTGGACCCATTTTGAGTTCATGGGATGCACAATGGACCGATTCATTTGGACTCCTTATGACTGTCTCTTGTACCCACTCCACATTCACTTCATTCACACTATGACGTCCGCTTCTCTTTGCCGAGCACAAGCAACCTGTTGTAACAAATTTTTTGTGCCAGTGGTAAATGGCCTACCTTGTTGATGGCTTCTTACCGTACTTGGTTCTACACCTCCGTTGAACAGCTGTAGCACACTTGTTCTTGTCAAACTCCAACACACAGAAGGCTCACTCCACACCTGAAATCGCAATGTTTGCGTTTAGTGCTGACTATTTGCAAATTACCAAACTACGCTGTGCCGGTATACATTAAAAAAAAAAAAAAAACTTTTAGGATTTCTCTTCAAAATGACTTATTTATGATATCTGTACTATGTTTGAGTCTTGTGCAATAAATAATTGAAAGTGTTCCCAGACTTTTATGTAAACCCTGTATTTTTTCGAAATAATTAAATTTTCATCTATTGTTTATCTTTGGTAAACATTTTCACAGTGTTCATCCTGCAAAGTCACTTTGAATAGCATAATTGAGTCATCATTTATCATTCTGTGAACTATGTTTCCCAATGTAGTAAAGGTGGGTGCTTTCTTGCTTCCATTTGACCATCATGATTAGATAAATCATTTATCATGGGACTCACATTTATTTCATGAAACACCGTTGGATTTTTAACAAATTACCAGTTTCTGTTTGGACTGTCTCATTTCCATTCTTATTGGAGATATTGCTTTGGGGATTAAACCAAAGTTTGATATCAACAGGTGTTCTCAAACAGACGTGCCGGAGATGAAATCAGCATTGATATCTCTATATACAACTACTCATTAATTACTCCTACTAAACCTTATTAGTACCCTGTCTTATTGCCTAACAGAGTTTAAAACATTTGCTGTTGGAAACTGTAAACAGACAGAACTGATATATTGTATGTTCCCAAGAATTTACTGAAGTACATCACTAAAACAGCTGTTCCCTATAGTACTCACTTTTGTCTATGGCCTGGGACATTATTCCATTTTTCTGTATATAGCCATACCCCCTTCCCTTATATTAAATCTAAAGTGATGTGATAATAACAAATTTACAGTTAGATGCATCTGCTTAACTTCTGTGGTTTTCAAATGTTGTCTGTTATGCTTGGTTTTCAAATGTTGATCTGTTATGCTTAGCTCATTGTAGAAACACCGTAGGATTTTTCAGTTTCATGTGATGATATGGCAAATCTACTTTCTTCTTTAACGAGCTTATAACACTCAGATGGAATTGTTTTTTCTATTATTATTGTTACCCTCTGTGATGTCCAAGCTGCTGTATTATGTTTCTGCAGTGATTGTTACAACTGTCTTTCAAACAAATTTACCCTAAAATGGTCTTGTCAAAATACTGGAAGTCACAAAGACTGCCTACAATGAATGCTTCTGGAAAATAGTTGTGCACATAATCTCTTACCAGAAACATTCAGATGTACATCATGCTGTGTATGGTGTGATGCATCAGTCACACCCGTGTGAGATCACCTGACTCTGTCGAGTGATTTCTGAATCTCTGAATTGACACATTCAACAGAATTCTGAACAGTTCAGGCAGGATGAAAGCAGATCCAGACAGGCAACTACAGTTCTAAACTTTGTAAGATTACAGTTATATGCTAATCTTGAACCATTGGCTTTCATGAGCAATTTTCAGTCACTGACCAATTCAACACATAGTGTTGCCAGGTAAGTTTCACTCTACTGTAGGCTTGAAGAGTCATTCTTCAGTATTATTTATTATTTACGAGGTATGGTCAAAAAATTTCAGAACTTTATCCACAGAATTTTTCTAGGTTTACTCCTTTGAAATACTCTCCCCCACAATTGACACACTGCTCCCAGGCCATTTCCACTTCCGCAAGCAGTCTTGGCATGCCTCTTGCCGGATCGTGCGAAGTGAATTTTCTTTTATCTTGTCTATTGTTGCAAATCGTCATCATTTCGAAAAGGTTTGCAACTACGAAAATAAAAAAAAAAAAAACTCCACAGGGGCCAGGTCTTGAGAGCACAGAGGATAAGGCAGCACAGTGATTTCATTTTTTCTGCAACAGTCACACACCATATAAGAGTCATGAATTGTCTCATCACATTTCAGGCCGTTTCCTTCTTACATTTTCTTGCAGGCATCACAACATGTCCCGATAGTACCATCGATCAAGAGTTTGTCCTTGTGGCACGAATTCATGATGAAGTACTCCATCAAAGTCAAAGAAAACCACAGTATGGCTCTGACATTTGACCAGACATGAAGAGGTATTTTTGGTCTTGGAGAACCTTTCCCAACCCATGTGAAGACTGAACCTGTGTCTCAACATCATAACCATAGACCCACATCTCACCAACAGTTGTGATTCTCTTAAGAAACATCTTGTTCTCATTTGCACAATCCAAAAGCTCTCCAGAAAGACCTTCGCCCCACAATTTGTGGTCTTGACTCATGAGATGTGGGATGAACTTGGCAGCAACATGATGCATTCCAAGATTCTGTGTCAGGATTTCATGACATGATCCAACTGAAATGTTATATTCTTCTGCAATCTGTTGGACAATCATTCTTTGATTGGCATGCACAATTTTGGTGACATTCCTGATATGAGCATTGTTGGTAGACATCAAAGGGCATCCTGAATGAGGGTCATCTTCAACTTCTGCCCAACCATTTTTAAACCATGTGAACTTCATGCAAAATTTAATGCAGATGCGTTGCTCCTCAACTCTGTCATTTCAAAATTTGCAAACTGTACGATGCAATTTTCTACTCAATATAGCACTGAACAATAACTAACAGATATACAACAATGAAACTTCCGGCAGCTACACATTTAACACAGGCATGTGCAAGGATGCCAACTGCATTTCACTCCAACATACCATTGATGCAGAATTACGAAGGTTCAGGAATTTTTTGAACAGACCTCATACTTAGTGGTGCACACATTTACCCTGCTGTTTAGATACTATTGTGGGTCATTTACATCTATAATCACATTATAGGTATAAGTAATTGTACATTTTATCTATGTCAGACAATGTTCAGATACATTCCATATGTGTTGTGGTAGATTATGACAGCAAAGTGTCTTATGTCAATGTGTTACTATGTTACGCTATATCCATGTTAACATCAGGTCATATCCTACTACATACTTTTATTTTATTTTGTGTGATTAGACTTAGTGTATTAGGCTATGCTGCCCCTAAGCTTCTCCACTGAACTTATTCTATGGGTTTTCCCCAATCTTCCAATGCACAGTTACTACATGCCTTCTTTCAATCAATCCTGTCACTTCTTCCTAGAAAAATGGTCACTTCCCCAACAAAATGATATCTGTTGCAATCCTCAAGCACTATTATCTCTTAGTGCTTTCAGCTTTCAGACTCTACCATCTTCTGACTTTTGTCAATTCAATAACATATGGTTTCTCAGGTAGATGTTCCATCTCTGTATTATGCCATCTTCTCCATTTACCAGTTGCTGACTTTTGGGCTGGACAATAGATTTTCGTCAAGATTTTCCTTTAAAACTAGCAGATGGTTGAGGTACTGCTTACAAGTACTTGAATTTTGACAGTCATAAAGTAACACTGGCAGAGATAGAGTTTTCCTAAAAAGCTGAGTTTCAGATATGACATTGGATTACAGAGAGAGAGAGAGAGAGAGAGAGAGAGAGAGAGAGAGAGAGAGAGAGCCTAAATTCTTACTTTAATTTCAGCATCATTTGTGTATTTAGAACATTCTGTGACCTATAAAATTTATTAACTTTGCCATTTTATATTATTCACTTTTTTATTATTATTGTGTTGAGATCTGGTGTCATCCAAACACAGGAGTACAACAAAAAAACCAGCAAAGTCGCAAATTTCACTTCTTTATTCACTCAAAATATGCAAAATTCTTGAATTTTCAGAAATACCATTTTGACTATCTGTTACAACGATTTGAAAATGAGTCCTGGCCCAAAAGTAGTTATTGAGTAAATAAAAAAACTAAAATTTGCAACTTTTTGTGGTTTTTCATTGTACTAATTAACAGAAGTTGCTGACCTACAATTACTACAGCATGCTAGAAGTTCATACATACACAGGAGTCTGGAAACATATGTAGAGATTACCACATCTGCAGCTCAGTTCCAGTACCAGCCCATGTGGCATATATCCCATCTCTGACCCTTTCAACCAGTGGATATTGTTCCAGACTGCAATAAATTCCCTCCCATTAACCATAGACCTTTCTGATGAGAGTTGGCTTGTTTATTTGCTTCATTGATATGGGTAGCCCTACCATAGCTGCAACCACGGCAGAGTGGTGTATGTGGAGAGTTGCTGGGTAACAGTCTGGATGATTGACAAATCTGGCTTTGTAACGCAAGGTAACGTGACCTTGTTATGTTGGTTCTGCAGACAGCTGAAAGCAAAGGAAAACTACAGATGTAATTTTCTTTTGTATGACTTAATGGTGGTATTCTCTTGGATAAAATATTCTTGAGGTAAAGCAGTCCCCATTCAGATCTCTGACTGGGGATTAGGCGGGAAGATAATGTCATCAGGAAAAACAAAACTGGCATTGTATGGGTCATAGCATGGAATGTTAGATCTCTTAACAAGTTAAGTAGGTTAGAGTATTTAAAAATGGACACAGGTAGAGTGAAGTTAGATATAGCAGAAATTAGTGAAGTGCGGTGGCAGGAAGAATAGGACTTCTGTTCACATGAGTATAAGGTTATAAATACAAAATCAAATACAAATAATGCAGCAGTAGGTCTAAAAGTAAAGAAGGAAACAAGAGTGCAGGTAAGTCAGTATGAACAACAAAGTAAATGCATTATATTAGCCAAGATAGACAGGAAGCCAACAGATGCACAAAACTACAAGTCTATATGAATACTAGCTCCACAGATGATGTGATAAAATAAATTGTCAAGATAGTTAAGGGAGATGAATTTAATTATGACGGGGGACTTGAATTATGTAGCAGGAAAAGGAAGAGAAGGAAAAAAAGGAGGGGAACATGGACTGGTGGAGAGGAATGAAAGGGGAAGCTATCTACTGGAATGATTCACAGAGCATAGCTTCACCATTTCCCAACACTTAGTATATGAATAGTGAAAGAAGGCTGTATACATGGAAAGAGAGCTGGAGACTCAAGCCTGTTTGAGACAGATTATGTAAAGGTAAGACAAAAAATCTGAAACAAGATTTTAAACTAAAAAAGATTTCCTGTGGAAGATGTGAACGCTGACCATAATTTATTGGTTATGAACTACAGATTAAAATGGAAGAAGTTACAGAAAGATCTGGACTTAAGAGATGGTGGTAAATTGAAAGTCGCATAGGTTGTTGGAAGCTTCAAAGGAAGCATTAGGTAATGACTGGCTGCAAGAGGGGAAAGAATATGACAAAAGACAAATGGGTAGCACTGGGAGTGAAACAATGAAAGCCACAGAGGATTCAAAAGAAACCACCAAATATAAATTGTTGGCTAATACATAGGATACTGAATTTAACTGAAAGGAGGAAATGTAAAAATGGAGGCAATAAAGCAGGAAAAAGGGGATGCATGTGTCTAAAATATGAGATTGGTAGAAAGTGCAAGGAATGAATAGAGGGCAAATGCAAGATTGAAAGAATGCATAATTAGGGGGAAAACAGATGTCGCCAACAGGAAAATTAGAGAGACCTTTGAAGAAAAGAGAAGCAGCTGTGGGAATGTTAAAAGTTCATATGGGAAGCTCATACTAAGCAAAGAAGGGAAGGGTGAAACATGGAGAGAATACATGGAGGGTGTACATAAGGGCAACAGGTGAGGCAATATTGGCCTTACAGCTTTTCTTAGAAGATAGGTTGAAGAAATGCAGATCCATGTTTATAGCATTTGAAGATATAGAGAAATCTTTTGAAAACATGCTTTAAAATTCTGAAGGTAGGAGGGATAAAATACAGGGAGTGAAAAGGATATCTACAACTTGTACAGAAGCCAGGTTGCAGTTAAAAGAGTTGAAGGGCATGAAATGGAAGCAGAAGTTGAAAAGGGAGTGCGACATGGAAAGGGAATAAAGTTCAGGTAGAAGAAGTGATAACTTTGAGGTCTGCCTGTGACATTTTAATTCTGTCAGAGACAACAAAGGACATGGGAAATCAATGGAGTGGAATGGATTGTATCTCAAAAAGAGGTTATACGATTGACATAAACAAAAGTAAAAGAAGTATAATGGTATATAGTTGAATTAAATCACTCAATGTGGAGATAATCAGATTAAGAAATGGAATATTGAAAGTTGTTGGAGAGTTTTGCTATTCTGGCACAAGTTAACTGACTGCTGAAGCAGAGGGGTTATAAAAGGCGGCCTTGCAATAGAAAGAAAAGCATTTCTGAAAATAGGAACTTTTTGTCTAGCACAGATTTAAGTGTTAAGAAGTATTTTCTTCCACGGTATATGTTAGGAGTGTACCCTTGTATGAAACTGAAATGTGGAAAATAAATAGTTCAGAAAAAATAGAAGCTTTTGAAATGTAGTGCTACAGAGGAATAATGAAGATTAGTGAATTGTAAGTCTTTCAACAACACAGGTTTTATTTGCCACCAATTAAGTACAAATAAATCACGGGAAATAATAAATCCTAACTCTTCTTTAACCAAACATAAACAAAGGGTCCGACAGATGGGCACCTCTTCGCAATTAAATACTCTGGGGATTTACTGAATGCCTCAAATGTTAGCATTGTAACTTTGTCAGGCTGTAAATTACTCTAATACAAACCACTCTTTTGATGTATGCACAAGCTGTTGGTCCACTCATAGTCAGTACATTTGGTCGAATGAAGAACAGAAAAACAGAGTCCAAATCAGTGCCCAGAAAATAGCCAAGTATTGCACAGTTGTAAATAAGTTCATGTGAGAGCATGTAGCACACATTTGCAAGATGAGACAGTTCATAGGAGTCTTTATTTTTGGTGTGCTGGGCAGACAGAATGGACCACATTTCAAGGCATTATTTTTAAGAAGTCATAGCCTTGTCAAAGTAGCTGATTAATACGTTCCAGTCCAGGATAGTAAAGAGTTACAAGAGGTGTGCTCCCAAGATCAGCAGTACAAGTGCTGCATGTGATGGCCTAGGATACCTATTTTTAAACTAAGCTGGTGGGGTATTTATGTCCAGTGAAGGCTGAGGTGAGAATGGTGGTGTATTGCTATAAAGAGTCTGCACCTGAACAAATATGTTTGTCTTGCATACCAAGGCTGTATGGGACAGCAAGCTTAACATGGAAATTATGTCAAATGTCAAAATATAAGTACTGTTGTTTGTTAGCAGGTATAAAGTGAATAGCTGACCCTCAGTGTGGATAAGGTTAACATGGGCATAGGATTCTGAATAGGACTGTGTGAAATTTAATTGGGAGAATGTATTCCAAAAATTTTAAGAGGTCAGCCTCATCATGAGTCCACATGGCAAAGATGTTGTCAGTGTATCTAAACCAAATCAGGGCCTGAAAGCTTATGGATCCCAAGAAACCCTCTCCAAGTGACCCTTGAGAAAGTTGGCATAGGAAGGAGCCATTCTGATTCCCATGGCCCTGCCACTGATCTGTTTGTACAGTGCCCCTCAAAGGTAAAGTAGTTGTTCATACATGTAAAATTGATTAAGGTGAGCAGGAAAGATGTCCCAGGCTTGGAATCAGGTGGGTGCTGGTTGAGGTGATGTTCAGCAGCAGGTAGACCATGAACATGGGGGATGTTGGTATAGAGAGGGTGGTGGCACCAGTGGTGACAAGCAAGGTGAGTAGTGGGAGTGGGATTAGGACAGATTTCCAATGATCTAGGAAATGGTTGGTGTTTTTAAAAATTGGAGGGGAATCTTTGTACTACAGGATGCAGGTTTTGATCAATATGACAGATATACATTCAATGAGTGCTTTGAAGCCAGCAGTTACACTGGGCAACAATGAAAATGTTTCAGGCTTAACAATAGTAAATTTACATGTATTTCCATCTGCTGAATTAAAAAATCATCATAAAATGACAGATTAGCTCTTCTTTTGAAGATAAAGTGACATTCCATTTTTTAGAATGAAGATTTTAAATTTGGGGGAATTTTTTTTTTTTAAGTTGGCACACAAAGCTCTTCAACTGTTTGTAAGTCATACTGTTGCTGTGACTGTGAATTAAATGTAGTTTCTACTCCAATTAATGCAACATTTCTGGTTCACAAGTGCTTTTTTAGTGTAAAATTTGTAAAAATGCCACTAAAATGTGTAAATATGGTGAATAACTTTTGTTATATTTGTGGTAAAATAACATTTTCCTCACATAAACGCAATCTGACGCCTCTTGTAAAGACTGCCTATCAGTATTATTTCAGTATGAAAGTAGGGGGCCCGGATAAGACTGGGGCTCCACATAAATGTTGCAACGCATGTTCAGTTACACTGGAAGAATGGCTGAAAAAGAAGAAACGATCTATGGCTTTCACTGTGCCTATGATTTGGCGGGAGCCTACAAACCATACAGATGATTGCTATTTCTGCCTGACTCCACCTATAAAGGCAGGATTGTCTATGAAGAAAAGAAGAACAGTTCAGTACCCGAATCTTCCATCTGCTATTCGACCCATTCCACATTCGGATAGTTTACCAGTTCCTACTCCACCCGTAAATTAAGTGTTTGAAGTTGAAAATGAAGACATCGTGGAACAAGAAGAACCCAACAAGCCTTCCACATCCCATGACCCTGATCTTGAGGGAAAAGATGATAAACCGCACAGACTGAGTCAAGCGGAATTGAGTGAGCTCATTAGAGACCTTGGCCTGTCAAGAATGCAGAAATTCTTGTTTCTCGACTACAGCAATGGAATCTTCTCCAAAGTGATGTGAGAATCTCACAGTACAGAAAGCGTCACATGGAACTGCTTCCCTTTTCTGAGAAGAAAAATAATCTTGTTGTTTGCTGCGACATTAATGGCTTGATGAAATCTTTGAATTTGAACCATGAGCCAACTGAATGGAGGCTATTCATATACTCCTCCAAGCTTAGTTTGAAAGCTGTGTTACTTCACAACAGGAACCTTTTTTCATCTATTCCTGTTGGTCATGCTGTTCACATGAAGGAGACGTATGCAAATATGACAGCTCTCTTGGACTCAATTAAATATATGAACACAAATGGAAAATCTGTGGTGATCTAAAAGTCATTGCCATACTCTTAGGAATGCAACTGAGTTACACAAAGCAATACTGCTTCTTATATATGTGAGACAGTAGAGATAGGAAATTGCATTATATTAAAGAAGACTGGCCTGCAAGAAATCTTCACCCTAGTGAGAAAAATGTCGTTGCCAAGCCTCTTGTGGACCCAAAAGACGTTCTTCTTCCACCTCCGCATATCAAGCTGGGTTTGATGAAAAACTCTGTAAAAGCTATGAACCAAGAAAAATGGGCCTTTAAGTACATAAGAGAGAAATTTTCAAAATTAAGTGATGCAAAAGTTAAGGAAGGCATTTCTGCCGGACCACAAATAAGAGAACTTGTAAAGGATCTTGCATTTGACCAAGTTTTGGAGGGAAAATAAAAGGAAGCTTGGGAAGCCTTCAAGAGTGTTGTTCATGGATTTTTAGGCAACAAAAGCGATGACAACTACAAGCATTTGGTGACAGTGCTCCTGCAAAAACACCATAACCATGGATGCAACACGTCCCTTAAGATCCATTTTCTCCACTCTCACCTAGACTTTTTCCCTCCTAGTTGTGGAGCTGTTAGTAATGAACATGGTGAGAGATTCCATCAGGACATTTCTGTTATGGAACAAAGATAACAGGGCCGTTGGAATGAAGTAACGCTTGTGGATTACTGTTGGTCTTTGTGTAGGGATTCTGCGGAACTCCATTACAAGAGGCAAGCTAAAAGACGACGAAGTCAATAGGCCACCACATGATTCTCTTCAGACACGACCATCTGCGAAGTATTTTTCCAGCAATTTAGAACTCTTAGCATGTAATTACCAGTTAAAAAAACCAAATGCACTTTCATTGTTGTTAGCATGTATGTAATTAAAATGTATCCTTTTTCTCTCAATCCGTTAATATGTAATACTTCCACCTTGTGTATATCATAGAAACTAGAGCTAATAAAAACTTTTCATTGTCATATTTGTTTTTCTCAACCCAAAATTAGTAGGAACTGCCTCATGAAGTGCTCGAAACATTCAAAAATTATTATTATTATTATTTATTATTATTATTATTAATTTTTTTTTTTTTTTTTTTTTTTTTTTTTTTTTTTTTTTTTTTTTTTGCCCAGTGTTATCAGACAGCCAGAGTAATTGGGTCTGTGGATCTCAGGAGGGAGGTAAAATGTGGGAATGTGAGGTTTGGGTGCAGTAAGAAGTTCTGTGGGTTGAGGTGTTAGTTCTTGTGAGGGACCTGAGGTTTTAAGGAGAGACTGTAGGTCAATTTATATCATAGGGATGGGATCTTGACAGCAGATGCTGTATGTAGAGGTGTTAACAGCTGGCGCAAAACCTCACCTACATTCTCCTGCCAGTCAAGTAATGCAGTTTGCCAGTAGGATAATGATGGAGTCATCAGTTCTTAGGAGCCTGGAGAGGACAGGTTACAGTTGCCTTTCTCCATATTCTTTTCCCTCTTGCGGCCAGTCATTACCTAATGCCTCCTTTGAAACTTCCAACAACCTATGGGGCTTTCAATTTACCCCAATCTCTTAAATCTAGATCTTTCTGTAACTTCTTCCATTTTAATCTGTATTTCATAACTAATAAATTATGGTCAGAGTTCACATCTTCCACAGGAAATGTTTTTTAGTTTAAAATCTTGTTTCAAATTCTTTGTCTTACCTTTACATAATCTGTCTCAAACAGGCTTGAGTCTCCAGCTCTCTGTCATGTATAGAGCCTTCTTACACTATTCATAAATTAAGTGTTGGGAAACGGTGAAGCTATGCTCTGTGAATCATTCCAGCAGATAGCTCCCCCTTTCATTCCTCTCCACCAGTCCATGTTCCCCTGCTTGTTTTCCTTCTCTTCCTTTTCCTGCTACATAATTGAAGTCCCCCATCATAATTAAATTTTCATCTCCCTTAACTATCTTGACAATTATTTTATCACATCATCTGTAGAGCTAATATTCATATAGACTTGTAGTTTTGTGGTGCCTGTTGGCTTCCTGTCTATCAGGTTACGGTCACATTGGAGGGACCTAAGAAATGGTTGTGAAGCAATTCTTAGGAATTCTTGGAAGGCTTTTAAGGGGTGATTTTGATATAGTGGGATCATACTCAGAACTGTTCATGGCAGTGTTCAATGTGACAGATACTGTTGGAGAGGTCTTGGAATTTGGTTGGAAAATGATATTTCCAGTTGACATCATGTGTGAAGGAAAGTGGATCGTTCACCAAAGCAGCATGATTAAATGCAGATTTATGGCTGAAAGTGAGACCCTTGAAGACTACAGATCATTCAAGAGGGGAGGCTGCATTAGATGAGAGGTTGAGAACACTACTGTTGTTGTGATCATGAATTACCATTGCTCTGGGATGCACTAGTGACTTCTGGAGGATGATAAGAAGGTTGTCCAAGCTTAGTTTGTGGCAGAGGAGTGGTGATTGATAGTTGTGGCTGCTTAGGGAACTAGAGGAGGACAGGAAGGGACACACCACTTGACGTTTTGTAAAAGGTAGGATAGTTTTCTGAGGTGAAATCTGGCCTGCTGTTACAGAAGTTTGCTTGGCAGGTGGTATCATCAAAGGAAACATGAGGGGCAGATGACTGTAGGATTTTGTAGAAAGAGAGAAGTCTGGCAGAGTGTAAAATGGCAAATGAGGCATATAGATCACAGTTTAGCCAGGTATTAGCAGGAGATTGCTGTATTTGAACTGTAAAAGGGGCTGGTGTAGAGCAGGATTACATTCAGAAACAGAGACTATCAGCGTTAGGAAGTTGGGGATATGCTGGGGACAAGAAGGTTTCAATAAACAGAATGAGGGACCTTAGTTTAGACTGCGCAAAAGTGTGTTTTCAAAATGACTGAATATAATGTCTGGTGGGATTCATCAGGGAAAGAGAGAAGGGTTTGGCATATTATAGATGATGGGAGTGACAAAAAAGTAGTAAAGGGAGGGAAATGAGAGGAAAAAGGAAGACAAGCATGGAAAAATCAGAAAAATGTAGAAAAATTTGCGTGGAAATCATGGTACTGGACAAGGTTTACAACAGATAATGAGTGGGTGTGAAAATGGACAGGAACTTAAAAATAGCACAAGCAAAAAGAGGAAATCATTGGGGAAAACATTCCCTAAAATTGATGATCCATCACCCCCCCACTAGACAATGGATCCACCACCAGGGTTCTTGACAGACCAAACTATTTACTACGTAAATGAGGGTTTACAACAGCTGTGCAACATCTCTACATACAGCTGCCATCAAGAACCCATCCCTGTGATACAAACTGATCTACAGTTCTTCCTTAACCCTTCCAGTATTTTTGTATCTCTGTGGTAACTGGAGGTTTTATAAACAAAATATGTTATTATTTCAAACATTTTTATTTGTACTGCTAAAAAAAAGCTGGGACGTATTTGTCCCTGTGGTCCTTAAAGGACAGTTACAGAACACATTATACTTAATACATCGCAAAATTACAGAGTCTGTGTATATGTTGTCTATTTGATGTGAAATTCTGCAAAACAGTTTCTGCTTGAAGTAAAGCGTAAATTAACACCACACTGCTCACAAATATTGTAAGTGTGATTTTCAACACACTCTGAAGCACAATGAACACATCTCTTCCTTACATCTGATTTTATCATACGGTGCTCTGGACTCTTTGGATTGCAACTGGTATGCAACTTTCTTGATGTTTTCACTACTGTTGATAAATTCCTTTGTTGACTTGAATAATTTCAAATTAGATTTCTCGCAATGCATTGTCTGAACCCTAGGGATGATAGTGTTGATTTGAATCCTGATTCTTCTGCCAATTTTGAATATATTACACATGCATTGTTTACACCAATGTCAAGAAGATCAACGAAAATTCTCAGGTAATACTTAATCTTTGCCTTCCTGTTGATCTCATAAGTCACTTTCTTCTGGTCCGTAAGGTCCACCCCTCCCATTGACTTGTTGTACTTTCTTATCACAAGAGGACACTGAACATTGATCTTTTCAGAAGAACCAGACTGACGCCTCTTCACTGTCGTACATGGTACTGGGGAAATAAAATTAGTCATTAGAAAAACTGGCTTGTTATCCATCCATTTGAGAATTGTCGGATCATTGCTACTGAGACTGTATGAATCACCTCTTTTCATTTCCTTGCCTGGAGGGAATGTCTTTGGGATGTTTTTACGACTGGTGCGCACTGTTCCACATGATATGATATTTTGTAAACCAAGGTAATACTGCAAAGCTGGAGAGTTAAAAAAGTTATATGTAAATTTCACATCCCAGTCTCTGGATATTGATTTTGTCAGTTGCAGGACTACTGACTCACCAACCCTACTTCAGGAACTGAGTGTTTGTTTTTTTGCCAGTGTATAAATCACACTCAAATAGGTAGCCAGTTTCCAAATCACATCTGCACCACATTTTGAAACCCCATTTAACTGGCTTATTTTTGACATAATGTCACATAATATTATGTCCTTTGAATCTGATCATATGCTCATCTACAGATTGAGCCCTAGTTGCACTAAGAGATTCCTGGAAGGTTTTGTTCAAATGGGTAATTACAGGTCTCACTTTGTATGTGCGGTCTTCCTTTATTCACTGATCTGCATTGTTGGAAAAATGTAAGTACTTTCGAATCTCTTCAAACCGATGTGGTGGCATAATCTGAGCTATATAAGGAACACCTAAATCGGGTTCAGTTGCCCAGTAGCTTCTAAATGTAGGCAAAATATGGTACCCCATTACCAGGTTCATACCAAGAAATGCCTTGATTTCATCTTCATTTGTGCTGAATGCATTGCCTGATTGTTCTGCATACTTAATACTTTCAGGAATTAATATATCATGCACCAAATCTTTTAGGCCAATAGTGGAAGAAAAAATTTCAAATGGCTGTGGCATTTCACAATTTTCACTGACACTAAACAAATGCACTTTCCCAAATTCATGATTCATGTTATCACGAACTGTCTTGGTTGGTATGTTCTAGACTATTTAAATTCCAGTAAATCTGGAAGGGAATCAGGTATCTCAGCATTTGGTTCTGATATTTCGTATGTATGCCCTCTTTTGCTAGGTGGGCTACGTATTTCTTTTTCAGTTTCTTCTATAATAACATTTTCTCTTTCATCTTCCATATCTCCAAGAAAAATTTTATCTTCTTCATCCAGTAACAGATTGTCTTCGTCATCACTACTGCAAGCTTCCAAAATCTGCATAACACTTTCATCAGTGATGAAAAATTATCTTTTTCTGGAGCACATGACCTAAAAGCAGATTTGAAATTATACCAGTACAAATTTTTTCCACTTATTTAATAAAATTAAAGATAATATATTTTCAACTGAATTTTAAATACCATTCTGCTCGTTTTTTTTTTTTCATAATAGTAACGATTTCATGACATTCAAAAACAAGTACACAAATTACCATTGTGGTACATTGGGACAACTATGTCCCAAAGAATGAAAATAAAGATTTCCACTGATGAAATACAGTTACTTTCTAAATGAATGGTCTAAAGTAAAAGAGAAACTTACTTGAATATACTTTCAAGCTTTGACAGTAAGGCACAGTACACAATATGCACACAATAAGTGAATAAACTTGTGTGTCTGCTCGAAGTGAGAACCACCAACAATAACCGACGACTAATGGTAGTTATAGTAATTGTTGCCACCAAAGATGTACGATATTAAAGAAAACAAATATCTCTGCTTCAAGCAGAGCATTTTCAGCACATCAACTGTGATTACAGTCCAATTAGTAAGGGGATTTATATGTGGGACAAATGTGTCCCATGTACGTGATAGGGTTAAAGCCACAGGTCGCTCACAAGACTAACACCTCTATCCACAAAACTTCTTACTCCACCCAAACCATGCACTCTCACCTTTTATCTTCCTCCTAAGATTGACAAACCCAGTCACCCAGACTGTCTCATAGACACTGGCTTCAAAGAACTCACTGCAACCTGTAGTACAAAGAGTCCCCTGCTATATTTAAAACATTCACCAGTCGGCGTGCAGGCAGGGAAATCAGGATGCTCACAGTGTAAAGACACTTTAGCTATCAAGATATTAGCAGTAAATTTTCAGTGTGTTCCGAATAAAGTTCCTGAATTTACTGCCCTCCAGGAAGCGTGTGGCATGCAAATTATTCTCGGGACTGAGACCTGGCTGAACCCTGAGATAGGAAGTTCTGAAATATTTAGTGAGGGTTGGAACGTGTATCAGAAAGACAGATTAGACACCGTAGGAGGTGGTGTCTTCATTGCAGTTGACAAAAATATTGTGTCTACTGAGGTCGAAGTAGAGTGTGATTGTGAAGTTATCTGGACATGTTTAACAGGGCTAGGGGAAATAAATTTAATTGTGGGGTGTTAGTATCGGCCACCAGGTTCTGCTGCAACAGTTCTAGAATCATTCAAAGGGAGTCTACATTCTGTACCGCAGAAGTACCCGGATCATGCTATATTAGTCGGAGGCAACTTCATCCTACCTAGTATAGCCTTGGATGTCTATGGATTCATTACAGGTGGTACAGACAAGCCGTTGTGTGAATTACTTTTGAACACATTATCCGAAAATTGTCTTGAGCGGCTAAATCGACAGCCAACGTGTAATGGAAATATTTTAGATCTGGTAGCCACGAACAGACCAGACCTCATCGACGGTGTCAGTGTTGAGACAGGGATTAGTGATCATGATGTTGTCATTACGACTATGGTTATGGAAGTTAAAAAGTCAGTCAAGAAGGCTAGGAAAGTATTCTTACTAGAAAGACCAGATAAGCAGTTGTTAGCATCCAACTTAGTAAATGAATCGACTTCATTTACTTCCGGTACGATGGACGTGGAAGAATTATGGGCAAATTTTAAACACTTTGTAAATCACGCATTGGACAAGTATGTGCCAAAAAAGTGGGTTACAGATGGAAAAGACCCACCGTGGTTTAACAGCACAATTCAGAGAATGCTCAGGAAGCAAAGGCAGTTGCACTCGCAGTACAAGGAAGATCGGGAGAATGAGGACAGGCAAGAGTTAGTAGAGATTCGTGATGCTGTAAAAAGAGTGATGCGCGAAGCATTCAACCACTACCACCGTCATACCTTAGCAAAAGATCTTGCTGAAAACCCAAGGAAATTCTGGTCTTACGTAAAATCGGTAAGCGGGTCGAAGGCTTCCATCCAGTCACTCACTGATCAGTCTGGCCTGGCAATGGAAGACAGCAAAACGAAAGCTGAAATTTTAAATTTAGCATTTGAGAAATCTTTCATGCAGGAGGATCATACAAACATACCACATTTTGAGTCTCGTACAGATTCCCGTATGGAGGACATAGTGATAGACATCCCTGGGGTTGCGAAGCAGCTGAATGGGTTGAAAATAAATAATTCGCCAGGTCCTGATGGGATTCCAATTCGGTTTTACAGAGAGTACTCTACTGCATTGGCTCCTTACTTAGCTTGCATTTATCGTGAATCTCTTGCCCAAAGTAAAGCCCTGAGCGACTGGAAAAAAACTGCAGGTGACGCTTGTATATAAGAAGGGTAGATGGACAGATCCTCAAAATTACAGACCAATATCCTTAACATCGGTTTGTTGCAGGATTCTCGAACATATTCTCAGTTTGAATATAATGAATTTCCTTGAGACACAGAAGTTGCTGTCCATGCATCAGCACAGCTTTAGAAAGCATGGCTCCTGCGAAACGCAACTCACCCTTTTTTCACCTGATATCTTGCGAACTGTGGATGAAGGGTATCAGACGGATGCCATATTCCTTGACTTCCAGAAAGCGTTTGACTCGGTGCCCCACTGCAGACTCCTAACTAAGGTACGAGCATATGGGATTGGTTCCCAGGTATGTGAGTGGCTCGAAGACTTCTTAAGTAATAGAACCCAGTACGTTGTCCTCGATGGTGAGTGTTCATCGGAGGTGAGGGTATCATCTGGAGTGCCCCAGGGAAGTGTGGTAGGTTCGCTGTTGTTTTCTATCTGCATAAATGATCTTTTGGATAGGGTGGATAGCAATGTGCGGCTGTTTGCTGATGATGCTGTGGTGTACGGGAAGGTGTCGTCGTTGAGTGACTGTAGGAGGATACAAGATGACTTGGACAGGATTTGTTATTGGTGTAAAGAATGGCAGCTAACTCTAAATATAGATAAATTTAAATTAATGTAGATGAATAGGGAAAAGAATCCTGTAATGTTTGAATACTCCATTAGTAGTGTAACACTTGACACAGTCACATCGATTAAATATTTAGGCGTAACATTGCAGAGTGATATGAAGTGGGACAAGCATGTAATGTCAGTTGTGGGGAAGGCGGATAGTCGTCTTTGGTTCATTGGTAGAATTTTGAGAAGTTGTGGTTCATCTGTAAAGGAGACTGCTTATAAAACACTAATACGACCTATTCTTGAGTACTGCTCGAGCATTTGGGATCCCTATCAGGTTGGATTGAGGGAGGACATAGAAGGAATTCAGAGGTGGGCTGCTAGATTTGTTACTGGTAGGTTTGATCATCACGCGAGTGTTACGGAAATGCTTCAGGAACTCGGGTGGGAGCCTCTAGAGGAAAGCAGGCATTCTTTTCATGAATCGCTACTGAGGAAATTTAGAGAACCAGCATTTGAGGCAGACTGCAGTACAATTTTACTGCCGCCAACTTACATTTCGCAGAAAGACCACAAAGATAAGATAAGAGAGACTAGGGCTTGTACAGAGGCAATAGGCAGTCATTTTTCCCCTCATTCTGTTTGGGAGTGGAACAGGGAGAGAAGATGCTAGTTGTGGTATGAGGTACCCTCCGCCACGCACCGTATGGTGGATTGCAGAGTATGTATGTAGTAGTAGTAGTAGAACTGATCAGCTGTCGGATCCCTTTCATCTAATAGGTGCTGCTCATGTATGGTTGTTTACATCTTTGGGTGGGTTTAGTGACATCTCTGAACAGTGAAAGGGACTGTGTCTGTGATGCAATTTCCACAGTCAATGTCTATCTTCAGGAATTCTGGGAACCAGGGTGATGCAAAACTTTTTTTGACATGCGCAGTTTTCTATATTTTTCATTTTCTGATCTGTCAATTTTTCCTGCCTCCTCCCCCTCCTTCCTTGCCATATATAATGCACTTACTTTTTCACTCCTGTTAACTCTTAGATGATTTTTGTCATTAATCTCTGTCTGCTTATTGCCCTGTCTTCCAACTTTAAGTTTCCATGTTTTCAAACCTCATCTGGTGCAGTCCCCAACTATCAGTCTTTCCTTCACATCCCATCTGGTAGATCTCCCTTGAGCAGGGGTTCTGGGTGACTTTTCTGTAATGCTCCCCTTTTTCCAAACATTGTGAATCCGTTTTCTTCATCCCTCTTCCCTCCCCTTAAACCCATCTGGCTGCAGAATGAGCTACTGGCTCTGAAAGCTTGGATATTTCCTAAACTTTTATAGGTATTTTCTTCTGCTGCCCCTTCGTGAGTTCCTCTTTAATATTATAATAAGGAATTATAAATATATTTGCAAAAAACATGTAACCTCAGTTCTTTGACCTCAGACTGCATTTGTACACTGTTTAGTTTTTTCTAAGCTTTTGCTTCCAGCAGTGTTTTTATTATGCGAGCAATCGTACAAGAGTGGCCTACTTGTCTCCTAGGCAGTACATGATAAAGACAGTACATAATGTATCATAGTACAATCTGACATGATTATGATAGTTGATGCTTTGAACAACTCCTATAAGGACACATTGTTGCAACAGTTTTGCAAATATTTGTTATCCATTCCTGTACATATTATAACATCTTACCATTTCCAGAATTCAACCTGAGAATGATGTGGAAGCATTTTCTTTACAGTCACAACAAACATCCTGTGACATAAACATTTACTCTAGTGTGTAGATAACCTCAGTAGAGATAACTGAGGTACCAAATAAGAAGAGTTATTCTGCAATGATGCAGTGGCGACCAAGGATTCCTTACCTCAAAACAGTTGAAGTTGGGGTCAGGGGCATTGACTACTGCTTTATCATTTGGATAATTCACATGAACAATGTTGTAACTAACAAAAAGCAAATATACAGGAAAAACAACTATTTTTATGTGTACCTCCAATGGCTTTCTTGATGCAGGCACTGTATGTGAGGTAAAATACATTCTGCATATTTTTGTAACGACAGAAAACACAACTGTTTATGTTATCTTTGAAAAATAGCCGTATTTTAATTTTTCTGAATGCACAATGCTTTAGCCACACTGTTACAACATTGAACTATGAAACACACTGGTATTTCCGTGTGACTTATGTTGTGACTCGCCGATCATTCAAAGCGCCGCCACGCAATTACGCGCGTCCTCTACGTGCGGCGCTGTCTGCCAGCCACGCAGCAGCTGCGCCACCTAAGCGGCCAGCCGAGCAGCGGCCGCTAGACTGGGACTCAGTGCTCATTCGAATGCTAACGTGTACACATGTCTTGCTTGTCAACTTATTCTGTGACTTATATGTGTTGTGTCGTTCTGAAATATATGTGTTAAACTTGACGTTATAACAATTGGCGACGAGGTAGTGGATTTTTCCTTTTCACCGTTGATACACAGGTTTCCATGGCTACTGTCGAGCAACTATTGCAAAATCTCCTTGAACAGCAAACGCTTCTAACAGCGGTGATTCGCGATTTCATCGCGGCGTCAAATGCGGGGCATTTCTCGTCGTTGGCTATACCTCCTTTTCCTCCTTACGACGAGATGGCGGAAGACTGGTCTGATTATGAAAAACATCTTTGACAGCACTTCTTGGCATTTCATGTCACGGACGAACAACCATTTAATTCTCTGTTCCTTTCCTGGATTTCACCTCAAATGTATCGGTTGTTGTCGCAATTGGCTCCTCTGAAGGATCCTGCGTCTTTGTCCTTTGCTGAAATGTGCTCACTTCTGTCTGTCTATTTTCAAAAGCAAACGCATGTGGTAGCCTCTCGTGTTGCCTTTTATCGTTGTCAAAAACAGCCACATCAATCCTATTGCGCTTTGGCTGCTGAGCTTCACAGCCTCAGTCGAAAGTGTCAATTTGTTACTGACGTTCACAAAGAATCCTATGCCGATTCCATGGTACGGGATGCTATTATCGGGTCGGCGCCCGACAAAGAAGTTCGGCAACGGGCCCTTCAGTTGGCAAATCCGACTCTAGATGAAGTTCTCTCCATTGCGCAGTCTTTTGAAATTTCTCGTGCCGCTGGGGCGCAAATAGAGGCGTGGGGTGATGTCGGGGAAATACAACCTCTGTGCGCTGTTGATGACTTGTGCGGTGCATCCCCGCCGGCCGACGTGGCCGCAGTGCGCTCCCACGCACAGCCTCGGCCTAACCGTAAACAACCCGCTAAGAAACTGCAGCAAAACCCCCGGCAACTTCCTTCATGTCCGCGGTGTTTTATGAAACATTCACGTGAGGATTGTCCCCAACGTTGGGCTGTGTGTCAAAAATGCAAAAAAAAAAGGGACATGTATCATCCGTTTGCAAATCCAACCGCATACATGATGTTCATGAACATGACACTTATTCTGATTCTGTGTTGTCTGTCAATTGTACTTCTTCCCTTTCAGGGAAGTTATTCCTCACTGTCCAAATACTTGGTTGAGATGTTCACATGCAGGTGGATACTGGTTCTGCTGCTACTATAATCAATTCTCAGACATATCTTCAGTTGGGTTCTCCAATCCTGTCACCTGTCACTAGGCAATTACGGACTTACAATAAACAGAAGATTTCTCTCTTGGGACAATTTCATGCTGAGGTATCTTACAAATCTGTCGTTCGCACTGTTCCCATATTTGTGGTCGACCATAGTAACATGGAGAATCTTTTTGGTTTCGATGCCTTTCGCGTTTTTGGGTTCTCCATAGATGACTCTGTCAATATTGTCTCTGATGCTATTCCTTAAGCTCAACTGGATTCCTTGTCGACGACATTTTCGTCCCTTTTTTCTCCTGGGTTAGGCCGTGCAAACGACTTTGAAGCTCATATCACGCTCAAACCAACTACTCGGCCTTGGTTTTTTCGGGCTCGGCCCATTCCTGTGCCCGTGAACGGGTAAAACGGGAGTTGGATTGTCTCACTACTTCAGGGGTCTTGCTTCCTGTCACTTCCAGTGAGTGGTCCTCTCCTGTTGTCGTTGTTGCTACGCCAAATGGTGATATTCGTCTCTGTGGCGATTTCAAAGCCACTGTAAATGCTCAATGCCTTATCGACACTTACCCTATGCCTCAAACTGATGAATTGTTCACTAAACTTGCTGGAGGCCAGTATTTTTCTAAAATTGACCTGTCGGAAGCTTATCATCAACTTCCTCTCGACGCTGCTTCGCGGCAGTTTCTGGTCCTTAACACGCCTTTTGGCCTCTATCAATACCAATGCTTGCCATTCGGGGTTGCTAGCACCCCTGCTCTCTTTCAGCGATTCATGGAACAATTATTGCTCACTGTCCCTGGGTGTATTAATTACATGGACGACATTGTTCTCACTGACTCCACCACTGACGAACATCTTCAAAATCTCTGCACACTTTCTCATGTCTTACAGACTGTCGGTCTTAAGTGTAATCTTCAGAAATCACAATTTTTTCAGGTATCTGTCACCTACTTGGGGTTTCAACTCTCTCGGGATGGAATTCGTCCACTTCAGCAAACTGTCGCTGCGATCGATGCCCTTCCTCACCCTACATCTGTTAAGGAACTGCAGGCCTTCTTGGGGAAAATAGCATACTATCACAAGTTTTTACCATCTGCAGCTTCGGTGGCTCAGCCGTTGCATCGCCTGTTGCATAAAAACGTGCCTTTTCACTGGTCCGCGTCATGCGATGCGGCTTTCCAGAAATTGAAGACTATGCTGAAACAGGCCACGTGCCTGGCTACTTAACGACCAGGCCAACATCTTTTTCCTGCCACAGACGCCTCTCAATACGGGGTCGGTGCAGTCCTTGCACACCGTTTTTCTGACGGTTCAGAACAACCGATTGCTTATGCTTCCAAAACGCTCACGAATGCCCAACAAAAGTATTCTCAAATTGAGAAAGAAGCTTTGGCCATTATTTATGCTCTTCATAAGTTTGATGTTTTTCTCTATGGCTCAAAATTTCATCTTGTTATGGATCACAAACCACTTGTTTCCTTGTTTCATCCATCAACGTCACTTTCGACAAGGCTGCACACCGCCTCTAGCGTTGGGCTCTTTACTTGTCTCGTTTCGATTATGAGATTCATTTCCGGCCAACGGCTCAACATGCAAATGCTGATACTCTGTCTCGCTTTCCCATGGGTCCTTATCAGGCATTCGACAGGGATGAACTTTTGTGTTTCCACCTGGATGTTGCTGAGCAGCGGGTTGTGGACTGGTTCCCCATCACTGGGGACTGGCTGGCAGCTGCTACGGGTTCTGACCCTACCCTCTCCCGGGTTTTATGCTGTATTCAGAAGGGTTGGCCAGATTGATCCGTTGTGGAACTACTACGCATTGCGCTACCGCCTCACGGCTAGGGGTGGTGTTATCCTCCTTTCCACTGACAATGCTTCGCCGCGTGTTGTGGTACCTGCGTCTTTGCGTCCTTCGGTCTTGCGCCTCCTTCACCAAGGGCACTGGGGTGTGTCTCGCACAAAATCTCTAGCGTGTCGTCATGTGTACTGGCCTGGCATCGACTCTGAAATAGCACACATGGTTGCTGCCTGCGGCCCTTGTGCGTCACAGGCCGCTGCCCCGAAGTCATCTTTGTCACCATGGCCTTCGCCTGAGAAGCTCTGGGAGCGCATTCATGCTGACTTTGCGGGACCCTTTTTAGGTACTTATTGGCTCCTCGTACTATTGGCGCCTACTCTAACTTTCCTTTCATTGTCCGTTGCACGTCGCCTACCACTGCGGCAACCACCAGTGCTCTCGCCCGCATTTTTTCTTTGGAAGGCCTCGCCTCTACTCTTGTTACTGATAATGGTCCGCAATTTGCCTCTTCCGAATTTGCGGATTTTTGTGCTCGTCACGGCGTTATGCAGGTCACGGCCCAGCCATTCCATCCACAATCCAACGATGAGGCTGAACGACTGGTCCGCACATTTAAGGCTCAGATGCGGAAACTTCTGACTTCTTCTGCTGCTGATGATGTGCTTCTCCAGTTTCTGGCGTCTTACCGTTTCACCCCCATGGGCGACCACAGCCCGGCTGAGCTCTTACATGGCCGACAGCCCCGCACGCTACTTCATCTTCTGTGGCCTTCCACCTCACGGCTGCGGGTGCCTTCACTTGGCCGGTTCACCGCCGACGACCTCGTCTGGGTACAGGGATATGGCAGGCGGCCAAAATGTAGCCCGGGCCACATCTTACGACACCGTGGCAGACGCCTGTATGAAATCCAGACGGACACGGGTGTTGCAGTGCGCCATTCGGACCAGCTTCGGCTTCGTGTGCCGGCAACACCTGTTCTGAATGCCGCTACACCACCTTCGGCTCAACCTGACGCTCGGGATCTTGGCATCTCTCAAGACTCACAAAGCAGCCCTCTCACCGTCATCGCGATGTCAGCACAAGAATGGACGCCACCAGGAGACATGCCCATGCAGGAACTAGATGACCATCCTCTGTCAGAGCAAATCTACTCACCTCCTCCTCCAACGGACACCGACACATCGCCCATGTCTCCTGTCATATCAACTGGACTTGCTGCAATGGGCAGATTGGTGCATGGGGCCCCAGCAGATTCGACCCCTACGTCTCCTGTCATCTCGACCCGTTATCATCGGGGACACTTCCGTCCGTACGGGAAGCCTCCTCCTCGAGACTTTACGGCGAGTCAAACAACGCCTATGGACATTAGCCATCTCCAGGACACCTCCATCAAGACCAGTGCAACAATTTCAAAGGGGGGAAAAGTGTTGTGACTCGCCAATCATTCAAAGCGCCGCCGCGCAATTACACGCGTCCTCTACGTGCGGCGCTGTCTGCCAGCCATGCAGCAGCTGCGCCACCTAAGCGGCCACTAGACTGGGGCTCATGCTATTGTGTACACATGTCTTGCTTGTCAACTTAGTCTGTGACTTATATGTGTTGTGTCATTCTGAAATACATGTGTTAAACTTGACGTTATAACAACTTATTGAAAAAATAAACATCCTACTGAGAAAAAGTACAACACAGGTCAAAATCAATAACGTTTACTACAGTATAAATCTACACGAGCAGTGCCAGAAGATACTGGAAAATTTACTAGTGTTCTTGTTGCAATTACACTAAATGTGTACATTCATCATTACATGTTCAGTCCTCAGTCAATGGGTTTTGACAAACAGACACGCAAATCCATTATTTACTTGG
This sequence comes from Schistocerca americana, assembly GCF_021461395.2. Lineage (NCBI taxonomy): Eukaryota > Metazoa > Arthropoda > Insecta > Orthoptera > Acrididae > Schistocerca > Schistocerca americana. Next base: position 470,576,745 of record NC_060124.1, on the reverse strand, counting down.
TAGTTGCTGAGAGCTGGGATATTTGACACATGTGCAGTAAGTCTTTGTTTTTGGCAGTTCTGATTGGAAAATGTTTATCATACAAGGCTGAGAAGACTGAAATGTTTGCTGGTGGAAGATCTCTCTTCCCAGTATACCTCAGTTTTCAGCTTCTTTCCATAACTGTGAGAAGTGCAAGGTTGCAGGATAACTTTTTTCCCTCTTAGTGATGTAGGACTGTCAGTTGAAATTAGCAGCCAGAAATACTCAAGTTAATTTGAATGATCCTCTATGCAACACTTGCTCTAGTGCACTATGTTCCCTGAAAATCTCTGGTTCCATCTTACAGACTGTCCTTGGCTGTCACAATGACTGGAATCCAGATGCTTTGTTCATATACATGAATTAATGCTCTTTTGTCACTCTCTATAGGGACAAAATTCCTATCACATGTTAGGAAACTATGCCCTGAAATGAGGAATTTCTGGTCTTTTTGAGTCATCAGTATTTTGACTGGTTTGATGTAGCCTGCCACAAATTTCTATCTTCCACCCACCTCTTCATATCTGAGCAGCAATTGCAGCCTACATCCTCAATTGTTTGTTGAATGTCTTCACTTACAGTTTTTACATTGTGATACCATGGAAGTTATTTTCTGATGTTTTCCATATGATCCTTTCTTTGCAGAGTCTGTGAAGTACCTCTTGGTTCCTTATCTTATCCATCCACCTAATTTTCAACAGCCTTCTATAGCACCACATGTCAAATGCATTGATTCTCTTCTTTTCCGGTTTTCCCACAATCCATAATTCCACACAATGCTGTTCTCCAGATGTATGTTCTCAGAAGTTTGTTCCTCAAATTAAGACCTATGTTTGAGTACTTATAACCTTCTTTTTACAGAAACAACCAATTTTTTTGTGTTAGTCTACTTTTTATGTCTTAATTTCTTTGTTCATCTTGTGTTATTTTGCTTCCACGGTAGTAGAATTGTTACATATTATTTAATAGCGGGCACATATATGCCAGTTGTATTCGGTTTTGCAGTCACATGGGTCAATATCTGATTACAGAGGAAAGGGGGTTTTCAAAATGAATTTTGCACTCTGCAGCAGAGTGTGCACTGATATGAAACTTTCTGGCCAATTACAAGTGTCTGCTAGGCCATGGCTCGAACATGGGACCTTTGCTTTTCATGGGCAAGTGCTTGAGTGGCTCAGCTGGTAGACCACTTGCCACTGAAGGGCGAAAGTCTAGTGTTCAAGTCCTGGTCTGGCACACACTTTTAATCTGCCAGAAAGTTTCAAGTGGGTTTTTCTTCTGCCTGGAGTTGATGGCCTTCCCCAGTCCTCTAAATGGGTTGCAGCCAGAGCCAACATGGCTGGCTTGTAGGAAGAATAATTCCCCCATGACAGCCAGTGTTTCCAACATCAGCTGCAGAAAAAGTTTTTAAAATCCTATCAAAAGCCAGCACCTCACAGAAGCACTGTAAACAGAAGCAGGAAGTTGTCAATAACAGTGCCTACACTCTTCTCCTGACTCCACTGGCTGAAAGGCCTATAGGTTTAATGATTTTGTGGAGCAGGCTGGAGTTCCCATAACCGAGGAGTTGGTCAGTAGCCCTTGTGGGGTGAATAAGTCATGTGCCTCCTTGAGCGGAGAGAATGCTTTTGTTATTTATTTCTGAAGTCGAAAGTAGGAGGTCTGTGGTGATTAACCAAGTTACTAACTGCAGTATGGAAGACATTCAGAATCTGAACTTTGTTCCTGGGTGTAGTAGTAGTATTCTGCCCAGGGCCTTCTTGTTTTTTGACACAAGTTTGCAGATTAGTGAGTGAGGATTTGTTTGATAACAAGAGAAACATCAGAGTAAGGTATGGAGCCATTAGCAAGCTGGATATGGTGTTGCATAAAAGTGACAGATGTGGTTAGGGTTAATTCATGTCAATAAATTCTGTTTTGTCGTAGAAAGTTTGGAGGGGTGTTTTGTGTGGCTCTCACCCTACTGACTTTGAACTGCATGGCTAGTTTATAGTGTGGAGATTATGGAAAGGAGTTTTTAAAAACCACTTATAGGGGTGTGTAATCTGTTATCGGTGAACATATTCCAGTCCAGTGGGTGGTGGTCAGATCTAAGAATGTTTATGAAAGAAGTTGGATAGCCACAAACCACTTTCAGTTATTGACTTCGGAGTTGTGAGAAGTTTAACCCTGTCTTGTAGGTCAAAGCAAGGCTGGTGACTCTTTTTTTAGACTGATTTTACGAGTGCAACAATGAAGAGAGCTATCCCACATCTACCAATAAACATTTCCAATAAAATCTATGGAGCAGTATCTCACATAATTTGTCTCACATTGCACACATCACCAAAAGTAAGTGGATTTTGGCGATGGTCACAAGTGTGACTTTGTGCAATGCTACAGAACCTCTACGGCATAGACAAAAGGAATGTTTCAAAATTCCTTAACTATTTCTACTTCCTGATCACTAATTTTGATGTCAAGTTTATCACTAATCTCATTTCTACTACCCCTCATTTTCTTTTACTCTCAATCCATATTCTTTCCTTATTAGACTGTTCATTCCATCCCGTAATTCTTCCTCACTTCTACTGAGGATAACAATGTCATCAACAAATTTATCATTGATGTACTTTCACCCTGAATTTTAATCCAACTCTCGAACCTTTCTTTTATTTCAGTTGTTGCCTCTCTGATGTACAGACTGAACAATAGGGCAAAAGACTGCATCCCAGTCTTACAATCTTTTTAGTCTTGAGCTTTTCATTCTTGGTCTTCCACTCTTACTTTTCCCACTTGGCTCTTCTATGTATTGTATATTACCTGTTTTTTTCATATAGCTTACTCCTGTTCTTCAACAGTAAAAGGAAAAGATAGACTGCTACTCACTGTAAATGTGACACATTAAGTTGCTGACAGGCCCAATGTAGAGGCATTTATGTGTTAGCTTTCAGCCAAAGCCTTTGTGCCAGAAAAGGAAACACACACACTTTCATTCACACGAGCAGGTACACCTCGCACACAAATGACCACAGCTCGAACCAGAATATCTCCTATTCTTCTCTGAATTTTGAACATCTTGCACGATTGTATACTGTTGAAAACTTGCTCTAGGTTGACAAATCCTATGAATATGTCTTGATTTTTCCTAAGCCTTGCTTCCATTATCAATTAAAATGTCAGAATCTCTGGTGCCCTATCTTTCCTAATGCCAGACTGGGCGTCATCTAACTGGTCCCCGTTTTTGTTTCCTTTCTTCTGTATATTATTCTTGTTGGCAATGTGGATGAGTGGGCTGTTAAACTGATTGTGCAATAGTTCTCACAATTCTCAGCCCTTGCTGTCTTCAGCATCCTGCAGATGATATTTTTCTGCAAGTCTGATGGTATGTCTCCAGACTCCTAGATTCTACACAGCAACTTAAGTACTCACTTGATTGTCACTTTCTCCAAACATTTAAGAATTCTGAAGGACTGCCATTTGTCTATTTATTATGCCTTATATGATTACCATCTTCCAAAGCTCTACTAAACTCTGACTCTAATACTGGATTCCTTACATCTTCCATATCAACTCCCATTTCTTCTATTACTTCGTAGATAGTTCCTCTGCCCTGAAGTGATCTTCAGTGTACTCTTTCTGCTGGTGTACTCTCTGCTCTGTGTTTAACAGTGGAATTCCTACTGCACTCTTAATGACGACAACCTTGCTTTTTAACTTCATAGAAGTTTGTTTTGATTTTCTTATTCACTGAACCAGTCCTTCCAATGACCATTTCATTTTTGATTTCCTTATATTCTTGTTCAGCTATTTTGCCTTGGCTTTGCTATGCTTCCTATATATTTCATTCTTAAGTGACCTACATTGCTGTATTCCTATCTTTCCCTGACCAGTTTGCACTTTCTTCTTTCGTTGATCAGTTGAAGTATCATTATTTCTTCTTCTGCTCAAGATTTTTTTCACAGTACTCTTCCTTACTGAGTTAGTTAGATAGATAGCATTTGTCTGTCTAACTTCAATGACTGATCTTTTTAGAATTGGACTACAGCAGTGAAATACACTGATGGAAAGAAAATTGCAACACCATAAAATAATTAATGTAGAGTAATACAAGTTCAAGAATACATTTGTCTAAACAGCATAAATAAGAGATTGACATTGCAAGGTCACAAGTTAATGTATGTATGAAATAAGCCATTGTAAATGTGAAATGCTGGTACATTGTTAACGGTATAATTGCCTGGTTCTTGAATGCAAGCATGCAAACGTATGTCCACTGTGTTATACAGGAGCCAGATGTCAGTTTGTGGGACTGAGTTCCATGCTGTTGCACTAGGTCACTCAATACAGGGATAATTCAGGGATAATTAATGCTGTTTGTGGATGACACTGGAATTGTCATTTGATGATATCCCATATGTGCTCGATTGGAGACAGAGCTGATGATCAAGAAAGCCAAGGCAACATGTTGACACTCTGTAGAGCACGTTGGGTTACTACAATGGTATGTGAATGAGTGTTATCCTGTTGGAAAACATCTCCTGAAATGCTGTTCACGTGGCAGCATGACAGGTCAAATTACCACAATCTTGTACAATTTTGCAGTCAGGGTGCATCAGTTATTCAATAGAGTGCTCTTACTGTCATACAAAATCAGTCACCAAACGATAACTCTAGATGTAGGTCCAGTGTGTCTAAAGTGTGCGTCATTAATGTTGGCGGCCGAGTTTAGGTTCGTTCTTCGCATCTGTCGTCACAAAACACAGTCAGCCAATGAACAGAGAACGACGTTGCCAGATCTCGATGTGCAGAGCATGGACGAGTGTCTTCAGTTTTAGAAATGTTAAGTCATAAATAAAGTAATGGAACAAAAGCAATGTCTTGATAGCAGACTTTCTTTTATAGAAAGTTTGGAAAAAGCATTCTTTATACCAATTACTTCATATTCTATTAATTAATTAAACCGAACAAGCAATAAGACTCCTAATTCAGGCGATAGCAAGGAAAGGTGTTGGTATCAATCTCACGAACCACTTTTTCGCATTAAAGAACAGCGGTAATTGTTTATTTCCTATTGTACTTCGACGAAACGTGAGTAATTCATAGTCATACCAACAGTGTTTGTCAATATTTTGCGTGACGTGTTAGAGGCCTCATGGCATTCTGTAGTCAGACAAGTTGCGATAGTGTAATGGTTAAGGTGTTGGGCTACTACGCGAAAGGTTATGAGTTCAAATCTTGTGCGGTTCATTATTTAAAAACAATATTAATTAATATTATTTAAAAACAATATCGAAGTGCCTTTCATCACAAATTATATTCGTTTGAATGCAATTTTTTGAAATTTCTAGTGCTTTGTCTCTTCATTAACCCTTTCGCTGTTGCAAACACGTGCTCTCCGCATTCTGCGCTGTGCGCGATTTTGTCATCACTGCACTGCTCGCCTGTGCAGACACATGATGTTCCCACTGCTTTGACACACTTATTATTCGATTTCACAAAAACTATTTGGCCCAAAAATTTGATTTTTACACGTCTTCTTGACTGATACCTTTCCCCCATAAATGACTTAATTTTGGTTCGATGTTCAACGCAGTTATTATGCAGCATTAAATGTAGTAAACCATTGCACGAAATTTTAAAGAGTTTCCAGAGGTAAAAGTCCATAGCGTATACTTTCTGTATGGTCGATTTTAGTTGCCACAATGTTGAGAATGAAATGTGGACAAGATACCTAAATTTCATATAAAATTTACTGTATAACAATATCTCATTTGATTTAAGTACCACATAGGTGTCATATGTAATATTGAGAAATATTCCGTCTTTCACGACTGTAATAAAAGTTTTATTTACACCGGATGCGTTTGGATTTATTTTAAAGCACTTCAATCAATGAAAGGTATGGCACATACACAATGGTACTCATGTTCTCTTTCTTGTTATTGTTCCACAGTCACAGTTTTACCAATGGTACTGAAATATATTCCTCTTCTGCAACTGCAATAAGCGACTTATTTATACCAGACGCGTTTCTCTCTTTTGAAGCATCTTCAGTGGACAGTATTTTGTCTCCTCCATTGCCAAGTCACGTTTCGTAGTTTTGTGCTGCGGTAACACAATATTCAACGTTTGTGTCGGCTGATCAGTGTTTTAGCAAATAAATGATGTTTGTGTGAGCCACACAGAAAAATTATATTTGACATAGCTCAGAGCATTTCACTGATAGACGGGATATTCAAGTCCTAATGTTTTAGTAAGTCCACAGTTTTGTTTAATGTATTTTGTCTACTTCCTTTTGATTGATTGAAGTGCTTTAAAATAAAGCCAAACATGCTCTGTGTAGATAAAACTTTTGTTACAGTCGCGAAAGACGGAATATTTCTCAATATAACATACGACACCTATGTGGTACTTAAATGAGATATTGTTATACAGTAAATTTTATATGAAATTTAGGTATCTTGTCCACATTTCATTCTCAACATTGTGGCAACTAAAATCGATCATACGGAAAGTATACTCTATGGACTATTACCTCTGCAAACTCTTCAAAATTTCGTGCAATGGTTTACTATATTTAATGCTGCATAATAACTGCGTTCAACATCGAAACAAAATTAAGTCATTTATGGGGGGAAGGTATCAGTCAAGAATATGTGCAAAAATCTAATTTTTGAGCCAAATAGTTTTTGTGGAATCGAATGATAAGAGTGTCAAAGCAGTCGGAACATGATGTGTCTGCACAGGCAAGCAGTGCAGTGACAAAATCGCGCACAGCGCGGAATGCAGGGAGCACGTCTTTGTAGGAGCGGAAGGGTTAATGCGGCCGTGGTGGCTTTACTTCATGAACTGCGCTCTCCCCTCTAAACGTAAGCTTGCGAACTATGCTATACTATGGCGCTGCTTCTATTGGTGCGTGCGTCGTGTGCAACTGGCAACGCAGCAATCTCCCGCGTCTGGGCGGGTATGCGCGAGCCGCCAAGATAAAAGAATTGAACTATAGAGTGCAGAGAGATTGACAGCAGATCTCAACTGGCCTCTTTCTAACCTACAAACGGCCATCACTGGTACTGAGGCAGGACCAACTTTTGTCAGAAAACACAACAGACCTCCACCCTGCCCTCCAGTGAGCCCTTCCTGGACACCACTGAAGATTCAAATTATTATGGTTTGGGGTCGGTGGAATGCATGCTGCAGTGCATCTGGCTCAGAGCTGTCCTTGAAATAAGAAATTGGCAACAGTTTGTTGTGTGACTGTGGTGCCAACTGCTGCTCAGTTTGCTGCAGCAGATGCAGTACGATGTGACAGAGCCGTACACTAAACACAATGGTATTCCCTCTTGGTAGTTCCACATGACTGTCCTAAACCCGGTCTTCTTGCAACTGTACATTCCTAACTAACATCAACTCACCATGTCTATTCTCAAAGGTAACTAACTCACACTCACAACCATTACAGCTTGTATTTTAAAGCAAAACTGATTCGCATCCTCACAGTAGCACTCCTAGCGCTACTATTATGTGACTGGTGTGAAATTTGAATAGACATCTGTCCGATGTAGAAACATGGCTATCAACTTTTGTTTATGTTGCACAACTTCTTATTGGTGCTGTGATTTTTTTCATCGGTGTATTTACAGATGATAAAATTTTGTGAAAGGTAAATCTTCTGCCATTTGTTGTTCTGCCCAGTGCAACAGTCAGACCAGATTTTCTGATCCTCACCATCAATGAATGGATTGAAATGTATAAGAATGTACTTCAGAATGAATGATTTTCCTTTGTTTGAAGAACTGCAGTTTCACTGAGATCATCTGAGACCCATTCTACAAGGTACTTTAAGGTTTTGGCTCTCTTGATATGCTTGGCAGCACTGATTCTCATCATTCTAGGGGTGTCTTTAGTATTGGTAATGAATATGGTCTTTCCGATCTTCATCAACTGAACTGTTTTCTCTGCTATTAAATGCAGTGCCTAAAATTGCATGGAAGCCTCTTGGATGTCACTAGTAATGTCAGGTCATCAGCACAGACCAGGCATGGAATCTTAGGTTTTATACACTTTGGTCCCCATCCTTAATCTGATAATCACTGGTAGACATCTGGTCCATTCCCAGATGATTTTTTTTTTTTCAAGACACAGTTAAACTATATACATGAAATACTGTCTCATTTTTTCACATCTTTATTGACTAGAGAGCTGAGAGTTGTCTTCTAATCTTTACTTTAGATTTGGTGTTGTACAGTATGGCCTGCATCAAACTAGTGAGTTGTTTTTGTTGACTCCCATTCTCTTAGTATTCCAAAGATAGCCGTTCTGTTCATGGTGGCAAATGCCTTTTGGAAGTCAGCCTGGCTCATTCCTTGCTCTATTGGAAGATGGTCCTGAGGTGTCGTATTCGTTCAGTACAGGATCTCGATGATCTGAAACTTGCTTGATATTCCTGTAAATCATTGTCTGGCTATCTCGTTATGTTTCGTTCGATGCCACTATCCCCTTCCCCAGAGCCTTTGTTGTTTGTGAAGATATTTATGACTGGTTTGACTTCCTTGAATGTGGGAGGAGGGACTTGCTGAGTATTGGGATTAGGAGATTCTCTAAAAGGGAGTTGTTGGAGAAGTTCATTGGTATTTAGAAGTTTCTGGAAGTAGTCATTTACAGTTTTAGTGCATTTGCTATCATTAAGGCAATGTGATCCATCTAATCACTGGAGATGTAAAATAGGAGGCATGAACTGGGTTGTCTGTTGCTTGAGGACCTTTAATAGGTCTCTAGAGTTGTTTCTTTTAAAGTTCTCCTCCTACTGAATCAGTTGTTTGTTGTACTTCCTCTTTGCCTCTCTTATGGTCTACCTTTGTGTAATAATGGCTTGTAGGTTGGCTTCATTCTTGTGCTGATTCCATTTGACCCATGCTAATCGTCTGGCCTCTATAGCATCATCACATTTGCTGGACCACTAAGGGTGCTGATTCCCCTTAGCTCTACTGATGGTTGTCTCCTGAGTTGTTGCTACTATGGCATCTCTAAGTTGGCCTCAGTTTGTAGAGGTGTCATCCTGTTGACATTCTGGCAGACCAAGTGTTAAGCAAAATGAATTCCGTAGCTGATCTGCAAGCTGCGGACCATGTGAGTTGAGCTCACTACAAGTACCTACATTAATTCAGTGCCATTTATTTCATTTTCTTGTGTGCTCAAAGACACAATGCCCTGCAGGTTGAACAGAACATGAGTCACTTTTGGCAGGGGGACTCAAGAGCATAGTTTTCCCAAGGGTATGGTCAGGCGATGCGCTCTTAACACTGGAGAGTGCACATCCTTCAGGACCAGTGCTTGAAGCCTGCGGTATGCAACAGGTGTAACTGTTAGTGCTAATGGCATTTACTGCATCCACATAATAGCCAGTGCACTGACATTTACAAACAGAACTCAGTTGTCAGTTGGCTGTGTAACAATTTGTGATGAATAAATTTGTATTTCAAGAAACATGCTCTTTCTCAATTCCCATCACCACAGCTTCCTCCTCAAACTTAGCACATGGGTGTGGCAGTAAAGCCATCTAATTGCATGACTGAGTGTAAAGCAGTGACCCCCGCATATTACCTCTTCATATACATTTTTTGCATGCTCAACTCTTAACTAAAACAGAAACCAGCACTCTATGACACCTGGAGTAATTGCTTTCTTGCTTTGAAAACTGTGTGTTCTTCTGGGCATTCAATGGTGAGGTTGTCAGCACTCTCACACACATTAAAAGTGTATAAAATTACTAAAATGTGATCATACACACCAAGACAATGGGAAAGAATAAAAGATGCTATACAGGAGACTAAAACACAAGTAAAACAACAAAGGAGCTAAAAGGAAGGCACAGGAAAACGTCACTGGCTGACCACTTGCGAAAAATATGGGAGACCCAATCGCAATGTTAACACATTAAAACCATCTCCCTAAAATTTGGAAAAAACCTTGGACAATTCACAAAACTTTAAAACTCTTAACCACATTCATTTGAATGTTATCTAAAGTAGACTGTAGATCTGTCAGCAAATCAGCCGTGGCCCAATGGTCGAAAAATAAAACGCAGTCCAATAAAATGTGGTGCACAGTGACCTGTACACCACAGGTGCCACACATTGGAGAGTCATCGGTTCTGCCATTACTATCAGATGCCCAGTGAGCTTAATTTAATCATGTCCATTTCCCTGTGCAGGAATTGGCTATACAAATCTCTAAAATGACTGAGTTTATGTGTCACACATTTTTATTTTAAACCATGGAAAATCCAGGATGCGATAATGAAAATATTATGAAAAGGGCTAGAATAATACTCACCATATAGCAGAGATGTTGAGTCACAGACAGGTCCAATAGGGATACTACTAAACACATAAGCTTTCAGCCTGAAGGCCTTCTTCTGAAAGAGACAATATACAAACACACATTCGTGCAAACGCAGCACCAACACAGACAACGACTATCATTAGGCAGCCCCAGCAGCCAGAGACTGTGCTCAAGTGTGCGTGTGAGCTGCATTTGTGTGTGTGTGTTTTGTTCATTTCAGAAGAAGGCCATCTGGCCAAAAGCTTGTGTATTTCGTAGTCTTTTTGTTGTGCTTCTCTGTGACTCAACATATCCATTATATTGTGAGTAGTAGTTTATCCTTCTCATAACATTTTTATTTTAATGATAGTAATTTTATAACACTTTCGTTCACAACTGTCTTGATATTTTATGTCCTGTTGATAAACAATACGTTACTACTGGAAGGGACTGCTGCTAATTATGTGCATTCAGTGGATGAGGGTGTTAATAGTGGTGGTGGTTAGTGTTTAACGTCCCATTGACAACGAGGTCATTAGAGACGGAGCGCAAGCTCGGGTTAGGGAAGGATTGGGAAGGAAATCGGCCGTGCCCTCTCAAAGGAACCATCCCGGCATTTGCCTGAAACGATTTAGGGAAATCACGGAAAACCTAAATCAGGATGGTCAGAGACGGGATTTAACCGTTGTCCTCCCGAATGCGAGTAGGGTGTTAATAGCACAAATTCCAGTTGTGAAAAGACTAAAACACTGGTGTGGAGTTAAGAATTTGTAAGATTGTTTTATCATCATTACATAGTACCTGGAATAATGAATCAAAAGAATTCCAAGCTCAAGCATCAAACTGTGTAAAGCAATTAAGAGAAATATGTGAATTGATCATCAGTGCCATGGCAATTGACTTATTAATGTGCCAATGTGTTGTAGTGAAGATATTTGTTATTGCCTCAAAATAACGACACAGTGATTGGTTGCAAATAAATCTTATATTGTGTGTAGTGCATTCCAATACATTTCAATGTCTTGGACAGACCATGATAGATCATGATGGTTAAGGGTGAGAAAAAAAGGTATGTATATATAAAACAAAAATTTCAGCTTACCTTTTCTCTTGAGGTGATGTTCCACTGGTACAGTTTTGGCTGAAAATAAAAAAACTCCAGCAGAGCACACTTTTGTAACAATGGCTACAGTATTTTTTGATGAAAAAATCTTACAACAGTCCTTTTTGTCAGTACATCAACTGTATAGTCATGACCTCCAGTCAAGTTATTGTTAATTCATCAATGACTAATAGTGACAAGGGTAGTGATTTCAAAAATAAATGAATTTCTATCCTGCATAAGAACAAAATTATTTTTTAGTTGCAACCCATTAACTATAATGAAATTCCTCATTACAAAGAAAATGAGTTTTCAAATAATCTTTGATACTTTTTCTCTTACAATGTTATTTTATACAGTATTATAATGATTAAGTACAGTTTAGAAATTAATTGCAACTGATGTACATTTTACCCTAATATAAGCTTACAGACCAAAGAGGCTTATTATAAGACGCCTGCTCCTACAAAACACATTTCACAGATACATCTATCCGGAGATTGATAGTTAATCAATACCAAATAGTTTTTATCTTGTGACTTTGGTTTTACATATCTTATGGAAAGGAATGACCATGAGAGCAGGTGTTTTTTATTTTTTGTGACAATGATGTTATATCAGCTGGTCTGCCTCATGTATCATTTTATCCAAATGGTTTATTAATGTTAATCTACATTCAGATCCGATGATGGCACATTTAGTGCGTTGAAACCGGTTATCCAGTAAACAGTATTTAAGCAATCATGGCGTTTGAATTATTTCTAAATCTTTGATGTGCACATTTTTGACAGATGAGCAGCATCCATAAAAGATCAATAATAAACAACAGAAAAACACACATACAAGAAGAAAGTGAAAGGAAGCATTCAGTACCGACTGACTAGATTTTAAACTTACAAATTCCATGTGCTTATCACTTCCCAAAAGCAACCAGATGAAAGCTGGTATTCCAATTTCTCACTGATTTGTGCAAACTTTTTGACACCATAAAGAAACATTAAAGTGCCTATAACTACCATTCATGAAATAGAAGGTATGTCTCAAACTTATTACCACTCACTTGAATCGTAATCTATACATCTTTTAAATTTATGTATTGTATTCTTAGACAAAATGCATTGTATGGTTGGGGTAAAATTGTATTATATGCACTGGTAAGTATACATTGTTTACTAAGCATTTAGCGCATTGTGCTTTTTTATATTTAATATTCTAGGCCCAATTCATAGCAATTTGCAATTATTGTTTCACCATTTATTCTATTTGTACTTGTACATGTAAGTAACATTTATTTTTGACACAGTAACTACACTGCAATTTGTCTTACAATTAAACTGTACTGTACATAAAATCATCAATACTGTAATGATAGTTTTCAATCAAATACATTTTGAGAGATTTTTTTGAAACATTTTTATTGTTTATCTCTTTGAAGTTTGAAGGCACTTTTTCAAGGGCTTGTGGTCTTCCATATCATGGATTTGTTTTGTATTTCATGGATTCATGGAAGAGGTTTGGTTCCCTTGTGTTGTGGTTGTGTTGTGTCTTGTTATCTTGAGTAACAGAAACATACCTGAATCTTGTGCAACACAGGAATTTGTATAGATATCTGCTGGGTGGTATTAAGACTGAAGGGCTTTAAATTTTGCCCTACACAATTCTCTCCATATAAGATTGGCTGTCATTCTTAGTGCCCTTTTTTTGTAATTTCAATACTCTATTAATGTTTGTTTTGAATGTGCCTCCCAGTTAAACTATGCCCTAACTTAATGTCAAATAGATTAGTGCATAGTATATCATTCCATAATATTTATGCAAATGCAACTCATACACATGACTGCAGTCTGTGGCAACTGAAGCCACACTCAGTATGTGGCTTCAGTTGCCACAGACTGCAGGCATGTATGTGTAAGTTGCGTATGTGTGAGTGTGTGTCTGTTATCTATTTTTGATGAATGCCTTGCTGGCTGAAAGATTATTTCTAACAGTCTTTTTGTTGTGCCTAACTGCAACTCAGCATCTCTGCTACATGGCGAGTAGCAACTTCCCTTTTCATAATATTGTTACATTCCATCCCGGATTTTTCATTGTTTGATTTTAGGTAGTTGAGCTTGAGCACTACATATAGGTTTGAACTATTTTGACACTCATATAAGGTTTGAACTATTTTGACACTCATATATTCAAAGTGTTAATCACAATTTACATTTTCATTGATTATTATTCCCAGGAATTTAGAGTATTTGGAGTTGTTTGCTATCCATTCGTCAATGCAAATGTTGATATCTTCACTCTGAAGTTTTTTTAGTTTGACATTTAGACAAAGTGTTTTAGTAATGTTGGTATGCAAATTTAATTCAGTAAATCTTTGATCAGCATTATTTACTTCTAAGCTGGCTTTTATTTCTAGATTTTCTGTGTCTTTGTCCAGGAACAGCAGAGTTGTGTCATCTGAATAAGTAACAATTTTGCCATAATTATTGAGGTTTTTCATTCATGTATGAAATCAATGGGGTAAGAACTGATTCCTGTGGCCTAGAAACGTGTAGAGTTCTTGCTTCAGACCTTATTTTCTCTCTTGTCATTTTTGTGATTTCTTTATATCGTCTCCTGTTTGTTAGGTACAATAGGATCCATTTTCCTACATTCCCTCTTAAACCATATACTCTTAATATTTCTACTAAAGTGTTGTGATCTATACAGTCAAATGCCTTTTTTACAACCATAAACACTCCTAAACATTTAAAGAGTCTACATTGGTTATGACATTCTCTATGAGATTTGTGACTGCGTATCTGCTGCATTTGTCTTTCTGGAAGTCAAATTGGTTCTTTTGATTAATCCATATTTCATCACAAATGCAATGAGTCTCTGTGAATAAGATTGTTCACATGTTTTTGATATAAGTTTAGATTAGATTAGATTAGGTTTACTTTCATTCCAATTGATCCGTAGTGAGGAGGTCCTCCAGGATGTAGAACATGTCAGAAAAACAACAATACATGACAAATATTTACAACTCAAACAAATATGCTAATGTACCATTCCACAGGTCCCAAGTGGCATGGTCGTCATTTTTTAATGAATGCTACATGAAAGAATCATTTTACAAATACTAATGCATTGAATTTAAAATAATTTTTTTTATTTATTTATAAGGTAAAAAAACGTGTAATACAACTACTAAATACTTATTTACAATGAACACATTACTGTGCTGAAATTGTGCAGAAGTTATATTGTACTTTTATATATATATATATAAATATGTCTTTAAATATGTCTGCTTGTGTCTGTATGTGTGGATGGATATGTGCGTGTGTGCGAGTGTATACCTGTCCTTTTTTCCCCCTAAGGTAAGTCTTTCCGCTCCCGGGATTGGAATGACTCCTTACCCTCTCCTTTAAAACCCACTTCCTTTCGTCTTCCCCTCTCCTTCCCTCTTTCCTGATGAGGCAACAGTTTGTTGCGAAAGCTTGAATTTTGTGTGTATGTTTGTGTGTCTATCGACCTGCCAGCGCTTTTGTTCGGTAAGTCACCTCATCTTTGTTTTTTATATATATATATATATATATATATATATATATATATATATATATATATATATATATATATATATATATATATATATATATATATATACACAAATCAGTTGGTTCTACTGAGAAATTCATCAATGGAGTAGAAGGAGTTGGCCACCAATAAATCCTTTAGGCTTCTCTTGAACTGAATTTCATTGGTTTTTAAGCTTTTTATGGCTGCTGGCAATTTATTGAAAATGTGTGTTCCTGAATAATGCACAGCTTTTTGTACAAGACTAGGTGACTTTAAATCCTTGCGAAGATTATTCTTATTTCTAGTGTTGATTCCATGAACTGAGCTGTTGGTTTGAAAAACTAATAGATTTTTAATGACAAATTTCATTAAGGAATAAATATATTGGGAAGCAGTAGTTAGTATCCCTAGTTCCCTAAACAGTCTTCTGCAAGATGTTCTTGAGTTCACACCACATATAACTCTCACTGCACGTTTTTGTGCCCGTAGCTTGGCTTGATGAATTGCCCGAAAAAATAATCCTATATGACATTATGGAATGAAAGTAAGCATAGTATGCCAGCTTTTTCATTTTTATATCCTCTATGTCTGACACAATTGGCATTGCAAATAGAGATTTGTTAAGACGCTTCAGCAGTTCTGTGGTGTGCTCCTCCCAGTTGAATTTATTATCAAGCTGTAATCCCAAGAATTTAACACTGTCCACTTCTTCTATCTGCTTGTCATTGTATGTTAGACATTTGCTCGTGGGACACCCCTTACAAGTTCTAAACTGCATGTAGTGTTTTTTTTTTTTCAAAGTTCAGTGACAAAGAATTGGCTAGGAACCAGTGATTAATGTCCACAAATATTTTATTAGCTGACCTTTCTCAGACTACACTTGATTTGCTATTTATTGCGATGTTTGTATCATTGGCAAACAAAACGAACTTGGCTTCTGGTAATGTTACTGATGAAAGGTCATTGATATACACAAGAAAAAGTAAGGGGCCTAAAATGGAACCTTGTGGGACCCCACATGTAATTAATTCCCAGTTGGATGATGCCTGATAGCTCGATACATGTCTCTTTCCTAATAACACCCTTTGTTTCCTGCCAGAGATATAAGATTTGAACCATTTTGCAGCATTTCCTGTTACATTATAATATTTTAATTTACTTAAAAGGATATTGTGATTTACACAGTCAAATGCCTTTGACAGATCACAAAATATACCAGTTGCCTGCAATTTTTTGTCTAATGAATTAAGCACATTTTCACTGTAAGTGTAGATAGCCTTCTCAATATCAGAACCCTTAAGAAATCCAAACTGTGACTTTGACAGTATGTTATTTGAGGTAAGATGGTTATAAAGCCAATTGTACATTACTTTTTTTAAAATTTTTGAGAATGCTGGCAAAAGTGAAATTGGACGGAAATTTGATGCTATTTCTTTATCTCCCTTCTTAAACAGTGGCGTAACTTCAGCATATTTCAACCATTCAGGAAATATTCCACTAATAAATGACTGGTTACACAGATAGCTTAATATGTTACTTATCTCAGAATCACATTCTTTAATTAACTTTGTTGATATTTCATCATACCCACTAGATGTTTTTGATTTTAATGATTTTATGATGGATATTATTTCTGCTGGGGTAGTGAGGGTCAAATTCATATTATGGAAGTTACTTGAAATGTCTGGTTTGAGGTATTCCATAGCAGCATCTACAGAACCCCATCTTGTCAATAACAGTTATAAAATGTTTGTTAAAAAGTTCTGCAACACTATACACATCTGTCACCAATGTATCATTTACTCTTAATGCTATTTGTCCCTCTTCATGTCTGGTTCTACCGGTCTCCTCCTTCACTATCTTTATTTTGTTATCTGATATGACTATCATTTCCTTGTAATATATTTCCTTTGATGTCCATATTACAGTCTTTAATATTTTGCAGTATTTCTTGTAATGTGCTATAGCATCAACATCGGAACTGTTTCGGATTGACAGATACAGTTTTCTTTTTGTTTTACAAGATACCCCTATTCCTTGAGTAATCCATGGCTTCTTTGTAGACTTTGCTCTAACCTTGGTAAGTTTTGGGGGAAAACTGTTTGAATAAGGTAAGCACTTTATTAGCAAAAGTGTTATATTTTTCATTCATGCCATGAGCACTGTAAACATCAGTCGAGTGAATGTCTCTGAGGAGTGTCCTAAAATAATCAATTTTTGGCTTATTGATTACCCTCTTGAGCTCAGATTTAACAGATTTTATGTCCTGTTCAGTATTAACATTTAACATAAGGAACTGCACGTCATGGTCTGAGAGGCCATTGACTATTGGTTTTGTAATATGATTTTGTTCATTGGACTTTTCTATAAAGATATTATCAATGGCTGTTTGTGAGCAATTGGCTACCCTAGTGGGAAACTTTAGAGTGGGAATTAAGTTGAATGATAGTGTTACTAACTCAAATAAGTTCTTATTGGGAGAGTCTTTAAGGAAATCTACATTGAAATCACCAGCAACCACTGTTTCTCTGTTTTTGGTTGTTAAATGGGCCAGCACAGCTTCAAGGTGGTTTACGAACAGATGAAAGTTACCTGCAAGTGCTCAATATACACTTAATATTATGAAGGATTTTTGTGAAATTCTACTTCTGTTGCACATGCTTCCATATGCTGTTCTAGGCAAAACTTATGAATATCTATGTTCTTAAATTTATGACAGTTCCTGATGAATGTGGCAACTCCTCCTTTCTCCATTTCTGATCTACAAAAGTGAGATGCTAACCTAAACCCTGTAACACTTAAAAGTTCTATACCAGTGGTCACATGATGTTCAGAGAGGCAGATTATATCAGCTGGGTTTGAAGACTCTAATTCATCTATGCAGATAATTAATTCATTAATTTTATTTCTCAGTCCTCGAATATTTTGATGCAATAAAGATAGCTGACATTTCACATTGACTGATTTAAAATTCGGTGGAGTTAAAATATCTGCTGACTGTTGTACATTCTTAACCAATAGTTATTTATGATGATGTAATAAGCTAGAATTATGTGTTTTGGCTTCTTTCTCAACTGAAGGTTTGTCTCAGCCCTAACCTCTCTCAAAATTTGGTTTCTTTCTGTCCTCACTACCCTAAAAAAGGGTCTTTTGTTAACCCTATAACCACTGGTATTTTATCACTCATGACAGTGCCTCCCCCCTTTAACTTTCCTGCTATTTTCCCAGCCAGTTTACCCTTCCCCTTCCTGTTGAGGTGAAGGCCATGCCTAGTTAATCCCACCTATTGAGAGAATCAACAGGAACCCTGCACCCGACATAAGCAGCCGTTCCAACTCCAAATTAACTCTCTTGACAGAAAAGTTCAAATGAGGTCAGTCATGGCGCCCAAGAACAGATACAAACTCAACACTAGTATGCTTCGCTGCTGATGCAATCTTTGCCAGGTCACACTCTATACTGTACTAAGAATCTCTGTCAATACTATTACTGCCCTGCCCACTATAACCACGGCATCTCCCTTAGTGCAATCTTTGCAAAGTGATCCTAAATCCTCTGTCACCTGCTCCAGACCAGCACTAGGTTTAAAAAAATTGGTGACCTGGTATTCTGACCCTAGTTCATCCTGCAAAAGTTGGCCAACTCCTCTTCCATGGAAACCACCTAACTTTCTTTCTCTTTACTGATTGTTGCTAAGCCAAATTGTGATATTCGTCTCTGTGGCGATTTCAAAGCCACTGTAAATGCTCAATGCCTTATCGACAGTTACCCTATGCCTCAAACTGACGAATTGTTCACTAAACTTGCTGGAGGCCAGTATTTTTCTAAACTAGACCTGTCAGAAGCTTATCATCAACTTCCTCTCGACGCTGCTTTGCGGCAGTTTCTGGTCCTTAACATGCCTTTCGGCCTCTATCAATACCAACGATTGCCATTCGGGGTTGCCAGCACCCCTGCTCTCTTTCAGCGATTCTTGGAACAATTATTGCTCACTGTCCCTGGGTGTATAAATTACCAGGACGACATTGTTGTCACTGGCTCCACCACTGACGAACATAAAATCTCTGCACACTTTTTCATGTCTTACAGACTGCCGGTCTTTAGTGAAATCTTCAGAAATCAAAATTTTTTCAGGTATCTATCACGTACTTGGGGTTTCAACTCTCTCGGGATGGTATTCGTCCGCTTCAGCAAACTGTCGCTGTGATCGATGCCCTTCCTCGCCCTACATCTGTTAAGGAACTACAGGCCTTCTTGGGGAAAATAGCATACTATCACAAGTTTTTACCATCTGCTGCTTCGGTGGCTCAGCCGTTGCATCGCCTGTTGCATAAAAATGTGCCTTTTCACTGGTCCGCGTCATGCGATGCGGCTTCCCAGAAATTGAAGACTGCTGAAACAGGCCCCGTGCCTGGCTAACATCTTTTTCTTGCCACAGACGCCTCTCAATACGGGGTCGGTGCAGTCCTTGCGCGCTTTTCTGACGGTTCTGAACAACTCATTGCTTATGCCTCCAAAATGCTCACGGATGCCCAACAAAAGTATTCTCACATTGAAAAAGAAGCTTTGGCCATTATTTATGCTCTTCATACATTTTGTGTTTTTCTCTATGGATCCAAATTTCATCTTGTTACGGATCACAAACCACTTGTTTCCTTGTTTCATTCATCAACGTCACTTCCCAATAAGGCTGCACACCGCCTCCAGTGTTGGGCTCTTTACTTGTCTCGTTTCAATTATGAGATTCATTTCCAGCCGACGGCTCAACATGCGAATGCTGATGCACTATCTCGCCTTCCCATGGGTCCTGATCTGGCATTCGATAGGGATGAACTTTTGTGTTTCCACCTGGATGTTGCCGAGCAGCAGGTTGTGGACGTGTTCCCCATCACCTGGGACCGGCTGACGGCTGCTACAGGTTCTGACCCTACCCTCTCCCAGGTTTTACACTGTATTCAGAAGGGTTTGCCAGATCGTCCATCCGCTAATATTTCTGATCCGTTGCGGAACTACTACGCTTTGCGTTACCGCCTCACGGCTAGGGATGGTGTTATCTTCCTTTCCACCGAAAATGCTTCGCCACGTGTTGTGGTACCTGCGTCTTTGCGTGCTTCGGTCTTGCGCCTCCTTCATCTAGGGCACTGGGCTGTCTGTCGCACAAAATCTCTGGTGCGCTGTCATGTGTACTGGCCCAGCAACAACTCTGAAATCGCACACATGGTCGCTGTCTGCGGCCCTTGTGCGTTACAGGCTGCTGCCCCAAAGTCATCTTTGCCTGAGAAGCCCTGGGAGCGTATTCATGCTGACTTCGCGGGACCTTTTTTAGTTACTTATTGGCTTCTCATTATTAACGCCTACTCTAACTTTCCTTTCATCGTCCGTTGCACGTCACCTACCACCACGGCAACCACCAGTGGTCTAGCTCGCATTTTCTCTTTGGAAGGCCTTCCCTCTACTCTTGTTACTGATAATGGTCCGCAATTTGCCTATTCCGATTTTGCGGATTTTTGTGCCCGTCACGGCATCATGCATGTCACGGACCCTCCGTTCCAGACACAGTCAAACAGTGAGGCTGAACTACTGGTCCGCACATTTAAGGCTCAGATGAGGAAACTCCTGACTTCTTCTGCTGATGATGCGCTTCTCCAATTTCTGGCTTCTTACTGTTTCACCCCCATGGGTGACCACAGCCTGGCTGAGCTCTTACATTGCCAACAGCCCCGCATGCTACTTAATCTTCTGTGGCCTTCCACCTCACGGCCGTGGGTGCCTTCGCTTGGCCGGTTCACCGCCGACAACCTTGTATGGGTACAAGGATATGGCAGGCAGCCAAAATGGAGTCCTGGCCGCATCTTACGACACCGTGGCCAACGCCTGTATGAAATCCAGGCGGACACGGGTGGTGCAGTGCATCATTCAGACCAGCTTCGGCCTCATGTGCCGGCAACGCCTGTTCCGGATGCCGCTACACCACCTTCCGATCTACCTGACGCTCGGGATACTAGAATCTCTCATTACTCACAACGCAGTCCTCTCACCATCATATCGGTGCCAGCACAAGAACTGACGCCACAAGGAGATGTGCCCATGCAGGAACCAGATGACCATCATCTGTTGGAGCAACTCTACTCGCCTCCTCCTCCTACGGACGCAGACACATCGCCCATGTCTCCTGTTATAACAACTGGACTTGCCGCAACAGGCAGATTGGTGCACGGGGCCCCAGCAGATTCAACCCCCATGTCTTCTGTCATCTCGACCCGTTATCATCGGGGGCACTTCCGTCCGTACGGGAAGCCTCCTCCTCAAGACTTTACGGCCAGTCAAACAACACCTATGGATGTTAGCAATCTACAGGCCACCTCCATCACGACCTGTGAAAAAAATTCAAAGGGGGGAAAAGTGTTGTGAGTCGCCGATCTTTCAAAGTGCCCCCCCGCAGTTACACACGTCCTCTACATGCGGTGCTGTCTGCCAGCCAAGCAGCAGCAGCGCCACCTAAGCGGCCAGCCAGCCAGCGGCCGCTAGACGTGGACTCAGTTATGATTTGACTGTTGAAGTGTACACACGTCTTACTCTGTTTACTTGATCTGTGACTTTCATGTATTGCGTCTTCCTTGAAATATATTTGTTCAACTTGAAGTTATTACAGAAACAAGCACAAGAATTTAGGTGTCTGTTAATCATATGCAGTTCAAATACATGGCAAATAACTCCCTTGGTGGAAACAAAGCAAGGGATAGGAAGTATCAGTTTCTACACTCAGTGTCTATGCCTAGAGGCATAGTGGCTGTTCCAGTGGCTAACTGCAGATTGTGGCACATGCTGTAACAAACAGTACCTTTGCCTGGTCTCTGAGATCAGTTCTTTACAGTGCCTGATACAGAAGATGGAAGAAACAGGCCTTGCTCACACAGTTTCAGCGAAACTAAGTCTGCAGCATTGTCCACAGAAATGAATGTGGATTTTGTTTGTAACTTTAGACTCATTTGTTTCCGGTACAGGGATCCTTACTTCACATTAATACGTTTATCGTTCTCCGTCATCCTAGAAAGTCTGTAACATCATCATGGAATCACCCTGTGTATACGTACATTTACAGACGCCCGCACCTATAACTTTGACAGTCTGTAGTCTCATTGGATGACATTTTCGGACATGGGTTCCTATTCAAAATACAATGTACTCACTCCCCTCTACATGTTCTAGAAGTCTGTGATGGGAATTTCCGACCACCCTGTATAGTGGTCCACTCAATTCATCCGATAATTCTCGCAACATTACTTGGTTTTGTGCTACAGGGAGAATGAGGCAATGAGGAATTGAAAACGACATTGTTATCATTGTGTGCCCATCAAGGCTTGTAATACTTAACGTGAATGACAAAGGTCAGCCACAAATTTTCATATGTTATTGGATAGTAGTTTGTACCCAACACCACTATGTCAACGAATTTGCAGTCAGCAAATTAATTTGGAAGGATTCTGTACATCTATTAATCATTAAGTGTTTATTCTTTCAGACATGCTCGTAAATATTATAAGCCTATGCAGGAATACAACAATACCAACACTGGGCTTGATTCCTCCCTCTTCCTGTTGCTAGAAACCAAGTAATGTTGCGAGCATTAGGTGATGAATTTTGATTATGATGTTTGCATGGAGACAGTGTGACATATGGAAGTTTATGTTGGTCTGGGACGTTTTAAAGATAGTCGTAGTGTTTAGTGGCACTGCACGTGATAAGCAGGAAATCCCAGTTCCAGTCCCGGTCCAGCACAAACTTTCATGTGTCACAATTAGATTGTAAATCTATACACAACACAGGTGATGTCAAGAAATTCACAATCAGCAAATTAATTTAAAGTTCCCTACAAAAGTTTCACTGGGAAGCCTTTACCATTCTCCATACAGTCCTGACCTCTCCCTATGTGATTTTCGTTGTTTTTTGGAGCCCTGAAGAAAGATATTCATGACTGTTGATTTGCTTCAGATGAAGAGGAGCATTCTTTGGTACAATCATGATTTCACAGGTAACCAAAAACATTTTTGCATGCAGGCATTGACACTCTTCTCGCACTGTGGGATAAATATATTTACAGTTACACAAATAACTTTTCAAATAATAAACAATTTATTTACTTTTTCCATCTGTCTTGTTTTCATTTGACTTCAAGATCCAAAGAAATTCTGTTGTGTTCTGCCCACTTGTGCCTAGGAAACCTGCTTTCTAAGATTGCTAGACAACAATTCAAGCAAACTGTATTAATGAAGTTTACTACAGTAAGATAAATGACAATGTTTGACTCTGTGTATTCTCAAAGGTGCATCGCAAGCAAATGGCGACATGCAAACACTCAATGTCCTTCAGTATATACAAATCCAATAGTAGCAAAATAATACAGTTCATAAGAGTCACTGCTGTAGCGTTCGTAGGATGGCTTGTCTTCTGCTTGGGCCACGGCCAGGCGGCGCGGCACTTAAGTTCTCTTCACGTAGAGGTCACTGCTGTCTCAGTGCCCTCCTAGATAGGGATGGGTCAGCGTACTATTGGCTGACATTGTCTTCACAGCCCTCTCTGCTATAACGTTCCTGGCCGACATGCCGGTGCTTAACTTTACACTGGAGAAAACACACCTCAAAAGTGAGACTGTTAAAAGCCTAGTGATCAATAGCCAATCTATTCAGAATAAAGTCGCAGAATTTGAAACATCCCTAAAAAAGCAGGTGAGCTCATTTATTACTTGATACAAAAGCTTGGGTAAAACTCTTTAAGTGGCAACAATGTCATTCTTGGGGTATATCTACATGTATATTGAAAGCATGGAGTAATGAAAAATGTATGTGATGTGTTCACTGAAATAGACAAGAAATCCAAAACATCGAGATATGAATTGAACCTGCATGTGAAACTTTGGTCACCATCAGTTAATGGCAACAAATACACCTGACCAGTTTCTGTGATAATGATGTGATGTGTTGCAACAACACTGATTACCAAAGTACAGGGGACAACTAAAACAAGTAGAAAGATTTGCGTGCTCAGCAACAGGCACTACATCATATCTCAAGGAGTAGTTTGAAACACTTAGCTCTGGACATGAGCACACAGAAGAACTATGGCTCATGTTTAGGAGAATAACTGACCAAGCACTGGATAGGTATGTATGTAGTACAATAGTCTGCAGTAGGAGGGACATTCCAAGGTATACACTATCTATCAACAAAATACAATTACACAATAGATGTAAAATAAAGCTTAGGAGTATAGACAGAGTGACACTATGAGAAACATACTTGGCTGTCAAAAGGGTAATGGGTTGAAGTTTTCAATGACTACCATACAAAAATCTTATCTACAGACCTCTCACAAAATAAAACAAAAAAAATAACTGGTGATATTGAATATATACACAGAAGGGCAGCACAAATAATGACAGGTTTTTTGATCTGTGAGATAGTGTCACAGAAATGCTGATAAACCTAAACCGGAAGTCATACTGACAGATGATAACTACCCCGCAGAAGCCTACTTACAAGATTTTAAGGAACAGTATTAAGTGAAGAATATAGGAATACACAACAACCTCCTACGTATCACTTCTGTACAGACCATGAAGACAAGATTACACAAATTACAGTTCACAGAGATACATTTCACCAGTATTGTTCCTATGTGCCATACATGAATGAAACTGGAAGAAACTGTAATATGTGGTACAATGGGAAATACCCTCTGCCATTCACTTCACAATGGTTTACAGAGTATGAATGTACATGTAAAATGAAGATATACAAAATTCTTTAAACTGTACTGCTTTTTTGGAATAGTATAAAAGTAAACCTCGCAGCTACAATCATGCCGTCGCACAATACTTGCTATCTTCCCCAGTGTTTAAATGTAGCTAAAGCCATTTTAATAATAAATGTGGAAAGGGGTCCAATTCTTCTTGACATAATTCTGCCTGTCACTTTCTGTCTATTACAAGTTTGATATGACCCAATACCAAATGAATGCATTGCATACAAGCTCTTTGCAATTGCCTGAATAGTCGATACAAAGGCAGGTAATGGCTACGTGTGCATTAGAAGAAGACTTTTGGCAAGATGACTGATGGAAGTACTTGAAGTAGTAAAAATTCAATTACATCAACCAATATTGACTGACTTATGCTGGTTGCTCATGTGAGCAGACAACATTGTTTAGTGTGCCTACAGAATCCATATCTTTGGAAGCAGAACGACATACAGAGTTAACAATCACTGAAGTATTAGAAGTTACAGAATTCATTTTATTTACTGACATGGTACAGCTATTACACACAGTACTGCCTGACAGCCTTAGTCGGTAGTTATTGGAAAGGAGTCACTACCTGTTAGTGGCACTCAAGTTCCTACTGATTCAGCGGTTACCATTGACTATCTTATCGAGAGTCTTCTTAGATGCTGCATATAGTATGGTTTACAATGTGATGGCATACCTGCTATAACTTCTGTGCACAGAATGGTTTAGTAAATTACAGTGAAGAATCTTACACTTTCCAAGTAGCCCTGAATCAGAGACTTTTCAAGCAAGGTTCTGTTGACTCATATAGAATACAACCATGACCTAGCCACAAGAAATTTTGGCACGCAGTATCTGTTAACCACCCCCTTCTCATCTTAAAAAATAAAGGCACCCAGTAATTTGTTGTCTTCCTACTTCTAAGCCCAATATTTATTTTTCTTATTCTCTCCCACACCTGTGTGGCAGCAGGTAAGTTTTACATCACACACGAAACTCTGGACTATGAAGCAGGATAAAGTGCAAAACTCTATTTTGAGGTAACATATCCTAAATCACATATTGCTAGTTAAGTACTGCACTAAATGTGCAACACAGAAGAATCGAGGGTGATATGGGGAGTGAGGGGCTGACAGATTCAAGTGAACCAGTTATGTAAAATGTATAGCATTTCCATATAAAAACATGGACCAAATTGTTTACACCTTTAGACAGCTCTCAACAGTTAATCACTGGAAAGAACTAGTTCTTTCACAGCATTTGGTAGCCTACCAACTTACTTCACAGCTGTGTATGTAGTCTGAAGGTGTACAAATATTCATTAATAGCTGACTTGCCTTTAATAAATACTGTTTATTTTTATTAAAACCATACATTTATTATAATTAGTCCAAAATTACAACAAAATTACACTTTAAAAGGAAGTATATATTATGAGCATTCACACAGTATGGAAATTATTATTTATGACAAAGTTTCCACAATGTATATAAATTCTTTTATGACAATTTCAAGCAAAAGGAATCTCATATGTTACATTAGTGGCTGTAATATCCTCCTAAAAACAAATTCATGTTTAAAAAACAGTTTCGCTTGTTTGTCATCTGTTAACAGTCTACGTTTTTACACATAAGTTGCCTTAGAAAAATAATCCTGTCCATCTTCACGCACACAGATCTTTCCACAAATGTACATGACTGAGTAACAATTAAGGTAACTGTTTGCCACATATGAATACCTTTTGTTGAGACACAGTGCTCAAAAGCCTTCTTCTATTTTAATTACATATTATATAAACATGCTGTTAAGTTTTTCCCTAAAATGCAATATAAAGTTGCAGTTCAGCATCTTTGCATCACTTAGCCACTATGGTAACATAAGGACAATAATTTCACTCTTCATTATGTCACACATCCATTTTTAACTCTTGAAATCATAAGATCTATAATGGACTGGTGAAACAGAACTATTCAATGATCTAATCCAATCAATGAATAACAGTTTTATTCATCTTAAACTGCTTTTTGCATAGCACCTATCTTTACTGAGTTACAGCGTAGATAATGGAGAACATACAGCAATGTCTGAAAAGGTACACTTCTGCATTGGTATAGCTAGAAAAAGAACACAATCACTACCGTTAACTCTGTGCAGTGATGAGATACATATAAACATTGAACTATCCTGGCTGACTGAGACTTTATTCACGGTTTCAGAAACTGAAAGGAGAAGGCACCAGACAGATGGAGTTGGGAAACAACACATGATGTTTAGGGTCTGAGTGGATAAACGGGTTAGTTATCATAAGGAGGAAGGCACTGGACAGCACTTACATGAACACAGCATACAGAATGATGACAGGAGAATTTAGGATAAAAATGCATCCACAATTTCTTTACCACAAATGTTTTCTCTAAGTAATGGTTGTTAATATGCAAGGAAGGCTACAGTAATCTCTGCAAGTATGCTGTTGACATTACAGAAATAAATGCATGTGTTTGAGTCAGTTGTTTATGCTTTCCTGAAGAGCGCAAGTTCAAAAGCTGAAAAAATATTTTACACCTTTACTACGTGCTGTCAACTGTTTCATGAATAATTTGCTTAGCATAGTGGCATACTTACATTCCATAAGGTCTACAGCATAGTGTAAGTCAGCAAATGACATATTTATAAGCATTGTCCAAGACTGACTGCTGTGTGATATTAATTTTATTTCTTTCACTGTGAAAGTTAAAGAAATAAAATTAATATCACATAGCAGCAAGCCAGGACATTCCTTATAAATACTTGCATGTCTTCATTTCTTCCTGATTTGTGCATTTATTGTGAAGATGGATGTGTAGGATTTTCATTATGAATTTTTGGTATTCTGGTTCAGCATGGAATATATTATATAGATCAGGTAAGGTAAACTTACCAGCTAATGTATTATATACTAGGTTCAGCATGGAATATTTTAGTTTAATGAAGTTGTGAGCCGTAGTAACTTAAGGCACATGTTATGCAATCATTAACAATGTCCTTTACCACTTATTTGTGATACACTTAGCAATTTGGAGGAGGGAGGCCGAATGGCAAATGCCAGCTTCTTAAATTGTAAGTTCATTGGGGAAGTCTTCTGCTTGTCTATCAATATGTTTGAAAACTTTTAAGATTAAAAATTTATTGGCCATGTCTCTCTGTTAACAGAAACAGCTGTTACAGTCACTTAAAATTATGTATCTAGGTCTCCAATACCTGGTGCATGTTCATATTGTGCTCTATTTTGTTGTGTGTAAACCTTGAGGATTACTGGTTCTGCAATTTTTTGTACAAAGTCTTGTATTGAAAATAATGGCAAAAAATGTGGATGTATTCACAGTACTGAAAAAGACTGCACCGAGGTGTCTTGATGCCTTTTAAGAAGCCTTCTGCCTTTTTGTCTGATAGAAATTTTGGGATGTTTCTTGCAATTTTATTTATGTACTTGTAATGGATCTGGGAGATGTGTTATTTTCTACCGGATTTGTCGATACCAAATCTAATGAGGGAGGTTGTAAATGTTTTCTTATATTTTTGTCAGAATATTTTTTGTCAATTGTAATTTGCCTTATTTTATGCTAATTTGCTTATATGTTCGAGAGTGACAGCATATTGATTAATATTAGCAGATGTGATAAAGAATATCAAAGAGACTGGTTACAAGTGGAAGCTTGTGTGTTGTGTAAAATGTCTTTGACACTGGAGTCGTCTTTGATCGTAGTCAGTTGGCAGTGAACTCTCGGTGTGTGACGGTGGAACAATGTACAGGTCCCCGTTATAATAATTTGCAAGTGACCAGCAAAAATGAGTTATTCTACTACTTTTTTATACAAACATCAAGAAGGAAGCACATTCGGAGAAATGGTATTTGAAGCACCATAAATGAGGCAAACGCATTGAACCAGGACATTTCTGCAGCCGACGAAACAGCATTATGGAATCATACTTTCACTAGACGACTGAAGCCAAAACAAAAAAATCAAATATCATCTTATAAACATTTCACGAAAAAGTGAGTACTGTCACGAAATGTGCTAAATTCAAGTATACAAAATTAGTGAGCATATTTCATAGTCCTGTTTTATTATATGAAGATGTTATTTGTAGGAATATAAACTGTTTTTAACTACTTGTGCAGAATCTGCTGCTGTTCCTACCTTTAAAAAAGTCTCTTATTTTATGATGTATTGGATAATGGAATACGATATTGACAATATTTCTTAATTATGAGGCAGTGTAGGTTCTGCAAGAGAGAAGGTAAATAGATAGTCTGCTCTTTTTTGCTTATTTGCAGAATATAGTTTGTCAGTTATGCAGCTATCACAGCTGTTATTGTGGATAATTATTAAAATGAGGTTGTCACATGAACCTGTATACTCAGCTTAATGGTGCCTTGTAACAGACCATTATGTGTTGAGTAAGGCTGCAAGAGACATTATCAGTTAAAAAAATCTGTGGTAGTGGATTTATGATAGCCCACATTCTGAATTTATTTTTTTGGCCTTTTGTTTCTATGTGTCTTTGACACAGGGTATGTAGGGGAGAGTTAGGTTCACTGGACAGATCAGGTCAACTGGTCCTTGCTTGTAAATTGTATCAGAATCTGTTTTCTGTGTCTTCCACCACATGGCTCAAGAAACTACTCAGGCCAAAGATCTTCAGCTACTGGTAACAGTTGAAAAGCAATAAACAACTGTTTTGTGTGGCTTTCTTTGTTTCCGAGGTCCCACATTTTTTTCCCGCTCATATTGTTTGTTGTTTATTTGTGCCTTCAGGAAGAGTTTTGGAGAAGTCAAATACACCATTGCAATTGTAAGTGTTTACCCTTTACAGCAGATGGTTCTGTTTTTGACTAACGTTAGTTTAGCAATTGTTTTAGCGACATTAAAAGAAAAATGTGTAGTTATGTTAACTGGACACCAAGGCAGTTAGGTTAGGTGGACCGGTCCAGTTAACCCCAACATAATTATTTACATTTGTAACTTACACAGCTTTTAATTTCAAAATATTACACGTAATATTTAGTTATAATAGTGATGAACTGTACTTAAGGCCTGTTTTAGCTGAGGTATAAGTTTTTCTTTCATTTGCCATGAGTTCGTATTCGTACAACGAACCACCGGTTGTATTCAGCTGTAGATCTTAAAACTAGCAGTGACAGCTATCAAAGAAGGAACTAGTATTTGTGCAGCATCTAATCGGTTTCAGATTCCTCGAGCAACGCTAAAACGTTATGTCTGCAAATCTGCTGATGACCATGAAGTTAACTTCAGGCCATCAAATGAGCACAAAAGGGTGTTTATACCAGCAGAGGAGCTTTCTTTGTGTTCCTACTTGAAAGAAATTGCTGGTATGCATTGAGGTTTATCATTCACAGATACGAGGAAGTTAGCATATGAATTTGCTGCAGCTAACAAGAAGGAACTTCTGGCAAACTGGCAACAACAAAATATGGCTGAGAAGGAGTGGCTTTGTTCTTTTATGTAGAGGCATCAGCTCTCTCTTAGATAACCCGAAGCTACTAGTCTGAGTCATGCTTCTAGTTTCAATAAGTCAAATGTTGGTAAATTTTATGTCAATTTGAAGGAAGCATATAGAAACTTCAAATTTGGTCCAGAAGACGTCTACAACCTTGATGAGACTGGCCTCACAACAGTACAGAAGCCTGGAAAGGTAGTGTCTCCATGTCGCCAGAAGCAAGTGGGGAAGATAACTTTTGCAGAGAGAGGCACGCTTGTAACCATGTGTGGCATAATTGGGAGCACTGGAAAAGCTGTTCCTCCAGTTTTTGTGTTCCCATGTGTCCATTTTCATGATCACATGCTCCAAAATGCACCACCACCTGGAAGTGCAGGGGCGGCTCACACCTCACAATGGGTGACTGGGGACATATTTATGGACGTATTGGCACATTTTGTCAAACATGAATGACCCAGCAAATAAAAGCCAAAACTTCTTATCATTGACAATCATGAAAGCCACATGTCCATAAGGGAAATAACATTTGCCAAAGAAAATGGCATAGTTTTGTTAACAATACCATCACACTGCAGCCATAAGCTGCAGTCTCTGGATGTTGCCGTTTTTGGGCCTTTCACGTCCTTTTACAACAAAGCTTGTGACAGATGGCTACTAAATCATCCTGGTCAGACACTGCGTATCTATGATGTAGCAGGACTAGTAGGTGAAGCATTTCCATCTGTTTTCACTCTGTCTAATATCAGCAAAGGTTTCAAAGATACAGGAATAATGCCTTTCAATGATGAAACATTTAGTGATGCAGATTTTTTGTGTTCATCTGTGACAGACCAATCATTTGAGCCAACTGAGAATGAAGTTGTTTCAGAAAGTAATGTTCCTAATACAGTTCCAGGTTCAGTTCCTCCACCTCCTCCTGCATCTGCTTCTCATCCAGTTCCTTCAGCTTCTGCTGATAATCTCATTCCTCATTGTCATCAAGAACAAAAATTCAAAGCAGAACTGTTTGTGGCTCCAGAAGCCTTGCTTCCATTTCCAAAGTGTGGTTCCCGAAAAAGAGATAATCGTGGTTGAAAGAAAGGAGAATCTCTTATTCTTACAAGTTCACCAGTGAAGGCTCACCTGGAAGAAGAAGCCTCTGCCAGAGATGAAAAGAAGAATAAAATGAATACAAAAAAGAAACCTACTCCACAAGAACCAGATTCATTATCAGAAGACAGCAATCACTTGGTTTTAGAAGAATCCTATTGTTCATGGGATGAAGACATTGAAGCAGATGAGGATATTTCAGAAATTAAAGCTGGTGATTTCTTAGTTGTTAAAGTCCATGGAATTAAAAAAGACTCAGGTAGCAATTACGTAGCTGTGAAAAAATCTCTTAGTTCTGGGGCTGAAGTGATTTTCTATAAGCAGCACAAACCGTCTAACAGATTTTCCATAACAGATGAAAATACATTTGTTGCCACTGCAGACATTATTATGAAACTACCCCAGACCCTTAAAGACTTCCGTCAAAGATCTGAAGACATGATTTATTTCAAGGTCGATTTATATGAATACAGCCTTCGCTAAGACTGCTTTTATTTAAAATTTCAATCAGTACATTTCACATGTAATGTAATAAAAACTAAATGTTGGTGAAATATACTTTAAAACATTGTAAAACTCAAAATTAAATGTATTTACTATATTGCTATTGATTGTGTCCTTGAACACTACATTGCAAAGAAAACATGTATCCTAGGCTTCCCATAAAATTAAACACTGATAAGTTGTACAGAAAATGATTCAGACCAATTTTAAAAAATGTGGCCCAATTAACCTAACTCTCCCCTAGATCGTTTTGACCAGCTACGAAAAAGGTATATGGTTGGCAGGCGATCAGTAAAATGGTGGCACCGACTATTTTATTTTTTTGTTGACTTAGCCATCGTTAACTCTTATGTACTATTTTGACTGTCAAGACGAAACGCAAACCAGCTGTCATTTCGAATGAGACTAGGAAGGCAGTTGATAAATGGATTTTCATCAAGAATAAAGAAGGGCCCATCACCTGCTTTCTGTTCTAGCAAAAGAGGTGTCACTGCAGTGCCACAGGAAGTGAGGCTTATGAACGTTGGGTCTCATATTCCCAAGGAGCAAAAGACCAGGAGGCAGTGTAGGTTTTGTAGCACAAAAGACACTGAAAAACGAACAAAATATGATTGTTCACCCTGTAATGTGCCACTTTGTATTTCACCTTGCTTTCCAAAATTTCACGTAATGTAAGTAATATTCACTAAGTATCAAAATGTATTTTTTGTCGGAAATAATAAAGTATACCACATGTTTGCATATTGACAAAAATGAGTTACATGTAATTTCCAATACATTAATGTTAAATACTGGTGCAAATAAGCCTTGTTCATAAATTTTACACTAATTTGTAGTAACTTCATTGTGAGGAAAACCGGAGTCAAAAATTATTCAAAGGCATATTTGTAATTCTGACCCAAATAAGACTCTGTAACAGCTGAGGTACCTTAATAAATTCTAAAAAATGAGTAAAAACCACGAAAGGGTTAATGGATCAACGACGAACTGAAACGGGTGACTTGCGACGTCCGCCCCGAGCAGATGCAATGAACTAAAACAGCCGGCACGGTAGCTCAAGGTGTTCGGTCAGAAAGCCGGTTGGCCTATGTAAAAAAAAAAAAAAAAAAAAAAACAACCTGAGTGGAAGGATCAACAAACGAACTAGAAGAGATGTCATGGGACACAACGATAAACAACGAACAAAATGAGGAAAAAAATATTGCCGGGCACAAATCCTGTTACACCGCAATTTTTAAAATATTAATAGCAAGGACTGTTATAATCATTTTCAGTCAATTCAGTTGAATGTGACTGCATAGTACGACACTAGGGACCATAACCTACTACACTACTCTATAAGTGTTTTAAAAAAGTAGATTCTTCACCTGGAAACGTCTCCTAGTTACTTCTGACTACACATTCTTACAGTCTGACTCTCTAACCCTTTATTTTAAATTCTCTTTTATTTAGGATAAGATCTACCGGAAAAATCCAGTTGGATAATTTCGACAGGACTGTCGTAAAACAAACAATCGAAGATTTTTATATGGTACAGAAGAGTGCTCACAATCTGAGAACACTTCGTCCTGTACAACAAGAGAAGATCGGCTGGACATGAGGTATTACTTCACTGCGGAATATTTTGTTATCCATCGAATTCATATGGCAGAAAGTACAAAATAAGCGGTCTTTACTGCTAGAGCGTGGTGACACTGTTGATTGGCGGTCGCGTTTCATTGTGCAAATGAAACATCCGAGGGAAGCAGCCACAGAAATATTCTATTTGGATGAAACGTGGATCGACAGTAATATGACAGTAGGTAAATGTTGGTAGAAGAGTGATATTGTCGGCGTTGTGGGTTGGGGAATGTCCTACAAAAGGCTGATTATTGGAAGCGTTGGATCAAGGAAGGGATTTGTCAGGGAAGCCGAACTAAAATTTTGGGCTAAATCAATTAAAGGTGACTACCATGGTCAGATGAATTCAGGAAATTTTGAAAGGTGGTTTTCAAGCATGGTGCTCCCGAAACTTCCTCCGAAGTCGGTAAAAGCAGGTTCTGTTCGCTTTAATACAAGAGCACAGACCTGCTAAAAAAACATACGTTATTGACGAAATGGCGTAAGAGAAAGGCCACATGGTTGTACGCTTGCCTCCCTACAATTGTGATTTAAGTGCGGTAGAACTGGCATGGGCGAAATTAAAATGGTTGTTTAGGGAGCGCAACATTTCAGGGGACATGTCGAAAGTTAAACTTTTTGCGACAGCAAGTGAATCCCTTTTGTCTGTACGTGCCGATGACTGGGAAGGGTTCTGCAGGAAGGTCCAACAACCAGAAGAAGAATACTGGAGGCGTGATGGTGTTATTGAACTAGAAATAGACGATATCATTATTAACACTGCCGAAACGGACAGTAGCAACGAACATGAAGCACACACAGAAGAGGAGTACAATGAAAGTGATTCTGAGCAATGTATTCGAGGATAGAATACAGTGTAACAATTGTCAATAAATTTTCCAAATTTATTCCTTCTCTTTTTATTGCCACAACGTAAGTTTTTCTACTAATTCTGCACAATGCCCAATTGTCCAAGAGAATTGTTACGAAATTAGTAACGATAGGCAGTATCATTCAGTATGAAACTTTCAATTTCACTTCATAACGGCCAACCGTCGAAATTGCAATATTGGGTTTTACACATAAATAATTTCACGTATCCTGCAATCTTTTATTATGCCGTTGTCCGCTTTTGTGCTAGTATATGTGCAACATTAACAGTTGCTGCTGCGGCCAATAGATGGCACTGTGTATACCGCTTGGAGCACAACTTTTATGCGGATGCCAGAGTGTTGTCAGCACTGCGTAACGTTAGCGCGACTTATTACCCTGCCAATATGCTGTGTGCTGGTGGGCGGAGCTTACCTCCTCTATACTCTGCACCCCCCCCCCCTCTCAGAATTAGCTCTTCTCTTTGTGAACAAGCACTGCCAGGTACTGAATTACTTTGAGCAAAACAACTTATTCCAAAACACACAGCACGGATTCCACAAAGGGAGATCAACAGTGACAGCCACACTGGACTTATTAAAAATGATTTGACAGAGTTTTGAAGAGAGAGAGAGAGAGTGTGTGTGGCACTGACACTCTGTGACGTCAGCAAAGCCTTTGACTGCATCTCACACACAACACTAATAGCCAAGTTAAAATGCTATGGTGTTGGAGGTGTTGTTCTATCAATACTCCAATCTTATTTGGAAAACCGAAAGTAGGTAGTATCAGTGCATGGAGTAACTTCTCTTGAACAAAAACTGGAACATGGAGTGCCCCAAGGATCAGTCCTATGACCTCTCTTATTCCTCATATATATCAATGATACGAGCTGTAATAGTCAAATGTTGCAGTTTGCAGATGACACTACCCTTATTGCCAAAGGACATACAGCTGCAGAAACTCTTGGTGCATCAAATTTGATGTTTGAAGAAATAAAAGAATGGTTCATCATAAATAAAATGAAGATCAATGAAGAAAAAACCCAACATTTGATATGCAGTCTAACCAACATTGAAGGGCAAGAAAACATGGAGACTGTCAGACTACTGGGCTTCAAGATTGACAGCAAACTCTCCATGAATGATCACACTGAATATGTATGCACCAAACTTTCTCGTGTGATATACCTCCTGAGGAAGCTGAAGAGGAAAAAAAAAGCCATCAGGATCATATCCTCTAGCAAAAGACTGACCACTGTAAGCCTATTTTCACCAGGCTAGGCATAATGACTGTTTTTAGCCAGTATGTGTTTTTCTGCCTCATTTATATAAAAGAAAATCAAAGGAATTTTAGCATAAGAGAAGAAATACATAATCATGACACTCGCTGTAAGAGGAACATTGAAGTGCCACGGTGTTGCCTATCAAGTACACAAGACAGCTTTCCAACAGTCGCCCTAAAAATGTACAATCAACTGCCTCCAGAAGTGAAATCCCTGCCACCTGATTTTTTTCGGAAAAAAAAAAAAAAAAATTGCTCAGGACTTGAAACAACATCCACTATATTCCTTGGCAGAGTTTTTCAACAGTGGTTCTAGTGGATGGACAAAATAATAAATATTGTTATGTTTTATATATAATTTTGCCTAAATTAAATCTTCTTTTTATGTTCTCAGTTAACTGCACATTTAATTCTGTGTTTTACTTAAAGTACATATTTTGCCAAAACGAAACTTTATTTGTGTGATCTACTGGTTTTGTAAACATTTTGCTTTATGGTATTTTCATTTGCTGCTATGAAGTTTTACTTTCCTGTTTAGTTATATTTAATTTTCTCTATGTTCTATGTGTTTTTGTGCACTGCACAAATATTTTCTTTTATTAGTAATACAAATTTTGTATATGGTGTTGTATAAATGTTAGTTGATAAACATTGCATTTGTGACGCAGTCTCTCTCCAGCCATGGCTGGTAAATGATGAAGATATAGTAATAAAGTAATAAAACACCTGTTTTGTGTTTTTACGAATTATTTTGATTAATGTAGTGTCATGTAACCCGACTCAGGACTGGGGATATGAGCTTGAAAATGGGGCTTTTGGTCGTTGTCCATGGCGGTGGTAACGTCGGAGCGGCAAAGTGCTGTGAGTCACAGGGGTGAAAGCTATATGGGCGAAGAGGCAACAAGCCACGTAGTTCCATTCCAGACCACTAGAGGCGCTAGGGGTCAAACGAAGCTGGAATTGACCTATGAGAACTGTCTAAACTCCAATGGTGGTTGTTTTGAAATATTCTACTGCCTTGCTTTGCACTGAAGTCTGTGGTTCTCGGTTAATTTGTATTTGTTTCATATTTACATACTACTCATCTTCATTATAAACAGATTTTTTACTTTAAATTCATAAAGTTCACAGTGGAACTGAAGAGATTTCCTGCTGAAAAATGTACACAATTAATTGTAAGGTAAGACATTTAATTTTTCATTAAATAATCTCGTAGCTTATAAATGAAATGTATTCTCTTCTATCGTGAACTAAGCAGTGTGGTTTCCGTTTGTTTATTTAAATAACTTTGATATGTCTGGAGTAGTTTTATGTAATGAAGACTTTCATGTTTTTTTCTTCTTTTTCTTCGCCCCCCCCCCCCCCCCCCCCCCCCACACCAGAATATTCAACACAACGGACTGACGTT
This sequence comes from Schistocerca americana, assembly GCF_021461395.2. Taxonomy (NCBI): domain Eukaryota; kingdom Metazoa; phylum Arthropoda; class Insecta; order Orthoptera; family Acrididae; genus Schistocerca; species Schistocerca americana. The sequence continues at coordinate 470,539,729 of NC_060124.1, read as the reverse complement.
GAAATACTCCTGCAAGTTCCCCGGCTGTTCATCTGGCTATTATGTAGGTTCTACGGAGGAAATTTGCAACAAGCATTTCTACAGGTTTCCAAAACAACCTCAAGAGTTGTTTCTAAAGTGGAAGAGTGTTTGTAAACTGTCACCAGATGTGAACTGTGCTTCTTATTTTGTTGGTGAAGATCATTTTTTCAAAGAAGATTTTATGAACAAAAGTAGCATAGCCTAAATGGGGGTGTGTTTCCATAACATGCGACAGGTGTTCCTTGTGAAATTGCCAAAATCGGTAGTGAATCAGGTGACACTGTTGTTAATAGTGAATTCGGCCTACCAAGCACTAGTGGTGTTGTGGCAACTGTTCATTTTACAGCTGCTAATACCAGAAGTGAAACTGGTGTTAATGAACTACAAAGGCTTAGTTGTGCTGTGGCAAGTAGTTCTCATGTAGGTGTTTGTACCAGAAGCGGATCAGGTGAAACTGGTGTTAATAGTGGTACCATGGAAAATCTTTATTATACAGGTGCCAATACCAGAGGCGAAACTGGTGTTAGAGAATTACCTAACACTGGTTTGATATGATTTATTATTGGTCTTGTAGATCATACAATTTGTACAAAAAGCACATCATGATATAGGACAAGTCAATTTGAAAATTATGTTAAGATGGTATACGATGAGAGATGACAGTAGTGGTACATAACTCTCACAGCAGAATACATACAGGAAAAATTTGTACAGCAATGCACATCATACATAGGACAAGTCAATTTGAAAATTATGTTAAGATGGTATACGATGAGAGATGACAGTAGTGGTACATAACTCACATAGCAGAATACATACAGGATATATAGACAAAATATAAAAAAGGCGGTGTGTGATGAGAGATGACAGTGGTGCGTATTGCACATAGCAGAATACATATAAGAGATACAGACACTAATATAGTTGTGCTGAGCGGAATAATTCATTGAATGATACACCTCTTAAATTTCTTATCTTCCCTCAAAATGAATCTGCAGATAGTGAGTACACATTCTGAAACATTTTGTAATGAGGAAAGTGGGGTTTTAGGTACAGGGGTTTCAAAAGCAGACTTAACCTCAACAAAATAAAAAAATAACTCCGCTACGCCAGTCCCAAGCCCGGGGCCTCACCATACAAGAGGTGAGGAAGGAGGAGGGGGAGGAGTAACAACCTCGTTAAAAAACCAAGGTTCACCTGGCCTGGGTGATAGCACCTCGTAAGGGCTCCTTGCTAGGACTACAGTGAAGACCTCAATGGTAGTGAAGGTGGAGGGAATAGTTCTCGGTACGGCGGAACTAGCAGAAGAGGCAACCAAAGAAAAAAAATCCACTTGGCGTCTGTCTTGAAACAAGCGGCTGAGTGGTCAGCGTCTGTCCACCAGTGGTGCGGCTGAAAACCATTCCTTGGAGCTAATAACCTTGAGTAGATTCCTTAGGGGACTTGTTCCCCTAACCCAACAAACAATCAACAATGGATACGCACCTTGTAAGAGATTTTACCCCAGGGAGTAACCAATCTCCAATTTCTAAGGAAATTAAAAGTAGGCATTCGGATTCTGGGGGCCTACAGCAATGTGCGAAGGATGAGTCGGAGCATCCTGAAACCTGCCTTAAGCAAGCAACAAATAAAATTAAACACAAAAATATAAACTACTTGGCAACGTTCGACGTAAACTCACTTCTAAAAACAGGAAAACTTAAAACGTTAATAAATTTTATAAAACAGAAAAATATAATGATAACTGCACTCCAAGAAACAAGGTATACTGATGAACATTCATTTGATTCAGAGGGATTCAGAATCTTCAAAGGGAAGCCAGGAAAAAGAGTTATGAAGAATATACCCCAATTTGGAACAGGATTCATTGTAAACCAAAATATATTAAACTCGATAGTAGAATTTAAATCTGTCAATGAAAGGCTTTCAACATTAACCTTCAAATCAGTAAACAAACTGTATACCATAGTAAACTCACATGCACCAACAAATGAGAAAAACAGAACACAAAAAGAACAAACAGAAATTTTTTGGCAGGAACTGTCAAACACCTTAGACCAGATTTCATCCAAAAACACAATAATATTGTTGGGAGACTTTAATGCTCAAATCGGCAAAGAACGTCATCACCAATCCATAGTAGGCAAATTCCCTGCACATAAAAGAACAAATGCAAATGGAGAAAGACTTATTAGTTTATGCAGAGAACATGACATAGTTCTAAAGTCTACATATTTCAAAAAACTCCCTAGAAAACAAACTACATGGGTATCCCCGAATCCAGTCTGTGGGGAGAAACAACTTGACCATGTTGTTATAAGCAGACTGTCTGCATCAGAGATACTCAATGTAAAAGTTGCTAAGAGTGTAAGTTTAGATTCAGATCACTATCTATCTGTCGTTAAATTCAAAATTAGACCAATATATAAAAGAAAGAGCGAATATCAACCTAAAAAGTTTGACACTCAGAAATTAACCAAGGAACACAATTTCAGGACACTTTTGGAAAAGAAAACACCTAAAACATGGGAACAACTTCAAAAACATGTAGTAAAGACAGCAGAAGAAACCATTCTCCTTACCAAAAAATGGAAACATGCCTGGTGGAATGATGAGTGTGACAAACTAATCCTAACAAGACAACGAGCTTGGAACATTTGGAATGCCAACAAAAATTATAAAAATAGGAACTCCCTAAAAGAAGCCCAGAAGCAAGCTTCAAAAGGCCTTAAAAAGATCCAAGTTCAATACATAAAAGACCAACTAGCATCAATAGACTCCAACTTCAAACAGAACAATGCTAGGGACTTTTACAAAACCTTCAAAAGTAACTTAAAGAAATACTCTCCTCCTAGTCTATTTTTCACGGACCCAAAAATGCAGAAAACTGCATACAATACCATAGAGAACTGTAGAATACTCGCTGAATATTTTGAAGAACTACATAACTGTTATCCACCGAAAGAAAAATTTAATTTCAATATTGTAAACCCAACACCACCAGACTCCAAGCCGCCAACCACAGAAGAAATAAAAGAAATCATAAAAGAGCTTAAAAATAATAAAGCCCCTGGAGAGGATAATATAGTTGCTGAACTATGGAAGTACTCTAGTGACAACATGATACAGTGTCTATCAGAAATACTAAAAGAAATCTGGACAACACACAGATTACCACCAGACTGGACATCTGCATTAATACATCCACTACATAAAAAAAGGGAAGAAAACAGATCCTAGAAATTATAGGGGAATCTCCCTCTTACCAGTGACCTATAAGATCTCGTCTAAGGCGCTTTTAAAAATAGCAGAAGAGATACTTGACAAACAGCTAGGAGAGTATCAGGCTGGATTTAGGAAGGGAAGGTCATGTGCAGAACAAATACTGAATTTAAAGAACATAATAGAAATGAGGAAAATCAGGAACTTAAAATATGTAATTACTTTTGTGGATTTTAAAAAAGCTTATGTTTCAATTGACAGAAATACACTGCTTGATATCTTAAAAGAATTGGGACTCAATGCTAAAACAACTGCAATAATTAAAGGTACTTTGACAAATACAAAATCGAAAGTAAAATTTAGGGGAGAGCTCTCAAAATCGTTTGAAATAAAGTCAGGTGTTCGACAGGGAGATGGTCTGTCACCTCTGCTTTTCAACTGTGTCTTGGAGAAGGTAGTTCGAGAATGGAGGAAGGCCATCAATACTAAAGGGATTCAACTAGGGAGAAATCCAAACAAGATCACTGTCGACTGTTTAGCCTTCGCAGATGACATGGCATTGATTACAGATTCACTAGACAATGCCCAAGAACAAATAAGAGAACTACAAAAACAAGCAGCCAAAGTAGGACTACAAATATCCTATGAAAAAACAAAGATTATCACAAACATCTGTGATGCTCCTCAAAATATTGCAGTTGACAACAACACAATACACAAAACAGATTCCTTTAAATACCTAGGAGAGTGGATTACATACAATGCCAAAGAAAACATAGCTATAGAAACTAGAGTGGACAAAATGGAAAGAGTGTTTCATATGACCAAAAACGTTTATAATAAAAAATCCTTGTCCTGGAACACGAAATTAAGACACTACCAAACAGTGGGCAGACCTGAAGCTCTCTATGCGGCAGAAACACTTAAACTAACAAGAAATGGAGATCTTGAGAAACTAGAGAAGGTCGAAAGAAGAATTTTAAGGAAAATACTGGGAGCTAAAAGAAACGATAATGCTGAATACAGGTTAAGACCAAACAGAGAGCTATATCTGAAAACGGAAAAACTAACTGATGTAATGCAAAAGAGGAGACTACAGTTTTTGGAGATATATTCAGAATGGATAACAACAGACTAACCAAGCGGATATTCACATTACTCAATAGCTACAAATCCAAGCCAGCATGGTTCATAGAGACTGAAAAGGACATTGAAAATGCTGGAGTTACAATAGACACAATAGAAAACAGAACACATTTCAGAAAGGCAGTTCAAAAGGCAGAATTTCAGGAGAGAAAGAAAATAACTAGACAAAAGTGGACTCAAGAAGAAAGGGAACAACTCTCTAAAAGGACGAAGGAAATTTGGAAACTGAAGAAATCTAATACAATGAAGAGTAGCCAAAGTTGATTCATCGTGCCCTCCAAATGGGTTATTCGAGAGGGGGGGAAAAAAAAATAAAAAAAATAAATAAATAAATAAATAAATAAAAGAAAAAATGTACAAGATTCATAGGAATACTCTAACAAGCCTATCAAAACTGAAAGCAAAGCTACATCATGAAAACTCAGAATTGAAAGCACTTAAAGATTTATATGACAGCAATACTTTCTCTTTCATAGAAATACTCTATCGTCTTGCTTTGCACTGAAGTCTGTGGTCCTCAGTTAAATGGTATTTGTATCTTATTTACATACTACTCATCTTCATTATAAACAGATTTTTTTACTTTAAATTCATAAAGTTCACAGTGGAACTGAAGAGATTTCCTGCTGAAAAATGTCCACAATTAATTGTAAAGTAAGACATTTAATTTTTCATCAAATAATCTCGTAGCCTATAAATGAAATGTACTCTCTTCTATCGTGAATTAAGCAGTGTGGCTTCTGTTTGTTTATTTAAATAACTTTGATATGTCTGTAGTAGTTTTATTTAATGAAAACTTTTATGTTTTTTTTTTTTCTCAGAATATTCAACACAACAGACTGACGTTGAAATACTCCTGCAAGTTCCCCGGCTGTTCATCTGGCTATTATGTAGGTTCTACGGAGGAAATTTGCAACAAGCATTTCTACAGGTTTCCAAAACAACCTCAAGAGTTGTTTCTAAAGTGGAAGAGTGTTTGTAAACTGTCACCAGATGTGAACTGTGCTTCTTATTTTGTTGGTGAAGATCATTTTTTCAAAGAAGATTTTCTGAATAAAAGTAGCATAGCCTAAACAGGGGCGTGTTTCCATAACATGTACAGGTGTTCCTTGTGAAATTGCCAAAATCGGTAGTGAATCAGGTGACACTGTTGTTAATAGTGAATTTGGCCTACCAAGCACTAGTGGTGTTGTGGCAACTGTTCATTTTACAGCTGCTAATACCAGAAGTGAAACTGGTGTTAATGAACTACAAAGGCTTAGTTGTGCTGTGGCCAGTAGTTCTCATGTAGGTGTTTGTACCAGAAGCGGATCAGGTGAAACTGGTGTTAATAGTGGTACCATGGAAAATCTTTATTATACAGGTGCCAATACCAGAGGCGAAACTGGTGTTAGAGAATTAGCTAACACTGATTTGATTTGATTTATTATTGGTCCTGTAGATCATACAATTTGTACAGCAAAGCACATCACGATATAGGACAAGTCAATTTGAAAATTATGTTAAGATGGTATACGATGAGAGATGACAGTAGTGGTACATAACTCACATAGCAGAATACATACAGGATATATAGGCAAAATATAAAAAAGGTGGTGTGTGATGAGAGATGACAGTGGTGCGCATTGCACATAGCAGAATACATATATAAGAGGTACAGACACTAATATAGTTGTGCTGAGCAGAATAATTCATTGAGTGATACACCTCTTAAATTTCTTATCTCCCCTCAAAATGAATCTGCAGATAGTGAGTACACATTCTGAAACATTTTGTAATGAGGAAATTGGGGTTTTAGGTACAGGGGTTTCAAAAGCAGACTTAACCCCAACAAAATAAAAAATGTACAAGATTCATAGGAATACTCTAACAAGGCTATCGAAACTGAAAGCAAAGCTACATCATGATAAATCAGAATTGAAAGCACTTAAAGATTTATATGACAGCAATACTTTCTCTTTCATGGAATCTAATTTAAACTCTGTTGCCAAAGATTTCATAAACAGCCAATTACGAAATACTCATCGATCAGCAAATGCAAGGCAATGGACATCCTTGGACAAATTATTTGCTTTATCCTTATACAAACGAAGTCATCGCCTATACAAATATTTGTTAGTTCATTTTTATCTTCCTTCTGTGAGGTATCTGAAATGTTTGTCGTCTTCTATACCTTTTGAACCAGGATTGAATACTCCGGTCATGAATGTAATGAAAGCAGAAGTTGAAGTAATGAACAACAGTGACAAATATTGTGCTTTGTTGTTTGGTGAAATGTCTTTAGAATAAGGGGTTGTATTATAATGCAAGCAAACAAGGGTTTCAAGATTTAGGGCATTTAGGGAGGTCAAATGTTCATGTAAATCATGCATTAGTTTTCATGGTTGGAGGCATACATAAAAGCCGGTAGCACGTTGTTGCTTATTATTTCACTCACAACTCAGTTTCAAGTATCACTTTAAAAAGTCTTATTACCTATGTCATAAGGCAATTGCAAGAAATAGGGCTAAAGGTAGTTTGTACAGTTTGTGACCAGGGTGCAACCAACCAGAGAGCACTGAAGGAACTCTGCTGTGAGAAATCTACTGAGTCCTGTCCATTTCGTTTTGTAGTCAGAGATGAACCTATTGCAGTCATTTATGATGTCCCACATCTATTAAAAAAATACTAGAAATGCTCTGCTGGGAAATAAAATACAGTTTGTGTTTAAAAAAGAGGCCAGTTTTGAATATATTCACAGGGCTTTCCTTCTGGATCAGCAGAAGATGTTTAAGACATTCCCAAAACTACATAGGAATCATTTTGAATTAAAGGATTCTTTTACTAAAATGAAAGTCAAGGTAGCTACAGCCCAGCTTAGTCATACAGTTGCTGCAGTTATTGAAACTTATGCGGCATTTAACATCTTACCTGCTGAGGCAATATACACTGCAGAATTTGTTTAAAAGATGGATTGTTTATTTGATTCACTGAACAGTTCCTATTGTTATCCACAAGATGGCAAGTCTTATAAGTGTGCCCTCTCTGCCGAGTCGCCGCATATTGAAATGTGGTACAGTCTGTTAAAGAAAATGGAAAATTGGAAAGTGTTGGAGTTAGGCACAGGGAGAGATAAGACAAATATGTTCAGTTTCATAAGTGGGTGGGAAACTACAACAAGATCACTGATGTTCATTTGGAACAGATTAAAAAAATGGCTTTAATTTGTTAATCATGAGGGCTTTCAATCAAGACCCAGTGGAGAATGTATATTGTTGTGTGAGGCAGCATGGTTTTGCAATCATCAACCCAATATGCTTTCAGTTCAAAGCAGCATTGAAAATAGTTATAGTCAATAACATGTCCTTACCTACAAATTCACTAGGTAATTGTGAGGATGATAGATGCATGCCATTAAGCAATTTAAGGAAATTTTTGGGAGCTAGTGATGACAACTTTCTTGACTCCACTACAGACCATTCCATTATGGATCAAAGTGCTTTATATTGTGCCCTTGCTGATAATGAAGCTGCTGCTGGTAGTGGTAGGGCTGATGTAAGAAATGACAGACAAACACCAGCATATGTAGCTAGTTACATTCTGCGAAAAATGGGGGTAACACCTGAAACGAACTGTAGTAACTGTAAAACAACTCTGTTCTCAACAAAACCCACAGAGCATCATTTATTTACAAGTTTCAAAGATTAGGATGGTTTAAACCCAAAATTATTGTATGCTAGTGACAGCTTAATGTCCTTTGCAGCAAATGTTCGTAGTCAGTAGTATGCATTCTTAGATAAATGTGGACACCAGGAACAATTGGAGAATACATTCTATTCACTGTTTAAGTTTCCAGAGGAAATAACATTTTGCAAGGCCCATTTTTCTGAACAGTATATTTTAAGACAATGTGTACCTCTATTGCTTTACAAGTATGTGAAAGACTGGAAACTCACCATCAGTAATAGAAGACTTGATATTGTTAAAGACAAATTCAGTAAACAGTTTAAAGCTTTATAACAGTTAAAAGAAAATTTGTCTTGTGTGCTTGAGAAATAAAAAGTAAGTTTTGTTTTCAATTCACTGTTTTCATTTCACTGTTTTTATCCACCTTTCCTGCTTTTGGTACTTGATATTGATGTTTGCTTTTTTGTGTTGAAGTATTAACAGTAGTAAGATGTAGGAACCTTTTTAAGAAATTAATGGTCAGTAGTGCAAGTTTGCTGGACAGTTACTCAGAACTTATAGTCCTGAAACATAGTTGTAACAAATTTTAGAATTCTTCATTAATTAATACTGTGATAAATATTTCTTAATTGAACCTCTTTAACTGCTGCTTATTCTCTTAATAATAGGCCTTTTTTCTCCACTGATCCAGCTGCTCGTATGACGTAAAAATTATGACATTATTCAGGAATAATTGTAGTCCAGTTTAGCTGCTACATTGTTATTTACACTAAAAACTTGTTTTGACTTACTCTCAGTTACAAGTGTTGCATCTAGTTCTTATGAACCATAAAACATGCTGGAGCTTTTACATGTTGATAGATAACAATATAAGCATGTCAATTTAAAAGTATATTTTTGACGTTTGCGCCTGACAGTCACTGCTCTTATCATGTTTTCTTGTCTGTCAGATGCAAACGTCAAAAATAGACTGAAAATATTACTGAATAGGTTTCTCTCTGCTGCAGTACAGTGTGCTATAGCTGTGTTTCAAACCGTGCAACCACTATGGTTGCAGGTTTGAATCCTGCCTCAGGCATGGATATGTGTGATGTCCTTAGGTTCAGGTTTAAGTAGTTCTAAGTTCTAGGGGACTGATGACCTCAGATGTTAAGTGCCATAGTGTCCAGAGCCAATTTTGTTTTGTATTTTAATTATTTTATTATGATGCACAGCCAAAATAATTACATGGGACGCCCAGAAAAATACGGTAATAGAATTAAAAGAAAACTAGGAACCTACAATGTAGGTAAACTAGGGGGTGGGGGTAGGAGGGGGGGGGGGGGGTGCAACCTGCAATATTAATCTCCATACCCTGCTGTCGGTCTGTGTTTCCCACTTTTAACACGGGAGTTGCGGTTTTCTTTTTTCTTGTTCTGTGCTGTGAGTGTAAGCATGAACGCTAGTGTATGCGAATAAACTGTGAAGGAACAAAGTGAAAGTGCGTAGATACGAGAAAATAAACCATGTGTGTGAATTGCAGCAATTATTATTTATCAATTTTTTTTAAAATCTGATCTTGTAGGGTAGAGGGAGGGTTGTTTGCCAGGGAGTGAAGTTCGCCGTATTTGCGTTTCTATTGCAACAGATCTGTTAGCATTCACTGCCATCTGTTGGCGATCATGAGAGAAACTGATTCAAAGCATGCCCCTTCTATGTTGCCATCTGGTGGTAGCACAAAAATTACGTATTGTCCTCACAAACTGTAGTGGAACACACTTCGTCAGAAGACTGACACCACAGTCTAATATCTGTGCTGACACGGGGACATTTTTTCCATCTCCACCATTTGAGATCGGTTTTCGCTACTGTATGTATAAATAAATTATTATTTTGGCTGCTAAAGTGTATAAATATGTGCTGCGAGTGAAACGACAAAGAATTAATTTTAAATTGCTTAACAATGCTGTGATATATTATTGTATAATAAAGCGTGCTTCTGGAGGTAATTTCGTCATTAGTGTGGCGCAGTGTTGCCGTATGAAACCAAATACTAGTATATTAATAGGTACAGATTGGAAAAATTGTCAACTGAAAAGCTAATTTGTATCCGAGAAACGGTCACGCATTTACACAGTAGTAACATCATGAAAAGGTGATAAAGAGATTTTTGCCAGTCTCGTTAAATGTCAAAACTTCTGATGCCAAACGAGTGAATAGAAAATGTAAATATTTTCTCGGAAGCCTAAAAGTGCAAGTACGTTAAAATGGGCATTTTTTTAAAATTCCTATAATAATTATTCACATTCCTCACAGCATTATTTGGAAATCGAAAAAGTGATAGTTTTGTAAGCTGCTGCAATTTATAGTGCCATAATAAGTCCGAAATACAACCGCATTTTTATTTTGAATGTGCTTTTGCACTCCACTTACAAAACGCACAATCGTTTCGCAGTGTTTGTACAGAACAGCCGCTTGGCGGCACTGCGGTAGCGAACCTGCAGAAAAACTAGCAACTTCGTGACTCAACAATGAGTGAGAACAAGAATACGGTATTGGAACGGGACTGTTTGGAATGTCATATTCATTTTAGTTGTATCGATGTGTTGCGGTGTCTTAGTTCTTACCAGTTGTTTACAAATTATAGGTTTTGAGTGTGTAACGATAGTAGTTCTGTGGAATTAACGCAGTTTTTATATATATATATATATATATATATATATATATATATATATATATATATATATATATATATATATATATATATATAAAAAAAAATCATGGAAGTGCCGCCTAAAAGAAAGGTCTGCAGCCAGAGTTATAGAAAAGAGTGGGAAAACTGCATGGCGTTCAAACATTGCTTGAAGCCTGTGCCAGGTAACTCAACGAAAGCCTATTGTAGCTATTGTCAGTCCGAAATTTATGCAAAAATTAATGATTTGAAAAGTCATTTGGAAAAGAAAAAACATAAGAGCAAAATATGAACTAATTTCTCAAAATAAATAACTGACATTTTCTGCAGTACCAGTGAAAACATGTAATTCATGTACAAGAGTTGAGTGTACGTTAGCACTGTACATTGTTGAACATGGCTCAATTTCCAACATTGATCACTTGACTGGCGTGTGTAAAATATGTTTTAAGGATTCGAAATCAACAAACGACATGAAATTACATAGAACCATATGTACGGAGCTAATAAATTATATTCTAGCACCTCATTTCAAAAAGGAACTTTAAAGTGACATAGGTGACCAAAAATATAGTTTATTATTAGATGAATCAACAGATATAAGCATCAGGAAATATCTCGGGATCGTCGTAAGATATTTTAGTTTAAATAAAAAAAAGTAGAGTGTGCTTTTTTAGCTTTGTAGACCCTGGAGAGTTCTGATGCCGTTGGAATGGTATCGGCACTTTTACAGTGTTTAAAAAGCTGAGGGCCTCAAACTACAAAATTTAATTGCAATAGGAACCGATAATGCAGCTCTTATGACTGGTTCCAGCCACAGCGTGTATACAATTCTGAAAACGCAACACAATCTTCCACGTCTCATTTTGATACCTTGTGTATGTCTCTCATTACAGTTGGCAGTAACGCTCAGAAATCACTTTGCCACAAAACATAGAGTTTCTGGTCCGTGAAACCTACACCTGGTTCTCACACTGGTCAAACACCTGGTTCTCACACTCGTCAAAGCGCCAAATTGAGTATAAAAATATTTTTCAGCTAATTAATTGCGGTGATGCACCGTTAAAAATACTGAAAGCGTGTGACACACAAAGGCTATCTATCGAACCGGCTATAGCAAGAATTTTATCCCAGTGAGATGAATTAATATTGCATTTTAAGACTACTAAAGATTGATGTTACATAGCGGAGATGCTTTATAATATGTACTCAGATGAACGGAATCAACTCTATATGTACTTATTGAAAACAATTCTTGGTGAGGTGCAACAGACAATCAATATCTTTTGAGAGTGAAAAAGTAAACCCTGTAAAACTGTTAAGTTGTTGCTACGTTCAGTCTGCCAAAGAATTCTGTTGCCGACGGCAGTAAACAACCGACCAAGACTACATAGATCTCAAAAAAAGAGATCACTTTAATGCCGTCCCCTACCTTGGATATCTTTTTGAGTCACATGTGCAGAAGCTTCCAGTAAATCATAATGTTAGTATTGCAGGAATAAAAAAACAGTGTATTGATTTTAACATAAAGTTAGGAGAAGAAATCCAAAAAAGACTTCCAGCCAACTACAAAGCTTTAGAAAAAATGACACTCTTGATTGAGGAAGAAACTTTGAAACAATCAAAAGACACATCATTAATCAATCTTGTAAAGGAAATGGGATACCCTGACGAAAAAAATTGACAAAATCTTGCAGCAGTGGCAAATTATTCACTTCGTTGATTGGAATCCGTTAAACGGGGACACTATTAGCTTTTAGGCTAAAGTAGCCGGATATAAAAATGTGATTGGAATAAACACCTTCAAGGATTTAAGTGATTTCGCTATTGCTGTTCTATTTTTACCACGACTTATGATCTCCCAGAAGATGTTATTAACCAAGCCAGCAAAGGAAGACTAAAAGAAACTGGAGAGGCTTCAACTTCTTCTTCAGTTACCACAATTGATGAGCCTGGAGACTTCTTACATGATTTTGAAATTTAGGTAAAAGTATTCAGCTAATAATTACATTTTCTTTCATGAAAGTGCAGCATAATATATACATCGTGACATGTTGCATCAAAAGTCGAATCGAAGTTACTCATCATTGCGAACAACTTCTGCTATGGGACCAGCCGTGAAATCGCAAAAAAATAGCTATTCCATATATTTTTTGAGTTGCATTGGTCTTTTTATGTGAAACAGCCGATTTTTTCCGCGATTTCACGGTTTGTCCCATAATAAAAGTTGGAGTTATGAGTAGCTACATTATTTGGGCTTTCAATGTAACATGTTGAAAATGTCACAGTGTATGTCTTTTATTTTATTAATAATCTCATGTACATTGTTACAACTACAGAATTTTAATAGCTAAAAGCATACTTTTCATTTTGTCTTTGCAGATCGGAAGCTTGAGACATGACTAATTTCGATTGAGTGGAACATTTAATGGCTTCGTTTACAAATTAAATTTTTTTCAGATTTTTCTAACTGTGCATATGTTAGACTAATTTTGTTGTTGAAAATAATAAACTTTCAGTACCATTAATCAATAAATTAATGTGATTTATAGTGTTTAATACCAAATTTCTAAAATATCGCTGGAATAAAAGTAAAGTAGGACCACTAAAAATATGTTGTAGGCGTTGTAGTACATTATGGTCTGGCAATACTCAAGAGCTGAAAATAAATATAATAATTCCCCCCCCCCCCCCTCTCCTCCGACATATCTTTGTCCTTAAGAAAGTTTAGCGACATCTAGCGGATTTTTAGCGACCGTTATTTTACATATCTACCAGATTTTTAACACCGGATAGCGGCTTTACATATTATGCAACGGCAACTCTGGTGTGGCGAATTTCCCTCCCGTTCTCGTCTAATGCCATACATCAACATTTATTAGAATAGACTCGTGTACAATAAAAGAGATTATTGCAGAAGAGCTACCTTACGTAATAATATGAGAATTTTTCCTTTGACTACTTAATTAATGTTTATTATTATTCATAGATTATAAAGTTGACAAAAATTTTGGTGGAAATTAGAAGTTGATGAACATTTCATATTCTGTTACCCTGTTTAAAATTGGCTAAATTGGCGTTCTCTATTGACTTTCCAGGAAATTGGTTGGACAATCGAAGGGTCTGTACAGTAAATGGAAAGAAGCGGATTTAAAAAGTGCTGTTACAGCTGTTTGCAATGGACAACCTGTGTATGTTGCCGCCAAATTGTATGGAATTCTCAGGAAAACGTGCTGGTAGCAGATCACCAAGAAAGATGTTCGGCAGGCCACCAACTCTTTCAGTGGATCAAGAAAATGAACTTGTTACCCACATCATCAGTCTCCAGGCTGTGGGATTTGGGATTATAAAAGAAAAAGTACAGACAATGGTATTTGAATATTGTGCAAAGAGAAATATCCCAAATATGTTTAGAAATGACCATGGAGGGAAATTTTGGTTTCAAGGATTTCGTGCACGCCACCCTGAAATAGTTTTCAGAAAAGGAGAAAGTTTGAGTTACGGAAGATTTATGCGTTTTAATGCTGAAAGAGTATCCCAGTTTTATAATCTTCTGGGAAAAGTTTATGATGCCATGAATCTTTCATCTACCCCACAGCTGATCTACAATGTGGATGAAACAGGATTGCAACTCACTCTTAATCCACATGAGAAAATTTTAGCTCGTGGCAACACATGGGGAAAAGGGAGAAACTGTGACAGTCTTGGCTTGTGTCGATGCCACTGGAACAAATTTCATCCCCCCCCCCCCCCCCCCCCCCCCCTCCACCATGATTCTATACAAGTGAAAGAATAGGAAGGATATTTGGGGTGATGGGTTGCCACCAGGCTCGATATTTGAAATGACACCAAAAGGGTACATCACTGTCGATTCATTCTGCAGATTCATGGAACTAAGCGCCACAGACTGCTAGGAAAAGCACTGCTCATTCTGGATGGGCACAAAAGTCATTTGGACGAAGCAGTCTTGAATATAGCGGAAAGATCCAACGTCGAAATTCTCCATCTGCCTGCTCATTGCCCCCATGAGCTACAACCCCTGGATAAAAGTTTATTCTGAGCACTCAAAGTTTATTGGAACAAAGCTGTAGACAACTTTAGACGGCGATACCCTGGATGTCCTGTGTCGAAGATATTTTCCTACAATATTTACTGATTACAGCAGCAACGGATGTTGTACTGGAACAACATCCGTTGCTGCCATACTGCGGTCGCGAAGTGGGGCCGAGGCTGTTCCCCAGATAAGTTATTGGAATATGATGATGTATTGCTTTATTATAGTTTTTAGTTTTTGATGTTGTCCATTATGGACAAATCGTAATTCCTTTTATTCTGAAGAAGGTTGGGTTATCCCAACTGAAACCTGGGTAAATCTAGGTAAACATTGCTGCCAATTTAGCTTTTTTGATGTTAAAGTTATTTTCTTTAAAAAGATTTAACGCTACTAAATTTTGGCTCCAGCTTATCTCATAACTATTGACCATGAAAATTTAGAATTTAGCTTCTTTCTAGCTTCTTTACTGTATAAGATATAATAGGTACACTGTAATGATAATCTCAAAATATTTAATTACAGTTTTCAGGGTTTTAAAAAGGAAAGGAAACATTTATAGGATATCACACACTCACTTATTACTTCATAATGGCCACATAATTAGTCACATGAGCCCCGAGCCAGAGTTGCAATAAGTGTCAAAATTCCAGAGGGCAGTCCATTGCTTTGCACAGGGCACTGACCACTGCGTCTTGCGCTAATATTGTTCTCGTTTGTCATGATCGGACATATAGTTGCCTTGATTCTTTGATGATAAAAGTTTGTGTTGAGAGCAAAGTCAGTGCAGTGTTGTTGTGAATTAGCTTTCAAGTGCTGAAATAGCAATATGCCAGGGGCATAGACCAATGGTTCTCAAACGTTTTTCCTTGGGGACCCCCTTCACTAGGAAAAATAGTATCAGCCTCCCCCAGCCTACTGTTGTTAATAAAAATAGTCGTATTTTATATTTCTTTTTATTATGTTTACCAAACTCAATTTAAAAGTATTTTATGCAGCAGAAACCAAAAATAACGTGGCTTATTATAACGAAAATATGGAACAATTTTTTAAAATCTTTATCATGTTTTCATTTATACAAAAACTAAGACATGAACATTATTTACAATTAAGCAAACAAGAATTACAAGAGCAATAAAAATTTAAATTAAAAAGTTCAGTGTTATGAATGAGATTGCTTTTGAGAACAAAATTTCTCAAGACGTGGAGGAATAGCAGAAAGAGCCACTCAAAGTTCTTTGTTCACATTTAGCTTAGAACAGTAGTTCGACTTCATAGCTAACAAAGCTGAAAATCCAGTCTCACACAAGTATGCAGTTGCAAAAGGAATCAGAATCTACAATGCATTTTGGCTTAGTGTTGGGAAGTCCCTGCTAATACGTATCCAAAACTCCAACAAAGACACTTCGTTCAGTTTACTGTTCAGTGAAGTATATAGCGTCCCCAGTGAAATAATAAGAAAAGACTTAAAAACAGTATTTATAAAGAAGAGACATTTAAAAATTGAATAATATATATTTTTCTCATGTATCCGTATTATAATAATTTCTCTGTGTAAGTTTCGAGGGCAAAGAAATAGAACAAAATGATCTAAAGAGACTACAAGATACGTTCTTTTGTTAGTTTTTAAGTCGTCTTCTCTTCTTCTCTTGTCTTGGTTGCGTGTAGACGGACATCTTGCGAGTGCTGGCAAATGTAAGCATATTTGTACTAATTAAGCAGATAATATATTGATTTAATATTATTGTTCACTATTAATTTGTAAGAGGTGATCCCGATTTCATGTCCGCCTTCCTTGAATTAGCCTACATTCGAGTAATTTACAGTGCAACAATCACAGCGGCTCATGCAGCCAACGACGCCATTACATAGCGATATTAACTTATAAAATTTAGCAGAAGCGAAAAAATTGCCCGCTATTTACATAATATACCTATTTCACCACAACCGCCCAACGCTGCAGACAATATGTAGCTTTAAGATTCCTATTTTCAGTGCAACAGCCGAGAGCCAGAGCCAGGACTCCCGACTACAATGCAATGGTTAACGGAGGTAAGAAAAAATACTCTCGCGCATGTGTGGGCCGCAATTGTAATTAATAACTAAAGATTTTTTGCTTTAAAGTGAGCTGACTAGCCGAGGAAATTAATATGAAAAGTTTATTCCATTGTTCAACTTATACGCTCACGTTTTAAGATTCAGCGAGTCTAACGTTCATTAAAATAACAAATAATGTATACTGAAGATTAATATTGTTAAAAGAGAGAACTTCACAAAAACATTTAATTGTAAATCAAAATTGAATGAAGTATCATTTTGATTAAGGACCACTACATTAAGTTGGCAACAATCAACATTACCAATAAATAATATATTAAATTACGACAGCCAACGAACGCGAGAAGTATAAGTGAGATCAATACGTTTTCTTGCTCTGCTACATTTAGAGATGATGGTACAGGAGCATTTATGAATGGATTTTTAATCCAATTAAATTTGTCAAAATCATTGCTGAAATATTTCTCGAAGTGAATTTTTAATGTTGCAAGATGATGATGAAGGCAAGCTTTTATCGCCATTGGAAGTATCGAATTATCTGTATCCTTTAACAGTGACGCTATAGTAGGGAACATATCTAGTATGCCACTTTACATTTGGTATTGCCACAACTCTAATTTCTTTTTGAACGCCTTCACTTTTTCATTCCAAGACAGTACAGTTGCCTGATTAACTTCCAGTGAAGTTTAAGAATATTTAGTTGCTCAAAAATGAAGGGTATAGGGAAAGACATTGGTTAACTCTTAAATTTGAATTTTTCAAATCAAGTACAGTAAGACAACGGTAACCCTGATCTATGTTAGGTGGTGTAATGAGTTCATCTTATTGATGACAGATGGCAGCACAATTTCGATTTGTTTCTGTGGGAACCCAAATACGCTGATGAGAAATGATGGTAACCCACAAATTCAAAATGGAGGCAGCATCAGGTTGCAGTGAGGGAAGTTGTGATATTTTTGTAATTTTAAGTGAACTGTGTGGTGAATCCAGTGATTCTGACTGTTTTGATGATGGCATTAATGATCCTGACTTCAATTTGAATGAGGAGATGGAAGATTCTACTCATATTAATTCTACTGCAAGTCAAGTAAGTTTTGTTTTCCTCATCATGTTGTTATTTGCTGGTTATGATTACCTTTGTGCTAGCTAGTTAGGCTACATATTTTATTTTCATATTCAAATTTTTTACAAGATCTTGATATGAAGATAGAGCGACACATCTTTTAATGCAACTACTTGTGCTCTCTATATCATGGGATGTTTACAAAAATCAATATTCACATATTTGTGGGTTACCATTTCTTCAACTTATCATTGATGAGGTTGCCATTTTATTGGTTAACAGCACTTTTTTAATATTACATTTTTTAATAGAATGAAGAGGATTGCAACAGAACTGACCCTGGGAATAAAGACATGAAAACACTGAGAAAAGAAACAAGCTAGTAAACAAACAACAACAGAAGAAACTTGCAAGGAATAGTGGTCTTGAATATACCACAAAGAAGGTACAGTGATCCAGGCACGAAATTTAGTTGGAGCTTCCTGTAAATGTTCTAAAAAATGTTTTGAATGGATTGTGGAGAAGCTTATACAGAGTATAAACACATCATTCTGGAATATTGGGGACTTGAATGGACAAAATGCTTATTTGTTTGGTTCCACGCTGCTAGAACCCATAAAAAGAAGATATACAAGCAATGAAGTTAGCAAGCATAACAATACTGTACGATACAGTGTTATGAAAGATGGCAGAAGCAGCGATGTCTATAAAGTTGTGTTTTTAAGCATTCATGGTTTGCAGCAAAACAGATATAGAGTAGAAAACATACAATCCAAAATGCGAACAGGGGCTACTACTCCACCAAAAGATAGAAGAGGCAAACACAAGAATAGACCACATGCCTACTCAGAGGAAGACGCGCAATTAGTCAAAAAACACATAGAAGGTATTCCAAAATACAAAAGTCACTACAGTAGCAAAGAGAATGGTGAAAAATTCTGTGTCGAACGAATATTCTATACAAAGTTGCTACAACCATTATAAAGATGAATACTGCCCTGATATCAAAGCGCAGCCTGTATCTTTTCATAAGTATCATCGCATTTTCATTCGAGATTTCAATATTTCATTCAAACTACTAAATTCAGATACTTGCCCAACATGCGATTCAAATGAAATTCAACTGACTGAAGCAAAAAACCATCCCGGAAAATTAAGAGAAATAAATATACACAAGGAGTTACATCTCAGAAAAGCCCAGCCAGGTCATAATAATATAAAAGTGTAAACAGAGAAGGCAGTTTTTGATAAAGACATTCATGTAATAACTTTCGATCTACAACGGGCATTGCTCACTCCTAAACTCTCTACAGGTCTATAAGTGGAAGTGAACATATAACTTCAGCATTCATTGCTGTAATTTGTCACCAGGTCATTTCTTTGTTTGGGACGAAACAGTAGCATCAAGGAGTTCAGGTAAGCTGCTTACTGATGTATTTTGAAGATCACAATACACTAGGGAATAAGTTGATTGCAATTTCAGACAACTGCTGTGGGCAAAACAAAAACTGGGACATTGTCTTTGTTTGGATGCTGCTTATAGCAAAAGGAAGATTTTCCACCACCGAGCACCACTTCCCACTTCCTGGACATTCCATATTGCCAAGTGATCGATATTTTGCTGTTGTGGAGCAGTATGTTCGCTGACATGTGCAGTTTGTATATGCCCCTCACGACTGGGTGGACATCTTGAAGAAGTGTGGCCAATAGTGACCATTTTGTGTCCATGTTGTGTCATCACAAGATTTTGTATGCATCAGTTACATGAGATCTAAAAAGAATATCTCAGTAGAAGGGCACAAGGTGTTATTGCGAGATACTGTACGACTCCTCCTCTGTGCAATGACCCAGGAATCTTGTTTGTATCAAATACATATCATGGGGAAGACTGGCAGAAAGTCAGTTTACACAAGGTCACCGTACAACCATAGAAGGAATCAGTCTTCAAAAGAAGTATTCTGGGTCAGTTCCAATTGACTCGAACAAGAAACAAGACCTCATATCTGTACTGAACTGTATTACCACCTATTTATCACAAATTCTTCAAAACAATAAAACATCTACAAATGAGGATATGTGGATGCGTCTGCTGATGAAATGTGAGAATTTTCAGCTCTCCTGTGTTTGTTGCGGGAAAACAATGGTATGCCACATAATATGTTCGGTACAGCTAGGAAAACATAAGAGTTTTGGACATTATTAACAAAAAGTTTGTATTTTTTCCATTGATTTGTGTGCGAGATGTTGTACAGTGACTACCAGTTGCACAAATAATAAAATATTAATAACTTATGTACGAAATATTTTTTAAGCTTTTCCAACTGAATACCTCCATTCATAGCTAATGTGGGTTACCATTATACGTATTTCCCCGTACCCTTCAAATATCAGTGAGGTAAGCCATTTTAAATAAAAATCCTCCATTGTTGAAACAGTCTCCTTTAAAAAACAGAATACTTCATTCCACAGTTCAAACATTCTTTTCAATACTTTACCCCCCTTGAAAGCCATTGAGCATTACTAAAAAAAGAGCGACTGAGTGTGTTCAGCACCCAGCTCCTCAAATAGGGGAAGACGCCCAGAATGAGATAGTGGGGCAAAACAACACGGTGGCCCTTTTTTTTTTTTCAATTTGGCAGCTGACAGGATCATAATCTTTGGTTTGCTTGATAGCTTGTGGTGGCTACACTTTGGCCACAAGCCATTAATCTTTGCCTGCTTCCATATGGTGACGTGAAATGCAGGAAGCCATTTTTGAAGTAACGAAACCAATATTTCTATCGGCAAACTTTCAAATTTTTGCAGTGTTGATTATTGGTGTGGAAAATATACTATCAGGAAAGAATCTTATAAAGGTAAGTCTTTAAATCTGTGGCAATATTTTGATGGTGTGTTTATTAATTTTCGAGGTTATGGCCAAAGTTACGCTTGTGTTGAAGAGGGCAAAATGACACAGGAGTATGTCATTTTGCCCTGCTCTATTATATAGCTTATTGATTGCTGAAATGCAGTATGTCTGTTTATAAAAAGCCTATTTTACAGACTGAAATCTGTCATTGCTGCCATTAGGGAGAGTAACATGGGATGGCTTAAAGCCCTTTACTGAACAATGTACCTCAGGCTACGCTAAGACGACACTGTTGTAGAAAAGAAATAAGATGGCAAAAGAGAGCAAGAAGACACTTTGTTGATTTCATACTGTATTAGATCACAAGATTAAAAAGCTGCTAGTTCAACATATTTTTTACCTGGAATCGCAACGTTTTGGGTTAACCTGTAGTGATATTCGACGCCTAGCATATGAGCTGTCTCAGAGACTGGGCACTGCTCCTCATTTTAATACTGACAGTCAAATGGCAGGCAAAGACTGGTTGATAGGTTTTCGAAAATCGTAACCCTGAGATAAGACTACGGCAGCCAGAACAAACCTCTGCAGCATGTGCACAGGCTTTCAATAAGCCACAAGTCTTACCATTTTTCTCTCTGCTTGAAAAAGTGGTCAAGGACCATAATATACTGCCAACACAAATTTATAATACGGCGAATCAGCTCTCACAACAGTTCAGGAACCTCCAAGAATTTTTGATGAAAAAGGAGAAAAAACAGGTCGGTTCTATAACGAGTTCTGAGTGTGGAATTCATGTGACTGTCATAGTGTGTTGCAGTTCCAGTGGACAGTACTTTCCTCCTGCATTACTATTTCCTCGAAAGAAGCTGAATCCAACGCTTTATGATGAAGCTCCATTGGATACCTAGCGTCTGTACAATGAAGCTGGTTGCATGACTGCAGAATTATTTGTGGAATGGCTGCAACACTTCATTTCCACAGTGAAGCCAACAAAAGAAGAAAAAATACTGCTAATAATAGATGGCCACAGTAGCCATAAGAGCAATGATGCCTAGAGGTGTACAAATTCCCATTGCAGCCTGCTTGCCCCTAGCTCCTCTGCAACCATTCATGCAGGTCAGCCTGCCGCGGCGTAAACACAAGAACTGAGGCATAGTGGGTAATGCGGCCGACTTGGGCTGCCGCAAGCCCGGGCTACCTGGGTTGCCGCAGGCCTGCCAAGCTTCAAGGGACCCGCTCAGCTTGCTGCGCCTGACAACAGGTTGCGCTGTCAAGCTACCGTGACTAGAGTAGCCAGGTAGTTAGCCCGCAGTTCCTTTATCGCAACGCTGGGGGCAGCACAATGAATAGGTCGAACTTTAGCGAGGTTGAAAAAAAATTGACAACTGGCAAAAAAAAAATTGACAACTGGCAAAAAAAAATTGACAACTGGCGAATACATGCTGGTAACGAAACAGAGCACAAGTGCCACATGGGAAACATTTTCGTGTGTTTATGAGACCGCTTCAAATAAATCGATAGGTGTATCTCAATGCAAACTATGTAAAAAGCTCATAAGTACTTAACCGGGAACCTCGAGTACGTTACGACATGTGTGCAAATTTGAGAAGCAGTTCCCTCACTCCGTAAATATCTTGAAAGAGGACAAAGATTTAGTGACCGAAAAGTGCGTCGAAATGTGTGCTAAGGACCTGAGACCATTTAGCAGTATAGAGGGAGAAGGATTTCTTAATTTAGGGCAGACACTGATCGATATAGGTAGAAAATATGGCTCAGTTGATATTAAGAATAATATGCCTTCCCGAGTGACAGTAGCTAGGAAAGTTCAAACCTTAGCTGATAAAGTGCACAGCAAAATGCTCCCAGATATAGTGTATGCGATTCGTTCTGGTATATGTGCCAGTACAATTGATCTATGGACAGACAATTACAAAGGAGGGCATTACACGTCCGTGACAATGCATTACATAAATTCAGACTGGCGTTTGAATAAATATGTACTGATGTGCTCTGCTTTTCCTGACTGACCAAAAACTGGCTCGAATATTCGAAACAAGTTGGAAGATCGCTTAGAAACTATGGGTGTTTCTCGTGAAGACATTGCCAAAATTACGTTTGTCACAGACCGGGGCAGTAACATTGTCAAAGCTCTCGAAATATATCAGCGTCTTCCATGCATGTCTCATAGTATAAACACAGTCTTGAAACATGTTCTGAACGAACAGTTTTTGAAAGAAAATGTTCCAAATATATTAGCCACTCTTAATACAGTGTGGGCTACGGTTCCCTACTTCAAGAGAAGAGGTCTCTGTGTGAGACTGAACTGATCTTTAAAGCAGTGGGTTTCAACTCGTTGGAATAGTTATTTTGACATGCTTGTTATCAGTCCATTCTCAGATTGATTCAGTGAAGGCCACCAGATAACTGGCCAGCTTATAGCATTTCGTAAGCCGTTTAAAGAAGCCACAGTTGATCTAGAGGGTGACAAGGAGCCAACCCTACATTTAGTTCTACCGTGGATTTATGCCTTAAAAGCTCACTGTACCGTACGGGATAACGATGAAGATGGTTCAGATGGCTCTGAGCACTATGGGACTTAACATCTATGGTCATCAGTCCCCTAGAACTTAGAACTACTTAAACCTAACTAACCTAAGGACATCACAACATCCATGCCCGAGGCAGGATTCGAACCTACGACCGTGGCAGTCGCGCGGCTCCGGACTAACAATGAAGAGTTTTGTAATTTTATTCCATCTGAATATTATAGAACCACTTGTGAAATATGTATGTTGATAAAATGTATTTTCAGGACATGAAACCTGTGAAACAAGCCGCCGGTGCCTTCCTAGAACAGAAAATGTGCATTAGTATGTTGCATAAAATTGCAACGTTTATGGTGCCTAACTACCGCACATTAAGAAAGTTAACCGAGGATGAAAAAATTGATGTTCACCAAGCAGCACGACAGTGTATTTTATTCTGACAATAATTTCTTCCAATGTAGATGGGACTCAATAATATACCTTCGAATTCGGAGGTGTAAGTTGGTGATCGAAATTTCATATATAGATCGTGCCACGTCAAAAAACGCCATTGTTGTAATGATTCCCACCCCAACTCCTGTATAATTTCCGCGACACTCCCCTGTTTCACGAGAATACCAAACGAGCTGCCCTTCTTTAGACTTTCGACCTCCTCCATCAATCGTACCAGAAAAGGCTCTCCCACTGCGTAGCAATGCTCCAAAAGTGTTTTGTCATTAAAACACCTACAACACTTTCTGAGTATCCATTCCTATTTAAGTAGGTCGTAATTGTAATCAGAGGTATCAAGTAGAATCTACAGCCTTTAGATTTGACTGGTTGATCTTGTAAACGAAGTTTAGCGGACTTAGTTTAGTACACACACGGATAACCTCGCTCTTTTCATTATTTATTGCAACTGATAATTTTCACACCAAAAATATATATCTTATTTAAATCATCATGCAGTTAGTTTTGATCTTCTGGTGACTTTACTGGACGATAAACTAAAAACTATTATAATTTCAACTATGTGTAGTACGATCTTCACATTATTCTACAAAAATTAATTGGCACCTGTATAGTTTCAGTACCAGTGCCCAATCACAGCACCCAAGAAACAAATCCAGGACCATACAAAATGGCGAAATCTGAGGACTGGGCAGAAGAGTCTCCTCTCCTACATGATGAAGTCAGCAGGTACTTGCAAGAACACTGTGTGAACGAGGGAGATATTCTACAATGGTGGAAAAATAACTCCCAACGACTTCCTCGACTTGCGTGTGTGGCAAGAAAAATATTAAATATACCAGCCACTAGTGAGAGAATTTTTAATTGCGCTGGAAACCTAAGTAGCGAAAAACGACCACGTCTTAATGCAGACCGATCTCGTCATAATTAATTCAAACACTAATCAGCAGACACATTAAGAATACAGTAGAACATTAAACAGGAAATTATGAGTTTGAGTGCAAATTTACTAATTAAGATTGCAGTTTCCTTTCTTGTGCTTTCTGGGCATCAATTTCTGAGATAGAAATTATGTAATGCATACAGTTCATTTTTATTTTAGACTTAACTTTTTGATTTCAATCCTCCCAAGTGACATTTATTATTGTTTGTAAACCATTTTCTGTTACTTGTGTTTGCAAAAGTAGCCAAATATTTTTCGGAGTATCTGGTTTGGCCTAAATAATACTTTCAGGGGAACTGAAAGAAAATTTGTAAATATTTTATATTGAAAAGTGTTCTGCAAAATAAAATATTCATTTGTGGATTAATACGATACACATTATGAGTTTAAATTTCAATTTATTTTGTTGAGTTCCACACACATTGTGAAATGTAATTTTATTCCTGTATTTCTATATTAAGGGGAATCCCACAAGCAGGGTCAAGATGCTTAAGACCTAGACACTACAAATGCTTTTAAAATGAATAGCGTCTTTTTCCACGAATGTATTGTTTTAGGAATATAATGGAAACTCTGAACCACTCTCCACAGCGTCTACGTCTGCGCCATGAGGGTTCAGATTTGTCGTTTAGGTCTGTGTTATGAGGGTCTACAGTCGTCGTTTAGGTTTGCACCATGCAAGTAAACACTCGTCGTCTAAGTCTGCATCATGAGGGTCCGAACTATGATCCCTCATGACGCAGACCTAGACTACAAGTGTGGACTCTCATGACGCAAACGTAGGTACCGCGAAAAATGGCTCAGAGTCGCCATTGTATTCCAGTACTATAGTTTTTAGATGAACTGGATACGAAACAAGTGCTTCGATTTTGTTAAAATGCATTTTGGCAATTTAGAATGATTTTCCCAACTTCGAATGAATTCACAGAACCAGTAAAATACATCCTCGAAAAGTAGTTAAATATCTGTATAACTGGTGTCATACTTGGCTGAAACACACTGAAGTTAAAGAATCTAGACTTACAAAATCTTAATTTGGTTCTCATTGCAGTACAGTGGTTATCAGGGCCGTAGATAATTTATTATTCTGGGGAGGGGACCAATCTTCTTTTTGGGGGGTGGAGGTTCACTTCTTTAGTACAAATATCCATCCATTTCAGTGTTGAAAACTGCAACACAGACTGCATTGCGTTCCACTAAAACAAAAAAACACTAAAACCTGTTTGAGATGTGATCTGATGGTGGTTCGAATTGAGAATATCCAGTATCGAGAGATTGTGATGTCTCGAAGAAATCCTTTTATATTTGACAACTAGCTGAAAACCCGGCGTTGCCTGGGCATTTATTTATTCCTTACTCTCATAGTCCATCTTCCCTCCCCTGTTTTCTCTCTATCCATTTATTCCTCTCCCACTATCTCTCTGTTCACCTACCCCCCCCCCCCCCCCCCTTCCTCAACCATTGGTACATCTCCCCCCACCCTCTATTCTTCTCCTCGTCCTCTCTCTGTTGGACTCCGCCACCTCAGTTCACCTCCTCTTCATCTATCTATGAAAACTCATATATATCTGTCAACTTTTGTGGTGATCAGTGAAGCAGTGTCAAATTTTATTGCTAAGTAGCATTTATTGTAATACTTTTTGATACGCAACATTGATAGTTTTGTTTTCTGGTGTGTAAACAAATGATGTTGAAGGTGTCCCAGCAGTGTTGACGTTGAGAGCCTGGACAAACCGGTCTTTTAGCTGCAGTACTGGCATTTTGAAAGATGTTTCAATTATGATGAATATTCAGGCTAAAACATTCACCGACAGAGAAAATGTTTGTGTTTTGTTCTTTGACAAAATGAACACTGACAGCAAGATTTGATATGATCAACAAGAGGACAGGGTGTTAGGTGGGCTATTTGCAAGTTGGAAACAACCCGTTTATTCAGATTTTGACATTCACAGGACAGCTGTCCTCTTGAATGAAATTATTGTCGCCTTAGCTGAATGAAATTATTGTCGCCTTAGCCAGTAATTCGCATCAGGTTGTAGCTCGCGCAGCTTACATGGGAGCAAAAAACATTTCTGTTTGGAACGAGATTGGCTTGATGCACATAAACAGTTGTTTCCCTCATCCCAGCAATACACGGAAATGTGTGGGTGTTCGCTAATGTCCACATTTGCTTAAGCTGTTACGGAATCATTTGCTGGATGAAGGCATTATTGTAGAAAATAAGGCAGTGACAAAATACGTGTTTGAGACACTTTTGACTTTAGACAGTGGCGAGATGAAAATGTGCCCAACACATCACTGTTAAGGGAAGAGACTGACAGATAGTTTGTTCAGCAGCAAAACTGCTGTAATACAACTTCTCAGGCCGTTCGGTATTTAATGCAGAAGGAGGACACACTAGTGACTTCTTAGATGTCCTCAATTCAAGGACTTTGGAAAGTAAGAAACCTCTGGCATGTGGATTCAGAATTCATTTCGAAGCACAAGAACAATGTCTGCGCAATTTCTACAAACGATGTGAGAGCAAGCGCATTGGATCACCAAGACATTTGTTACCTTTTCAGAAAAGATTCATGAAATGTATTCAGTCACTTTTAGGTCTATCCAGTGGCTGAACAGAATACAATGTCAAATATATACTTACTGCCATGCTGAATCAGGACTGTCTAGAAATCTTCTTTCCTCTTATAAGGGGCCTGGGACATTTTTACGGCCATCCAACTCCTGTAGATGTAAAAAATAGAATAAGGCTATTATTGTTAAGTGCGAATGCTTTCGATATCCCTATATCAAATGCTTCTTTTGTTGAACCTGATGAGGGAGGAACATTTGTGACTGCAGCAGTGTTCAGTAGCGTTTTTCCTGATATGTCTGAAGCACTGTCAATGGTTGAAGAGTGGAGAGAAACTGAGGGGATACAACTGACATCTGAAATTTATGAGAGTTCCTCAGCATCCGGGGGTTCCGACTTTAGCGTGGAGGGATTTTGGTACCCTACCACATAGATTGCTCATCGGTACAGGCAGTATGACAGAACATTAGCCACACCTACTGAAGAGCTAATGTCAATCCCAGGAGAAACCCCTATCATCTGGTTGTGCATGATTCCTAGGAGAAGTCTACTTATGTCTTTGGAAACATGGCTTGAGACAATAAGCCAACTGGGGCTGAATTTTGCTCAGATTCATGGCAGTGACATCATTAGTAAGTTACTTGCAACACTTGGTGAACGTTTTCCCAATAGACACTAAGAGATAATTAGAATTTATGCTACAATTCGCACATTTATTCGTTTGCGCTGGCTTTCATTAAAAAAAAACAGAGCAAGAATATCTGAGACACCTCATCGAAAAAAAGAGAGAACATGGCATATGTCTACACAATTATCAATTCAGTACATAGTCTGTTTTTAAAATAAAAGTTGTGTATATAGGTACATCATTTTTGACAGAACTACTGTATATAGAGTGTAGTTGCATGTGATACTGTGTTAGTAAATATCTCCCGAATTTTGTCACAATGTTACCAGACTGATCTTACGAATGTTTTTGCATATTTACAACACTGCTTCACATCTTCACCGCGGATGAGAAGTGGTAAGTAACCTTGTTTTTTATTTATATAATCATAAATTACGTAAATTTATTTCGATGTGATTAAATTAATAGTTTCTGATTTATTTGATTCAACATTTCGCATTTCAAGTGTGTGTCAGTTTGGTTGTGATCTGATATTTTACCAATGTGTAATGCATAAGCTGCGACAGAAAATAACTTATCAGTTTTAACTGCAATATTTTAGCTGCAGAAAAGCAGTTTAGACATCTAAATCCTGGTACAAACAAAATCTTTCATCAGAAACTTAACGTTAACACGCATGCCCTGTCATCTGCCTGTGAGCACCTGCTTCAATGCTGATGTCACAACGTCAGCCAATGGGAGAGCAGAGCACTTATTGCCCAACCTTATTATTTAGAAACCTTGCATTGCGTGGGATAGTTACAGAAACAGTAATGGTGCAGGCGACAAAGGGTACATACGTTTGTACATTCTTCGATTGTTTAAGTTTAAAAACAGGTTTTCTATAGAAAGTTGATCTGCAAGCTACTTATGGTGTTTCTTTACATAAATTGCTCCTTCCCTTCATGCTAGCAGTGACTGGTGTCGAC
The DNA here is from genome assembly GCF_021461395.2 of Schistocerca americana. Classification (NCBI taxonomy): domain Eukaryota; kingdom Metazoa; phylum Arthropoda; class Insecta; order Orthoptera; family Acrididae; genus Schistocerca; species Schistocerca americana. The sequence goes on along the minus strand of NC_060124.1, from coordinate 470,510,876 downwards.
AGGCTCCATTTCACATCAGCCCTTTGCAGTTTTTGGCATTCTGCAGTAGTTCCTGCACAGCACTATGTACAATTAACTTTCTTAACTGTTTTTCATTCTCTACTGCCGCAGTGTTTATGCCTATGCACTTGTTTTTGTTTACATTGTGGGTGTTGCCAACTTATGAAACGATTGTGTGTGTGTGTGTGTGTGTGTGTGTGTGTGTGTGTGTGTGAGAGAGAGAGAGAGAGAGAGAGAGAGAGAGAGAGAGAGAGAGTCACGCGCACACAAAATTGTTTCATATGTTGGCAAGAACACTCACAAAAATGAACAAAAACAAACAAATAGGCATAAACACTGTGGCATTGCAGAATGAAAAACAGTTAAGAAAGTCAATTGCAAATAGTGCAGCGCAAGAAATACTGCAGAATGCCAAAAACGGCCAAGTGCAGATGTGAAATGAAGCCTGTCGACAACAACCACTGCCAACAAGAAGGGAAGGAGCAGATTATCTAAAGAAACACCGTAAGTAGCTTGCAGACCAACTTTATATAGAAAACCCTGTTTTTAACCTAAAACAACTGAAGAAAGTACAAACGTATGCATCCAATTTACAGAATAACCATGGAAGACACTTTGTAAATAAAAGCGAGTCGCATCTGGTGTAATTCTTTTCAATTCGATTGCAATCAGCTCAAGACGGATAATCTAAAGTAACAGATGTTAACAGCTCCTGTGGAAGATGGTCACGTGAACAAACATATTAAAAACAAAACTGCTCATATGCTTTTCAGTGTCTCCAAACATCACCCTATTTACATGAGGCCCATAGTAACTGATGATGAAACAATAGAGCAAGTCAATGAGATTAAATTTCTTCAACTATGGATAGACAATAACTTGTAATGAATTATTCACAGACAAAAGTACTAAAGAAACTGAGCAGTCTGTGCTATGTTTTTGAGATCAGTTGTCCGAATGTGTCAGCAAGTACGGACGTGATTATTGTCTTTGCGCTTCACTCTGTTTGGAGTTTCTTAAAAGATCTATGCTGCCCTCCACATCTGATACAAGTGGCAGGGGCAGAAGCGAATCAAATCGAAAAAAAGACTTTATCATGACAGTTATCTGAAGTATTGTTTTACCGTTATGAACACAAACCTCGATGCGTAATTCGTGGTAAAGTACTGTCACGTATGATTATGAAACCATCAAAGCTTCTGCATCACTTCTCAACTAAACATTCCAAGGAAGCTGATAAACTGTTGGATTTCTTCAAAAGGAAACTGAAAACACTTAACCAGCAGCAAACTACTATGATTCAGGTAATAAAATAATAATGTTATTTGTTTATTTAAAAATAGTATCAATGTTTCTGATTTTTTATTCATTTTTCTGATTTAACAATATTTATTGTCTGATTTTAGGTATTCAGTGTCAACGAGAAAGCATTACTAGCTAGCTACTGAGTCACATTCCAAGTCACTAAAGCAGGGAAGCCGCATACAGATGCGCAGAATCTTATTTTGGCAGCAGCCCTGGATATAGTTGAAATTACATTGCGTAAGCAAGAGGCAAACAAGCTAAAAAGCAAACAACTTCCTGATAATACTAATGAATGCAGAATAAATGATATGGCAGTGGCATTTGAGAACAGTTAGTCGAAAAATTAAACAAGAGACCACATTTTGCTTTGCAGTTTGATGAATCTACTGATGCTTCAGATTGTGCACAATTTATAGTATTTGTGTGCTTTGAGGCACATGAAAGTATCATGGAAGACATTTTATTTTGCAAAGCACTCCCTGCAAACACTACTGGCCAGTGTTTGTATGACATGTTTTTAGAAAACACTCGCAACTATGAGAGTGATTGGACCAAGTATCAATCTTCCAGTAAACATTTACTGCAGTTAGTAATGTTGTCTTTCAATCCAACTCACACTGTAAACTTTGCAACTAGGAACACTAAATACTCAAGGACAGCCATTGATAACATTTTTATAGACAACTCAAAGGAGCAAAATCATATTATAAAACCTGTAATAAATGGACTATCAGAGCATGACATGCAGCTCCTTGTTTTAGATGTAAATTCTAAGCAGATTATTAAGATTGCTAAATCTGAGTACAGGAGAGTAGTCAATCAACCAAAAATTGAGTGTTTTAGGAAATTGCTCAAAGATATGAACGGAAAGATGTTTATAGTGCTCATGACATGAATGAAAAATATAACACGTTCATGAACAATGTCAGTACTATGTTTGAAAACTGTTTTCCTCTAAAAGTTAGTCAAATTAAACAGAAGTCATAATAAAACCATAGATTATACAAGGAATAAGGATTTCCTGTAAGGCAAAAAGGAAAATGTATCTGTCAACCAAGAATAGCTCCAATGCTGATGATTTAGCTAAATACAAGGAATACTGTAAAATATTAAAAAAAGTAATTCAGACATCTAAACAAATGCACTACGAGAAGAAGATAGCAATGTCAGGGAACAAAATAAAAACAATATGGGATATTGTGAAAGAGGAGACTGGTAGAACCAGAAAGGAACAGGAGCAAATAGCACTAAGGGTAGATGACACATTAGCAACCGATGGGCATAGTGTGGCAAATCTATTTAACAAGTACTTTATACCCGTTACTGATAGAATGGGATTGTCAGGATCAGTAAATAATGCCCTTGAATATCTTAAACTAGCCTTTACAAATAGCTTCAGGTACATGAATATGTCACTCACTCCACCAAAAGAAATAACTTCCATAATAAAATCGAAAAACAAAGCATTCTAGTGGTTACGATGAAATATCAACAAAGTTAATTAAGGCATGTTCTTGTAAGTTTAGTACCATTCTAAGTTAATTGTGAAACCAGTCAATTATAACTGGGACATTTCCTGACTGGCTAAAATATGCAGATGTTAAGCCTCTATTCAAGAAAGGGGATAAAGTGCTACCATCAAACTAAAGACCAATCTCACTTTTGCCAGCATTCTCAAAAATTTTAGAAAAAGTAATGTACAGGCAGCTTCTCAACCATCTGACTACAAATAACATATTATCAAGAACACAGTTTGGATTTCTGAAGGGTTCTGATATCGAGAAGGCTATTTACACCTACAGTGAAAATGTACTTAACTCATTAAATAACAAGTTTCAAGCAGCAGGTATTTTCTGTGATTTGTCAAAGGCATTCAATTATGTGAACCACAACATCCTTTTAAATAAATTAGAATTCTATGGAGGCACGGGCAGTGCTGCAAAATGGTTCAAGTCATACCTCACTAACAGGAAACAATGGGTGTCAGTTCAAGGGACTAGTGAATTAAGTCATCAGTCATCATGAGAATGGGAAGAAATTACATGTGGTGTCCCAAAGGGATCCATCTTAGGGCCATTGCTTTTTCTTGTGTACACTAATGATATCTCATCAGTTACACTGCCAGAAGCAGAGTTCGTTTTGTTTGCAGATGACACAAGTATTGCAATAAATAATATGTCAAGTGTAGTTCTAGAAAGATCTGCTAATGATATTTTCATGGTTATTAATAAATGGTTTAAAGCCAACTCACTGACATTAAACTTTGAAAAGACTCACTATATGCAATTCAGAATCTGTAAGAGGTTTCCACCCAGAATATGCATAAAGTATGAAGAAGAGCAGATAGAAGAGGTTGACAGTCTTAAATTCCTGGGATTACAACTTGATAATAAATAAAATTGGGAGGAGCACACCACAGAACTGCAGAAACGCCGTAACAAATCTGTATTTGCAATTCGAGTGTTAGCGGACATAGGCAACATAAAAATGAAAAAGCTTGCTTACTTTGCCTACTTTCATTCCATAATGTCATGTGGTATAATATTTTGGGGTAACTCTTCAAGTCAAACAAAAGTTTTCAGAGTCCAAAAGCGTGTAATACGTATTATTTGTGGAGTAAATTCACGGACGTCCTGTAGAAACCTCTTCAAAGAACTGGGTATATTAACTACTGCCTCTCAATATATTTACTCCTTAATGAAATTTGTCCTAAATAATATATCTCTTTTTCCAACTAACAGCTCAGTTCATACCTACAATACCAGGAACAAAAATGATCTGCACAAGGACTTAAAAGCACTTACTTTAGTTCAAAAAGGGGTCCACTACTCAGGAACACTCATCTTCAATCATTTGCCAGCAAACATAAAAAATTTAGTTACAAATAAAGATCAGTTTAAAAGGACCCTGAAAGACTTACTAGTGGCCAACTCCTTCTACTCCATTGACGAATTTTTTAATAGAAACAAATGATGTATTGTATATATTCATACTATTAATATTGTTATGTCAGCTTAAAAAAAAAAAAAAATGTTCCACATCCACGAGGATCTCCTCAGCACAGATCTATGGAACGAAACCTAATCTAATCTAATCACCATTTGTAGTGATGGTGCTAAAGCTATGGCTGTCAGTAAAAGTGGGCTCATCGTGAAATTAAAATCAATAATGCCATATTTTTCGTGGACACAGTGCTTTCTTCATCAAGAAGCTCTGGCAGCCACAATTTTAACTTCTGATTTAAATGATTTGCTTAAAGAGGTGATCAAAGTCATAAACTCTATTAAAGGTAATGCACTGCAAACTCAACCGTTTAAGATCATTTGTGAAGACATGGGTTCACTCCATCAAAACCACCTTCATGACACAGAGGTCAGGTGGCTTTCCAAAGGAAAGGTATTGACACGAGTTTTGGAACTAAAAGGTGAATTGTTAATGTTCTTACAAGATTCTAAGGTATTCAGCTGTACTGTTAGCAACACCCCTCAACTTCGCAATTATTGTAACAGACACCTCCGCTCGGGTCTCCTAGAAGATTTTACCAAATTCTCTGTGACAGTGTTGCAAGCAAGATTCATGTTACTTCATGGCCTTGAAATATCTCTATACAAACCAATACATAGGCAGATGTTTCATTCAGCTAGCCATCTTCCGTGTTTATGACTCATTTTGAAGAGAAGGTAAAAACAAATGTCTTCAGACAACTTCTTGTAAAAAAGCATGTACATTTTATAAACTGTTTTAGTACTTTTTTCAGAATGGAATGCATTACATTGTATAATTAATTTATAAACAAGTAGATCTTTTTTCAAATTTCTCACAGTTACGTATTGGATCTTCTTCATTTAGTTATCGATTGCTTCCTGAAACAGCTTTTCCAGTTTCGCATTTATTTATCATTAACACGTTGTATTTATTATAAAACAATTTACATTATGCTCAATTCAGAATTAATGTTAAACAAGGAATTATGGTATTTTAATAAAAATTAAATATTGTTTTCCATAGGCCTATGTTTTTGTATTACAGAACCCCTAGTTTTGAGACATGTGGCAGGATGGTTATTTCATTTACTTTCAATCAGTTTCAAAAAAAGACAACATTTCTTTTTAATTAATTCCGAGAATATGTAGTATATATTTTTACAAATGATGGTACTAGTTTTTCGTATGATATTTTATAACTCCTTTATATAGCACTTTCAAAAAAACAGTGATTCACTTCATGGTAATCACCACAATTAACTACACGAAAGAAATGAGAAATTAACCAGGTGATGAGCAACGACGATTTTGTGGGTTTCCCAATAAAGCCACAGAACTAGGAAAACAGAAACAATGTCAACATGCAGTGTGCGAATTAAAGTCTGAGTTAGGTTAGGCATCCTAGATCCGCTTGGTAGAAGTTGCTGTACTTCATGTCTTGTCTCACTGCTACCAATCCTAGCAATCCAATGTTTAGCTCAAAGCTTGTTACTGAAAAGCATTCTAGTAAACATGGTGCCAAATCTTGCACATGAGCTGTGTGTGTGTTGTTGCAGCCATTTTGTATTACATTTGAACGTGAGCATCTTCTAGATGCACTTTCATAAACTGTTCTCGGTCCATGTGATATTTTTATCACAGCAGATGACTGGCATGTAAACTAAGTTGTCAGTAATACACTAGACACTGCCACTGCGCCACCATTCCAGCCCGAAAGTTGATATGGTCCTTTCCCTCTCCCTGTAAACCTCTCAGAGGTAAATACTATCTGTACAAGACTTAGTGACTCTCGATGCCCAAGTTCCATTCCACAGAAGTGGGAAGAGATCGACAGACATCGGGTGGGTTTTCACTGCTGCAAGTGTCTGCGTATTTGAACTCTTCAACAGGTTAAAATTAAATTTGTATTCATTATCACAAATAACTACCAGATCTGAACATCAGCGAATCTGAAAGGTGCTTTCACAAAACCTTGTCACTTCCGTGTGACATTTATACCACAGTAGATGATCGTCATGAAACATACATTACCGGCTATGCTGCAACTGCTTTCTCCTGCAATCGCGACCCTTTGAGCAAGGCTTTGCGACCCCCCAGGGAGTTGTGACCCACAGTTTGAAAAACACTGGCTTATGGAGTCATGCTGTAAATGCACAATGATTGGTATATAGTGCCTCCTGTTTTGGTAACTAAAGTATGTGCATAGCCTTTGTCCTCAAGCCTTTGACACACTTTGCTGTCAGCAGACGTTTGCAAATGCACTGTGTTTTGTTATTGTCAATAGAGCACTGTCTTTGCAACCGAAGTTTTATTTCGGTCTTATTCTCTCGGTTGTGCTTTACTGCTGCAATATTATTCTACACTAGTGGGCTAAAGTCAAATTCTTTGTCTGAGTATCAGTTCTTACTAGTCAAAATTACAGAAATTTAAATGAAAACAAAAATAATGAAAAACTCACAGAATCCTAAAAAATTCTTGGGTATTTCCCAGATGAAAAAATTTCCACGTTTTTGTGTTTTGCCTGGGGCCTATACACCCTATCACTATAGATTTTACATGAAGAAGGAGGCATGGTACCTGATTAAGCGATATCCGACAGGATGTAGGTTCCAATGAAAATTTAATGTGTGAGGATTTCAATATGGGGCTTTGGGAGGGAGAGGGGACGGGGAGAGAGATCCTGTGTTCCCAGTAACTGGCCTGTGTACCAATCAAAGATGTGACTGGCATAGGGAATACAAGTGTTAGAAGAGATGTGTATCTTCTAATACATATAGATTATAGTTAAACCGTATCTAAAACCCAGAGAGATTATAGAATATGACAGAAAGGTATGATTCTGTAAATCAATTATTTAGGCCATTAACAGATCCTCACAGTACAGAACTGAACCCATGAGAAGCAATTTCTTGTATAATCAGTGAGTAGATGAACTTTGAATTATTTTGAGCCTTGATGCAGTGCTTTCACTCAACCACTGGCTTAACACTAAAGGGTGAATAAATATAGCAGAAGCCTCACTGCACCATGAGGTTCTGTGACAAAAGGCAGTGCCCCCCCCCCCCCCCCATGTCAGCAAATGAAAAAAGAAGTGAAGTACTGAGCTAATACCTAAGTCATGGTTCACTTCAAAATATTAGTGAGGGTTTTATCCTTTGACAGTTTTACATTGTCATTAGTGCCTGACAGTTGCACTAAGATAATTAGTTTTCTCTTCATGTATCTTTCACCACAGTGCAAGAATGGCTCTGTGCAGAGACAATTAAAAACTTGGAAATAAATCGCACAACACAACCTGACTTATTCCAATCCATTACTTAGAAGTCTTTAAGCAAGGATCACGACAAAGTAAGGATACTGACCACCACCATAAAACATGTATACTCAATCATGAAAATCCTTCCCACTCTAAGAGAAACAATACAAACCACGTTTCTAACACAGGAAGAAACTGTGACCTATACTATGACTTGAAGAAACTGCCTCTAGTTCATGAAATGCTAAAATAAACTAAAGTCCCCAAGAGGTAGTAAGTAACTCAAAAGGGTCATTCCACGCCAAATCATCCAGCCAAAAGTAGATATAAAACCCAAGGTTTTTGGATTTGTCCCAAAATTTATATCTGAAATGTATGCACAAAGATAAGAAAATATCCAAAGTTTCATCCAATTCTAACAAGTAGTTTCTGAATTATCATTGTTTAAAGTTTTAGGCTGACTGTATTTCCGAGGGCGATTAAGACGTAACTAAAGTGTGCATGTTTTACAGAATCTGAAGCAAAACTGCCAACTCATGTATTCAAATGTAAGTAAACCTATTCTGTAAAATTCTCAATGTATGAATCTTTTATTTAAAAATAACTGATACGCATAACTTCAGTTCATCTGGTATTTTCACAGCTGTATCGACTCAAATATTTAATTACTGTATCAAACATGTATTTTACAAAGTAAATTACAAAATTTGACTTCAATTTGTTATAAAATTGTTGCAACTCAGAACCTTACCATTATTTTTGCACCACTTAAAAGGCAATTTTTTGCCGTTTTCAAAAATATATGGTTGTATTGGTTTATTTGGAGAGAGATTTTTTAGCTATTCATAATTTTCTACGCCTAGACCACAATTTTGAAATTAACAATATTTTGAGTTTCAGTACAGTTTCTCAGTATAAACTAATGTTATAAATCGGAATTTTGTAGATCTGCCAGTTTCAGTGTTTAATTTAGAACAAAATAGTGAAAATTTCAAGGCTCTGGCTTCAAAACTAACAATTTTGCTTCAAATTTTGTAAAAGCATGCATGCTTTAGTTATGTCTTAATCACCCTTGGAAGTACAATTAGCCTAAAACTTTAAACGGTGATAATTCAGAAACTACTTGTTAGAATTGGATGAAACTTTGAATATTTTCTTGTCTCTATGCATACAATTCAAATATAAATTTTCATAAACATCTGTGACAGGTGGGTGTAGGACCCTGGATGACAGTATGGAATGACCCAAAAGTCTTCAGCCCAAAAGGAAAAAAAGATATTATTCTCTAAAAGTTTGAGAGAGAGAGAGAGAGAGAGAGAGAGAGAGAGAGACAGAGAGAGAGAGAGAGAGAGAAGGGGGAGAAGGGGGGGGAGAGAATTCAAGTTCTAATTACTTAATAATCACTGTGTTCAGGATAACTTTGTTTTAGTGAAATTTCAAAAAAAGTTAGTTGTTTATAATCTTTATGTTTTCTATTAGGTTTCAAGTATTTAACCCTTCTGTGGCTATGGATATACATTTATGCCCAGCAGGTAGAATGGCCTGACAGCTGGGCGTGGTAGCAGGTAAACATGCACAATAGAATGGCGACACACAGTTGTCCACATTTCAACATTCCTGCCAATGTCGTCGTTATCTGCTCTTCTCTGTAACGTTAGTAAAGCATACAGCTTTCATGTGCTCCTGGTCCCTTTCTGCTTATGAGTCAATCGAATAGATACAATTTGGTTACCTAATCAACAACATACACATGATACAAACATATATAATGTCAGAGGGCACGAATTGGTATGCAAAAATGACATATCAGGTATTTCAAAAGATGAGGAGTGTATCAAATACTTGCAGTTTCTTAGCAACACTCATTGTCGCATGGAGGAGAAGACTGTCTTGAATTTTGGGTGTCTTTGCTAGGAACTGTTCACTTTAAAACCTTGGTCCAATATTAATAATAAGTAACAGACATGTATATCACTGGTGTAAATATGTTACAGAGTTTTCCAGTAACAAGTAAAAAAGTTTGTATCATTTTCCTCAGCCCAGGATAAACTTTCAACAGAAAGCTTGTATTGGCTTTGAAGTTCTCTTTTGTGGTTATCAACAACTGCAAACATTGTGACTGTGCAGTGTTACACTACTTTTATGAAGATTATTATTATAAGGGATTCTATGCATGCTAGAATGTGTGATTACCCAACAGTGGCTGAAATATGCAGCAGTCGTAGGGCTGTGCCAGCTGTCCGCCGGCCAGCTGCTCAATACCTTTGCCCTCTTAGCCTGTTGGGCAGCTGGATGCTCGCCCTTAGTGGCCATCAAAGGGTTAATGTTTTATTGGTTTAAATGCTAAAGCATTCAGTAATTGCAATTACAAATTATCACATGTAAAAAGTAACCTTTTCAAAATTTTGAATTTTTGAAAGATATCTGGGATTGAGACTACCTTATCTATAACTGCAGAAGCTGTGAACAGAAAGTTATGAGCTTCCTGGAAAATAAAAATGTCTTTTGAAGAAAATGTTAATTTTTTGAAAGGCAGATTCACCAGCACACTTTACTTCCTAATTAAACCATTCTCTACCACTGTTCCATAGCTGCTTTCCCACACAGGCACCTAAAAGGCCCAGCCCCATAGGCAGCTTCTGTGCTGAAGTTCGTGAATCTCCACTATTGGTCTGGCAATAATTGACCACGCTGCACCAGAAGATAAACAAAGTTCACCACAAAATCTTACAAAACCATAGAAATACAGTTTGTTTGTACAGAAAGTCAACAAAACAGAGAAACTATGTATTAAACGTACATGTTTGAAAGCTGTAAATGTTCCTTAACAGACATATAGTTTTCTCAAATTATATGCTGGAGGTTTACAATGTGAACCACTATGAGGTTTGATCCAAGTTGTTATTTTCTATGTCCACTCTGCTGTTCAGTGTCTCTCCAGTTTCATGATCAATGATATACACAATTATACACCATCCAGGATGTTCAACTTATTTGTAAACAGACTTCTTTGAGTTAATAGATTATATAAACTAATGCATTTACCAATTTGTGAGGAAAGATCACCTTCCAATACAGAGCAAACTAGCGCTCTCTCTCTCTCTCTCTCTCTCTCTCTCTCTCTCTCTCTCTCTCTCTCTCTCTCTCTGAAAAGAAAATACTTTAGCATGGGTACCTACAGAGGTACATCCATGAGTAGTGGCTGGATGCTTAAAATGTGAAAATGAAAAATGAGTTATCCAATCAACAATAGGACTCAAATCTAGAAACAATATGCAAAACGAGATGAATTACCCACAGGCGAGTAGCACATGTGTAATCTGCATATGTAGAATGAAGTGCCACCAATAATGACAAGGAGAGGAAATGTGAGTGTAGAACAGATAAAGATCTGCTGGAACATTGATCAACATACTGAATATTTGGTATTTCTATGTTCGATAATTGCTTTGGTGCTTATTAATAAGAACAGAAGGGCTTAACATGTACAAGAAACTAAACAGATGCATCAGACTGTGTACCATTATTAAGCTTTGCTATTACTGATGATAGATAAATGTCAAATTTGATTTCACTAAAATTTATTTATGAATAATAATTTGAACTTATTTTGATCTTAGATTTGATTGTTATAGAAATGTGAGTGAACACAAGGCATTTCATTAAGGATAGCATCACAACATGAAATACACTGTAAGTTCTCACATATAGTATTCCTTTTCTTAGTCCCCAAAAAATGAAAAGTCATTTACAGAAAAAGTTTGCATAACAGAATGCATCTGTAAAGGTAATCCAAAGATATATTTATCCTAACAACAATTATCATAAATTAAGTATTTAATTTTTTTTTAATGACATGTTGGAGCATTCACAGCATCTAGCAAATGATTATTCTGGCTAGCTATAATGAGAAACAGAACACAACAAGCATTCTGTGCATCATGAGTCATCATGTTGGGACATGTCATATTGGAGACAAACGTGAGGTGCAATCAATATGCTGTGCTCATGTGCGGCTCCCTTGATTTACATGTATGGCCAGGAACACTATGGAGCTATTTTCACAGGAATCTATACACTGACAGATTACGCAGAGTGAGTTGAACAGATGACAAAACAAAACAAAACTGAAAATGATTAAACTCTGTTATCTACAATAAATATTAATTTTCGAGAACAAATACAGCACAATAATTTCCCCAGCTTTTCCAACTTCTGCTACAGGAATATTAAGCGTTAGTACACAATTCTGTTGGAAAGAGGTACTTAACACCTTTATCTCTGCCTGCTGCTACATAGGTGATCAGCAGCACTGGATCGTGTGACTAGTCTGTCCTTCAGAATGTTTATTTTTTTCTTGGATGGGTTTTTTCTTCTTCTTTTTCTTCTTTTTATTAGGTTTAAACTTATTTTGGGTTTTATCTGGAAAAAGAAAGCACAGACAAATGTTTAGTATATTGTAAGATAGTGTGTAAGAGTTGTTATCCTTTGTCAGCACCCGTGATTTAAAGCATAATAAATATGAAAATAATAATTAATGCACCCCCTGTGTCATTGTACATAAATCTTGATTTGAAAACTGTCATGAGACTCTTTATTTACACTACAGCTTATTTTAACATCACACATTGCAAAAGCGTATAAAGAATGACGATATTTGATAACTTTGTCATAATCAAGGAAAAAGTTAAAAACTGCCAGAAGTAGTATACTGTGGCATCTACTTACAAGTGGTATTGTGACTAATGGTACAGGGTTCAAAAAGGCATGGGACTCGATGTAGTTTGTACTGGTTCGGTGTCTGCAAGTTGACATCAAGTGGTGGCCACTGAATCTCTGTTACAATTTCTGGTGCTTCAGCATCAACACTTTCATACATCTGTTTCAGGTCCAAAGAACTATCCCTATAAAAAATTAAATCATCATTAGCATTAAAAATGTAACAGATAATTCTTCTTAAGTTTTAAATGATGAACAACTAATGAGCATTAATATGAAAGAAGCACCTATCAGTAGAGTTCACAAGCATCCACCTACAAAGTATGAAAAGAAACTATATGGCATAGAGCACATCAATTCATAGGTAATCTGCTTCACAGAGCGTACAACAGTTTATTCAGTGGATCAACAAAAGTCAGTAGGATAAGAAGGAAGATAAGTATGAAGAAGAAAAAACAAATAAATAACATAAAAATAAAATAAATGAATTAATTACTTGTTGACCAGTGGAAATGTAAGAGGACAGGATGAAGCTTTTGTGGGGGGCTAGGAGTGAGATGCATTTGCATCGCTGAAATATAGTTTTAAATTCTCTAAGTAGCTGTTTGATGCATACCGTATTTACCTGGGTGTATGGCGTTGCCCCCTCCCCTTTTTTTTTTAAGCGGCTCTTCGAGAAAATTTTATTTTTAACATATTCTAATTAACATTACGAACTGGTTCACTGTTAAATTATCTGCCTAACAGAGTCAACACCATACCTGTTCTAAACCTATGCAATTTACTGACTGTCTACATTTTGGAAGGAGAAAAAGATAATGATTTCCACTGATTTTATCTTCATTTCTTTCTTTGCTTACTATCTAAGCCAGTCATCTGTTTATTATTTTTAATCATCATCATCGTTAGCAGCAGCAGCAGCAGCAGAGGCAGTGGCACCACCACCACCACCACCACCACCACCAGCATCTATATACAAGCAGCAATTAATTAATAATCTCAGCTCTCACAGTAATTTTGCTCCTCCTTCAGAATATATTGCAATTTCCAAGGTTGTGGTTATGGTGGGACACAGCTGTTTTATCTGAATACATAGCAGATTCCACATCTATACTGATGTGAAAATGTAAGATTAGTTTCCTTTGTCTCTGGCTTCCGAACAATTTATCTGCCAATTGCTCTCTAACTGGCTGCACAGATGTGACAGATGACACACTACTTTTCATTCCCATCATACCATCAGAGCAAGTGTTGACAACATTGCTCCATGAAACACATAAGTATGTTGCCGGGCCCTCTCCTGCAGAAATCTATACTACTGTAGAGTACTTGTCCAATTTCAAAGCCAGTTTCATTCCAACTACAAATGAGAAGCCAGTTTCATTCCAACTACAAATGAGAAGCCAGCTAACCCAGAAAAAGATTCAGTTGCAGTCTCTTTTTCATGGCTACTTTGAAAATAGTTAAGTATAATATAATTTTCGAGGAGCGCTTCTCTTAAGTTTGGAAGGTACGAGACGAGGTATTGGCAGAAGTAAAGCTATGAGGACGGGTCATGAGTCATGCTTCGGTAGCTCAGTTGGCAACGCACTTGTGCCTAAACCCCCCGCCCCCCCCACCTCCAAAGGAAGTTTCAATGTATAATATATTTTGGTAAAATCAATGTTACATTTTGCTCAGCACCAATACTTAACAAGTGCTATTACTTCTGTTATAACTTTCTCCAATGAATCCAGAAAAACAATTAACAGTACCTTACTGATGGGGAGGGGAGGGGGGTGGGTGGGGGGAGGGAGGGGTGGCAGTGTCTATGTGGTGCAGGAGGTGAGAATAGATACTAATCTCCTTGCTGCAGAGCCATGGAGTTATGTCTTGCCACTGCAAGGGTGTATGGTTCATAACATGCTCGACTTATTCGATACTGGTGTCAAAATGACATGTCACTTGATGCGATGTTGGAAGTTGACAACTTTAGAGATGCCATACTGCGTTTTTTGAATTATAGCTTGCCTTTTACAGCAGTATGCCACTTCAACGTGGTGGCATATTGAGATTTATCACAAACTCATCACCCTAGGTATGATTTCTTATAATTCAACATCAGTTAACAACACATCAGCAGTGAAAGCCTTCAGCATATCGTAATATGAACAACGACATTGTGTTAAGCTGCTTCATTCACAAAGACTCTGTGTTTAGAGATGATGTAATCTGTAGCGGAAGGTAGTACGTTCATGTCCGGATATATACTAATACATAATTTTTCCTTCTTGTTTGTAACAGATTCTTGTATCTTCTTACTACATAAATATACATGAATGTGCTTGCTGAAGAATGAGTTTCTTTGATTTTGTGACTTATGTCTGATTGAAAACTGCTAAGAGTACACTTTAGTTATGAGGTAACAAAGCCAGCAAATGTGAATACAAACCTTAATTGTGGCGGCACACTTATCTGTAGTGCTCCCCAAGGCCTGCCTACGTTGGACTGAAATGTTATAGTTTGGTTGCGAATTTATGAGGCAGTATTCCATTTATATTCTTAATGATGGAAAATAATAAATATGTGCAAAAACATGGAGGCATAATATATATAATTGAAGTTTAAGAGCACAGAGCTCATTTTTATGATTATATGTCTATGTTGTTGTTGTTGTTGTTGTCTTCAGTCAAGAGATTGGTTTGATGAAGCTCTCCATTCATGCTACTCTATCCTGTGCAAGCCTCTTCATCTCCAAGTAACTACTGCAACCCGCATCATTCTGAATCTGTTTAGTGTATTCATCTCTTGGTCTCCCTCTATGATTTTTACCCTCCACACTTCCCTCCGGTACTAAACTAGTGATCTCTTGCTGCCTCGGAATGTGTCCTACCAACCGATCCCTTCTTCTAGTCAAGTTGTGCCACAAATTCCTCTTATCTCTAATTCTATTCAGCACCACCTCATTAGTTACATGATCTACACATCAAATCTTCAGCATTCTTCTCTAGCACCACATTTCGAAAGCTTATATTATCTTCTTGTTTAAACTGTTTATCACCTACGTTTCACTTCTATACATCGCTACATACCATACAAATACTTTCAGAAAAGACTTCCTGAAACTTAAACCTATATTCAATGTAAACAAACTTCTCTTCTTCAGAAATGCTTTCTTTGCTACAGGGAGTCTACATTTTATATCCTCTCTACTTTGGCCATCATCAGTTATTTTGCTCCCCAAATAGTAAAACTCATTTAATACTTTAAGTGTCTCATTTCCTAATCTAATACCCTCAGCGCCATCTGATTTAATTCAACTACATTCCATTATCCTTGTTTTGGTTTTGTTGATGTTCATCTTATATCCTCCTTTCTAGACACTGTCCATTCCGTTCAGCTGTTCTTCCAGTCCTTTGCTGTCTCTGACAGAATTACGAAGTCGTCAGCGAACCTCAAGTTTTTATTTCTTCTCCATGGATTTTAATTCCTACTCCATATTTTTCTTTTGCTTCCTTTACTGCTTGCTCAATATACAGATTGAATAACATCGGGGATAGGCTACAACCCAGTCTCACTCCCTTCTCAACCACTGCTTTCGTTTTATGCCCCTCGACTCTTATAACTGCCATCAGGTTTCTGTACAAATTGTAAATAGCCTTTCCCTCCCTGTATTTGACTCCTGCCACCCTCAGAATTTGAAAGAGATTATTCCAGTCGACATTGTCAAAAGCTTTCTCTAAGTCTACAAATACTAGACACATAGGTTTGCCTTTCCTAAATCTATCTTCTAAGATAAGTTGTTACGTCAGAATTGCCTTGCGTGTTCCAACATTTCTACGGAATCCAAACCAATATTCCCCAAGGTCGGCTTCTACCAATTTTTTCATTCATCTGTAAAGAATTCGTGATAGTATTTTGCAACCATGAATTATTAAACTGATAGTTTGGTAATTTCCACAGCTGTCAATATGTGGTTTCTTTAGGATTGGAATTATTATATTCTTCTTGAAGTCTGAGGGTATTTTGCCTGTCTCCTATATCTTGCTCACCAGATGGAAGAGTTTTGTCATGGCTGGCTCTCCCAAGTTCTAACGGAATGTCATCTACTCCCGGGGCCTTGTTTCGACCTAGGTCTTTCAGTGCTGTGTCAGATATCTCCCATTTCATCTTCATATACATCCTCTTCCATTTCCATAATACTCCGCTCAAGTACATCACCCTTGTAGACTCTATAGATATTCTTTCCACCTTTCTGCTATATATAGATATTCTATCCACCATTCTGCTTTCCCTTCTTTGCTTAGAATGGGTTTTCCATCGGAGCTCTTGATGTCCATATAGGTGGTTCTCTTTTCTCCAAATGTCTCTCTAATTTTCTACATCCTTACATTTGTCCTCTAGCCATCCCTGCTTAGCCATTTTGCTCTTCCTATTGATTTCATTTTTGAGACATTTGTATTTCTTTTTGCCTGCTTAAGTTCCTGCTTTTTTATATTTTCTCTTTTCATCAATTAAATTCAATCTCTCTTCTATTACCCAAGGATTTCTACTAGCCCTCATCTTTTTACCTACTTGATCCTCTGCTGATTGTACTATTTCATCTCTCAAAGCTACCCATTCTTCTTCTACTGTATTTCTATCTTTTTGCAGTTTCTTCAGTTTTAATCTACAGTTCATAACCAATAAATTGTGGTCAGAATCCACATCTGCCCCTGGAAATGTCTTACAATTTAAAACCTCTTATCATTATACGAGGGTCACTCTAAAAGAAATGCACACTTCTTTTTTTTTTAATCCATCTTTTATTCTACATGTCTGAAGTTTTACAGTGTGTAGATACATCGTTTAGGAACAATATTTTCATTTCTCTGCATAATTTCCATCCCTCTGAACTGCCTTATGCCATCTTGGAACCAGCTGTATATCCGCATGGTAAGATTCTGGACCAACCTGTTGGAACCACTGTTTGGCAGTGTGCACAAGGGAGTCGTCATCTTCAAACCTTGTTCCACGAAGAGAGTCTTTCAGTTTCCCAAAGAGATGATAGTCACATGGAGCCAGGACAGGACTGTAAGGCAGGTGTTTCAGTGTTGCCCACCTGAGTTTTGCGATCGCTTCCATGGTTTTTTGACTGACATGTGGCAGTGCACTGACATGCAACAGCTAAACATCCTGCTTTTGCTGATTTGGTCGAACACGACTCAGTCGAGCTTGAAGTTTCTTCAGTGCCGTCACATATGCATCAGAATTTATGGCG
Source organism: Schistocerca americana (assembly GCF_021461395.2). Taxonomy (NCBI): domain Eukaryota; kingdom Metazoa; phylum Arthropoda; class Insecta; order Orthoptera; family Acrididae; genus Schistocerca; species Schistocerca americana. Next base: position 470,493,373 of record NC_060124.1, on the reverse strand, counting down.
GTTCCACTTGGCATGATGTCCACAAGCAAGAGTCCTTCAGAAATAAGAAACACCGTAGCCATAACTTTTCCAGCAGAAGGTTTTTTTTTTTTTTTTTGGGTGAATTTGCATGATGCCACTCCACTGATTGCCTCTTCATCTCTGGTGAAAAATGATGGAGCCATCTTTCATCACCTGTCACAATTCTTCCAAGAAATTCATCTCCACCATTCTCGTACTGTTCCAAAAGTTTGCTGCATACCATTTTTCTTGTTTCTTTGTGAGCCACTGTCAACATCCTAGGAACCCAGCTGGCACAAACCTTTTTTAACGCCAACACTTTCAGTATTCTGCAAACACTTCCTTCCCCTATCCCAACGTAGCGTAACAATTCATTCACTGTGATGCGTCTGTCAGCAGTCACCAACTCAATAACTCTCTACACATTGTCTGGAGTGTGTGAAGTAGGAGGCCTGCCGCTGCAAGGACAATCCTCAATATTGCCATGCCCACTATCATCACGTAACCTGCGATTGAAAGCAGCATCTCCGATTGAAAGCAGCATCTCCATACACCTTTTTCAACCTCTTGTGGACGTTTCCCGCTGTCTCATTTTCACAGCAAAGGAATTCTATGACAGCACTTTGCTTCTGACAAACGTCAAGTGTAGCAGCCATCTTGAAGACATGCTGTGACGGCACCACTCACAGGAACAGGTTGATCTAAGCTTGAAAACAAGTGGGAACGATTTATCTACACACTGTAAAACTTTGACACATGCAGACTGAAAACAGCATTTTTACAAAGATAGTGTGCATTTCTTTTGGAGTGACTCTCATATAACCTATCTGAAACTTTCCAGTGTCTCCAGGCCTCTTCCATATATACAACCTCCTTTCATGATTTTTAAACCAAGTAGTAGCTTATACACATTCTTATTTTTTTTTATTCACTATTAAACCTACTCCTGCATTACCTCCATTTGATTTTGTATTTATAACCATGTATTCACCTGAGCAGAAGTCTTGTTCCTCCTGCCACCGAACTTCCCACTACATGTAACTTTAACCTATACATTTCCCTTTTTAAATTTATTGTAGTGACCATATTTTATTTATTTATTTATTTATTGTATAGACCATATTTCAGTCACTTTAATTTCTGTGGATAAGTTCCACCCATCACACCAGAAATGAAACAGCACACAAATCAGTGGGCAGATTGGTGGTCTCTCATCAAAAGTGTGAAAGTTGATTTCAAAATATAAATACTCATGGCCAGAAGAGACAGAAAACTGTTGGTTACTGTGGTTCACAATCACTATCACCTATAGTGAAATACTAGTCCACATTTTTTTCAACACCGAAATCAAGATACCATTAATCCCCGCCCCCCGCGCATCACCTCCCTCTGATTGCAATTATTGGGGTGTTTAGCCCTTGTGTTCTGGCCATTGTTTCACTTGTTTTATTAGTATCCACTTAAACATCAATGCAACTACATGAAATTGAGTATATTCTTGCTTTTTTCCACCAATTTGCAAACATCCTTGGCCGACTTTAGGTGTTTTCATACCTTTCGGATGTATTTGAAGATTTCAACAATACTATGTTTCATCAGCATCTTTCTTCCTATGCTGTCAGTTACCTCTTTAATGAATGACAGGATAATCTTGAATGTCACAGATGCCTGTATGGCTATGATCTTAGCATGATTGTCTTAATGCTCTTTTGTTCTCACTGGGTGAATATCCACTCTTTAGCAATGCTTTAGTGAGATATTCCAATTCCGTGTTGAGTAGATATTCCTCGGTATATTTGCTACCATTTCTATAGCACCTCACTTTTGTCATGGGTGTCAATTTGTGTCCTGGCTTAAGTAATGGACCATGTGTCGATTTTCAGTATACCGTGTGGTCCAAGCTACCATATTCTTTCTTGGAGACTTGCACATCAAGGGAATGTAATCTGCGATGTACCTCCTCCGGCACATTAAACTAAATCTTCTGGTTAATCTCTTTAAGATAAAATGACCTAGTTTCTCTGTGCCACATCTCCACAACACAAATCTATCATCCCTGTAAAGGAACCATATTTTTGGCTTTTTGTTAGTGTTCTGAAAGCATGTGCTTCAAATTTTTCTCTGAAGAAATTTGCTATCGCCAGGCTTAAAGGGGCTCCCTATAGCCACACCATTCATCTTTTTTTATAAAACTCTGCTTTCCAATTGAAGTTTGTGACCATGAGAGAGTATTTAAATAGTTCTGCAATATCTGCAGGAAAAATCTGATTCAGTTGTCCACATCATCTCATTACACAAAATCATGGTAATCAGTGATACATCATCAAAAATGAGTATTACATACTCTGGCTTGACCACTATGTCATTTAATTAACTGATAAAATGAGCCTCAATTCTTGTGTTATCAAGAACTCGGGAATCGAATAGGTGGCCTTTTACATTAAAAATTTGGGCACATTTTACTCCGTGTAAATTAAATAGCAAAGTGGTCCAGATGGAGGACATATTAATCAGTTTTGATATGGTAACACTGTTTAACATAGTTCCACAATGAGGCACTGGAAGAGCTGAATCGCATTTTTCGTGACGACGTTGGAGAACTGTTTAAATATTGTCTCGTGATCCCACGTTTCAAATGGAAAGATAAGTTTTATGAACAGATGGATGGTGTGGTTGCAGGGAGTTCTTGATGCCCAGTGATACTAAATTTCTTCATAAAAAATCTCACGAACCAGCATTACGAACTACCAACAAAAAAACCAAATATGTTATTCTGTTACATGGATAATATATTTGTGTTGTAGAGATATGGCAGAGGGGAACTACGCTGTTTTCATGAAGATCTCAAAGAGATTTATCTCAAGATTCTGTTTACTGTGGAGGGAGATGGCAGGTGATGTTCACTTGATGTGCAAATCTCCATGAAAAAAGGTGGTGGCTTGGGCCACATGGTATACCAAAAACTGATACATAGTGTCGTAGATACTAAGCAAGTTCAAATGGATGTAGGCTGCAGTAGTTATGCAAAAGATTAAGAGACTTGCTCAGGAGAGAGTAGTCTGGCGACTGCATCAAACCAGTCTTTGGACTGAAGACAACAACAACAAAAACCACAACAACAAAAACGAAGTGGGATACTCACATACGCTCAGTTATAGGAAATGCAGATGGCAGACGTGGTTCAATGATAGGATACTGGAAAAATGCAATCAATATACAAAGCAGGTAGCTTACAAAACTTTCGTGCTATCAATTCTAGAAATTGCTTAGAAGTTTGTGAAGATTTTGAATGCTTGAATGCGCACAAAAAAAGAACAGCACAAACAGTGATTAGTTTGTTTGATCCATGGGAGAGCATGCTGGCAAACATGAAAAAGAAAGGGGTCTGAAAATAAGGTGGCAATCACCTCACGAAAGCCTGTTTATTAAGTTACACAAACCAATATTAAGTAAATAATCTAAAAATATTCTACAGCCACCAATGTGAAGACAAGATCAGACTGCTTACAATGTGCACAGAGGGATTCTTCCTGCACTCCATATGGATGTTGAACACGGGTGAACATTACTTTGTGGTACAACAGAAGCAGCCTCTACCATGCACTTCACAGTGGTTTGCACAGGATAAACGTAGATGCTGACTGCTGCTTTTGCAAAACAAAACAACTATTCCTGTATACTTGCAAGCACCTTTAATGTTCTAACTCACTGGTACGTAAAGAAATATTACCTGTCAGTGGCTTTCATTAGTGATGCAAATGCACCCATTTTCTTCCTGTGAGACAGCAGATAATTCCCTGGTTCCACATCCAGCAGACCAAGCAGTATACTGTACAAGATGGACAGCAAGGAGGAACGAATTCGCTGGTCAAACCATTCTCGAGCCAGATCTTCCATCTTTTTGTCCTCAACTAAGAGCAGTTTCTGAGATGGTGCGTCAATCCTTGCTACAAAAATATAAGAAACATACACACAGTCCATTATCATCCACAGAGAGTTGCTGTACATGTGTTGAACCTGAGTCAATGGTAATTATATTTATCTGAGTACAGAAAGTAAACATCTAAACACAGTTATTTTAAAACGTTAATAGCTATGTTTAGCTGCTTACTTTCTGTACTCAGATAAATACAATTACCATTTAATTATTGAAAATGTGAAAGTAGTAACCACTACCACATTATGTGCTGTAATAGTCTCTACCACATTACCCAGCTCACTAAATGTTCCAACCTCCATTTTTCATGCAACAAAATGTTACAACCTCCTTTAAAACATTAAAAACTTGTTGTTGTTGTTGCTGCTCCTGCTGCTGAAGATGGGTTTGATGCAGCTATTTACCCAAGCCCACTGGCTTCAGCGAGACTCAATGTGTTAAGGTGGGCAGTAAGGACAGTGAGCTTTGTTGAATTGTTCTAGATGCCTCTTTTGAAAATTACCTTCAGCAACTAATCAGAGAAAGTATCTCCTTGTCACCAACAGCCCAAACTTTCTGACTCAGTGCAGAACAAGGAAAAGGCTATAACATCACTGAATATGGCTGTAAATAACGTACAGAAAAGTACATAGATATTTCTGCTAAGCAAGAGGGATAAGGAACATACCAGATTACCTGAGCAGTCAACATGGAAATTTCACCTTCAGCACTCACAATGTTAAGCACTGATATGCAAAGTTCAAGAGTACTGTACAATACATTTTAGCCAGGAACGTGCCAAGCAATATTGTGAGACATGGGAAAGGGCCAAATGTCATGTTAGACAGCTGCTACGAAAGCAAAGAAAGCAGCACTGCACTTTTCAACACAGCCAAAGCCTCATAAACAAATAAAAACTGAAAGAAACCAAAAACAGTGAAAGGAGAGACATGTGTGAAATGTTCAATGAATTCAGAAGTAAAATTCTATCTGCCGACTAGGCAAAAAGACCAAAGAAGCTTTGATCTTATGTTACATCAATAAACCGATCGAAGCCATCAGTCTAGATATTCTGTGACCATAATGACAGAGGTGATTACAGAGGAAAGGCTGAAATACTAACTGATTTTTCCCAAACTGTTTCCCTGCAAGGTTCACACTGTAGTTACTCCTTTAAATTGTTACACTATCAGAAAAATGAGATATTGAAATAAGTGATCCTGTGCTAGAACAGCAACTGGAATTGCTCAACACAAGGACGTCCAAAGGACCTGACAGGATACCAACATGATTCTACACAAAGTATGTTAAGGAATTTACTCCTTTTCTAAAACCACTGTATCAGAGTCACTGGTCGAGGGATGTGTTCCTAATAACTGGGAAAAAGTGTAAGTCATTCCCGTTTTCAGGAAGGGTTGTCGAACATATGCACAAAACTATAGGGCTATACCTCTGATGTTGGTCATTTGTAGAATTTGGAACATCTTTTATGCTCACATATTATGATATGTCAGGAGACTGAATATCTCCTCTGCAGGAATCAACACGGATTCCAAAAACAACAACTGCGCAAAACCCAGCTCACTCTGTTCGATCAAGAGACCCAGAAGGCAGTAGATAATGACACCCAGATAGAAGCCACTTTCCTTGACTTCCATAAGGCATTGGGTACAGTTCTGCACTGCCACCTAATGAACAAAATACAAGTGCACAGAGCATCAGACCACCTAGCAAATAGATCACAGCATTTTCATTCTCAATGGAGAGAAGACTTCAGATGCAAAAGTGCCTTTGAATGTACAACAAGAGAGTGTTATGGAACCATTACTTTGCACAATATATATGAATGACTTAGTGGATTAAGTATGAAATACCATAAGACTTTCATGGATGATGCTGTAGTTTAGAGAGTAGTCTACATGCATGATGACCTGCACAGGATCAAACCTTGGTGCAGGAATTGGCAGCTGACCCTCAATGCACACAAATGTAACATATTGCACATAAATAGGCAGAAAGACCCATTATTGTATGATTACATGACTGCAAAACAGGAAATCATACTACTATCTGGAAATCAAGAATAGTCAGTCCTAAAGGGTGAAAACAGAGACTGGAGAACACTATTTTTTGTGATATTTGTCAATTTTCCAGGGCTACAAGCATAAAGCCATATTATGTGGACACTGGCTGCTTTCTATTTTTATTGTAAACTATGAGTGAACTGTTAAGTTTTACATTTTCTCCTTATATTGTGTCACATTTTGGTTGTGGCTCCTCCTATTTTCAATCTTTTAAAGCAAATGGAGCACTGTACTTCACTGACACGGTGTTTCATAAAATTACTTTTGGACTACGGATTGTCCTATTCTGTAATACAACTGATGTCCAACAATGATAATGTGAAACTATCATATACCCCAGACAAAGCAAGCCTTGCACACTGCATGTACAGCTAATAGGCCACACCACATGGTAACACGTACGTTACTGTCGCATCAGTGCTCTACCAATCCTTATCCCATGTGTTTGTTACTTGTTTCTGTCGACGTTGCTATTAAAATAACGCAGTTTCCTTTTCCAATTTTCTGTAATAACGTAATATTCCAAAGCAATGCAAATCAGAATTCCTCATTCCTTAAAAAAGGTTTATTTAAAAACAAAAAATTTGCACTGCTGCTATGGCTAAACTGATATTTCGGTCTTTTTATCCAGTTATTAGTAAAAAATAAAAACCCCTGTTCTAACAGAGACCACATAAATACCAAAAAATACTAGGCATTCTGAAATAAAATATGTGTCGGTTTTTCCCGCCCCTACCATGCGGTATAAACTGCCGCATGCAAAACTAAAATAATTTTGAATTATCAATAACTCTCACAATTATGTCTGAAGTCATTACATTTTACATTACTATATGTTTAACCTGGACACTCTATATTTATCCACTGGTCTCCATCTCCAATTTTTACAATCTATTCCAAATTAACTTGTCCTTGGTGAATGAGTAATGACCTGCAAGCTGATCCCTTCTTTTAGTAAAGTTGTGTTGTTTATTTCTCCCTAATTTGATTCCATACCAATAATAATAATAATAATAATTACTATTATTATTTATCCAAAATAACTTTAGTCTTGGACACTGTCAGTTTTTGTACATTTGCAAAGATATCGTGACATAAATGTAATGAATATACACAACAAGTAGCATAATTATATACTATTATATAAACATTGACCATTAGTACACTGAGGCATATAAAACTAGAATCAATAACAGAGCTCAGAAATGAATCTCAAGTCTGGCATCTGCTTTACCGACGATCAACTTTATATGATCATTCCATTTTAAATCACTCCTAATGCGTACTCCCAGATATTTTATGGAATTAACTGCTTCCAGTTGCTGACCTGCTATTTTGTAGCTAAATGATAAAGGATCTATCTTTCTATGTATTCACAGCACATTACACTTGTCTACATTGAGATTGAATTGCCATTCCCTGCACAATGTGTCAATTCGCTGCAGATCCTCCTGCATTTTAGTACAATTTTCCATTGTTACAGCCTCTCGATACACCACAGCATCATCTGCAAAAAGCCTCAGTGAACTTCCGATGTCATCCACAAGGTCATTTATGTATATTGTGAATAGCAACGGTCCTATGACACTCCCCTGCGGCACACCTGAAATCACTCTTACTTCGGAAGACTTCTCTCCATTGAGAATGACATGCTGCGTTCTGTTATCTAGGAACTCTTCAATCCAATCACACAATTTGTCTGATAGTCCATATGCTCTTACTTTGTTCATTAAAAGACTGTGGGGAACTGTATCAAACGCCTTGCGGAAGTAAAGAATCACGGCATCTTCCTGGGAACCCGTGTCTACGGCCCTCTGAGTCTCGTGGACGAATAGCGTGAGCTGGGTTTCACACGGCCGTCTTTTTCGAAACCCATGCTGATTCCTACAGAGCTTGTTGTTGCTTACTGCCTGAAAGTGTTGTGGGTGTTTATTTTGTTGTTCTACTTATTCAACTAAAATATGTCGCATTATGTGAATAAAATTGTATGTATAGTTCAAATTTGCATCTGTACTTGTCTATTCAAGAAGATTCATGAACATTTTCAGCAGAAATCCTAGAACTCCAGTAGTCCTGAAAAAAGTAGCTTACATCAGCTGATAACAAAACGGAAATCCAGCAGGCATGACTTTAACTGTAAACATAATCAGAAGCTTTCAGAATAAATTCCAGAAGCCCATCAGCATTTTGTAGAAAATTCTACTATCCTGAAAAAATCAGTTAGGCAGCATTCAGGACAGACAAATGTTAAATGTTCATGATATGAACACACTGTCCAGATTCCTTCACAACTTTAACATCTCCTCGATCTGCTTCACCTGGTCTTCCTCCACCCAACCGCACCACCTTCATAGTCATTGACCTCCACCTCTCTGATGTTGCCATCCACATCTCTGTCCCCATTAAACCCACTAACCACCAACATACTTACATTTTTACACCTGTCTTTCTTTCCACATCAGGAAATACGAGTATCTCCTATATAGTCGTGGCACTCATGAATAATGTATCTATAGTGAAGAGAACTCTCTTACCCAGTAAGGCCTCACGAAGGCTTAACCGCCCCCCCCCCCCCACCCCTCCCCTCCCCCAAGAATCAACTGCAAAAGAGTGACTCCCTCATAATCCAATACCACCCTGGATTGAGACAACTGAACCATATCCTTTGCCAGAGTTTTGATCTCTCCCCTGCCCTGAAATGAGGGACATCCTACCGAAGATCCTTCCCATCCCTCCTAAGGTGGTGTTCCGTCCCCACCCAACCTACACAACCTCCTACTCCATCACTATGCCACTCGCACTCCCAGCCCCTTGTCATAGGGATTATATCCCTGTGCAAACTAAGGTGCAAGATTTGCCCAACCCATCCACCCAGCTCCTTCTACTCCTGTCACAAGCTTATCCTACCCCATCAGAGGTCGGCCCACCTGTGAAAGCAGCCATGTCATACAGTAAGAACACTGTAAACACTGCACAGCCTTTCATGTTGATATGTCTACCAACCTGCTGTCCATCAGGATGGATGGCCACCACCAAACTGTTGCCAAGAACCAAGTTAACTCCCTGGTGGCACAACATGCAGCTGAGCATAACACGCTCAATACTATGGTTGCCTCACAACCTGTGTCATCTGAATTCTTTCATCAAACACTATCTTCTCTGAACCACATAGGTGGGAGTTATCCTTGCAACACATCCTCCATTCCTGTAATTGTCCTGACCTCAACCTCATGTGACCCACTGCCCCTGCACCCTCCACCCAACAGTATCCCCTTCCTCTGTCCTGGCACCATGCAAATTCACATCCCCGTGTCACCTTCATATCAACCCCGGCATTACGTGCCTAGCCTATATACCTGTCACCCCTCACGCCTGCATTCCTAGCTGGCTAACCAATCCCCTCCCTCCGAGCCATTAGCCACCCACCCCCAGTGCTTCTCCCTGCCTCCCTATCAAAAGCTGCTGCAAGTGGCACACCGCCACCGGATCACAGTTTTAACACCTTCCAGCAACTAACCACTACATTTAACCACTGAGTTCACACATCCCTCCTCACACATTGCTCCCGTCATACAGTTTCCATCTCTCTTTTTTCCTACGTATGATGATAACTTACATGTGATCAAACATCTTCACACCACAAAATCATCTGACAGCCTCAGCCAAATTTCTCCTGTTCTTTTCACATTATGAACTCACGTTATACTGTCCAGTTCCCCTTATAACTGCCTAATGCTTTCATTTGTCCATTTCCAGCGTCATTTCCCATTTCCTAACAGCATCCCTGCACTAATGTACCCCTGCTCCATCTTTCTGAACCAGTACAGAAAAGTATCCATTTCCATGGCTAAAACCCAGTCCCACATCCTGTTCTTTAAATGCTGTCTGAACTATAGACTCCCCTCCCAAGGGCCTAACCATAAAAATCCCATTCTCTGGATCCCCTTCCTTTCATAATGACCTTGATGTTTTCAGATTCTTCAAGTCCCTGTACCTAACAAACCTGGTATCGCAGAAACACCTCTCCATGGCACAGGTATCCCACAACTACCTTTACTCTCTCCACAAGGTACTATTACTGTGCCTTCCTTACTATGTACACAATGTTTCCAAAATAGAAACCATTGCATCCAACAACTGGAGGAGAATTCCAGGTACCATCTCTATAAACTGCCCAACCTGTTGACATCCTATTCCCACCTTGGGACATCACTATCCATCAACACTCATGCTATTCACAGTGAACTCCTTGTCAACCCCTCATAACCGAACTCCTTGTCAACCCCTCATAACCTCCAGACCCTGGCTAGATGATATCTTCAATTTACCATTCCTCCAAAATTCCCTCCCACAAAATGCAGAACTCAAGCAAACCCAAAACAAAGTTGTTCACTTTTCCATCAATAACCTCAGTCCCCCAGAAGTTTCAGTCTTATCCAAAGGCCTCACATTCAGTCCTGCACCCAACTTTAACCATGTGGAACTTACCACAGACCTATTCTCCTCCTCTGTTCCTACAGTGGAAATACTTGGTCACCAATCTCTCTAACCAATGCCAACCTAATCCCAACATTTAACCTTGCCTCTCCCAGTTCATGTTATCACCCAAGCATGGACCTCCTCTCCTTACACCTAATGATCCCTTGCTCATCTTCCAGGAATCCCTTACCCCCAAAACTGGCCTCACCATCCTTCCCCAGGTCTCTACTTTTCAGCAGAAGAAAGGGCAGTCATACACAACCTGAAAACAGATCTTCATCTAATCATACTCCCTGCAGACACACGCTCCACCATTGCAATGAGGAGTCACAGTGACTACCCGACAGAAAGCCTCTGCAAACTGTAAGACTCCACCTACAAGCTCTGGCACAGTGATCTCACCCCAGAAGTCCAACATAACCTCCAATTCCTACCAAAATCCACAGGCTCTTCCCAGAATCTCTCACCTTAGTGTATATCCCTCCTCCTCCGAACAACACCTGGCAGACCCATCTTCTACACGCTCCCCAGAATCCATAAACCAAACAATCCTGGATGTCCCATTGTAGCTGGCTATTTTGCTACCACTGAAGGAATTTCTGCTCTTGTTGACCAACACCTCCAACCAACGGCACATGTTCTACCATACCCACCTCTCTATGTACCAACGTTCCACAAGCCCATGGTCTTGCCACTATGGACCACTACCTCTCCCAATGTTCTTCAGACTCCAAACCCACCACCTCACTCCTTATACATCTTACCAACTACATCCTAATTCAAAACTACTTCCCCTTTGAAGGAAACGTACACAAATAAATCTGTGGCTCAGCCGTGGGCATCTATATGGCACCTTCCTATGCCAACCTGTTTATGGACCATCTAGAGGAAACCATGGCCTCTCAGAACTCCCACTGCCTAGTCTGGTACAGGATTGGACCCATAGCCAAGACACCATACCCACATTCATTCACAATCTCATCACCATCTTTTTCATTTGCTTCACCTGTTCCTCCTCAATCCAATGTGCCACATTCCTGGACATTAACCTTCTCCTCTCTCATGGCTATATTCACTCCCCTATCCGCATTAAACACACCAACAATAAACAGTACCTTATTTCAACAGCTGCCATCCTTTCCCCATTAGAAAATCCCTCCCATACAGCCTTGTCACTTGTGGATGATGTATCTTCAGTGACAAGAACTCCCTTGCCCAGTATGCTGAAGGTCTCACAAAGGCTTTCATAGACGGGCAATACACCCCCCCCCCCCCTCATCCACAGACAAATTTCCCATCCATACAATATCCTTACACACCTCCAATCCTAACCCCCTCCCAAGAATCAGCTACAAAAGAGTACCCCCCCCCCCCCAATCCAATCCAATCCCACCCGATTGCAACAACTGAACCATACCCATTTATACTAAGATGGTATCTGTTCTTTCGGACATGTGTGAATGCACAAACAGTGCCCGAACTCTTACGGGAGTATAATGGGCTGAGGCACTACGAATGTAGTGTGGGACAATACGTTGAGAATGTGGGTTTCACGGGAGGCTTGCCAGAGATAAATCCCTGCAGTCGCGCTATCCTCTGTGTCCTCGGTGGCTCAGATGGATAGAGCGTCTGACATGTAAGCAGGAGATCCCGGGTTCGAGTCCCGGTCGGGGCACATATTTTCATCTGTCCCCGTTGACGTATGTCAACGCCTGTAAGCAGCTAAGGGTGTTCATTTCATTATAATGAACCATATCCTTCACTAGAGTTTTGATTATCTCTCATCCTGCCCTGAAATGAGGGACATCCTACCCAAGATCCTTCCCATCCATTCTAAAGTGGTGTTCCATCCCACCCAACCCACACAATGTCCTAATGTATCACTACGCCACTGTCACTCCAAACCTTTAGCCACAGGGTTCATGTCAATGTGCAGACTATGTGCACGACCTACCCAATCCACTCATCCAGCATCTCCTACTCTTGCCACAGGCTTACCCTACCCAGTCAAGGGTCAGGCCACCTGTGACAGCAGCTACGTCATACAGCAAGTCTGCTGCAAAAACTGCACAGCCTTTTATGTCAGTATGACTACCAATGAGCTGTCAATCACAATGAATGGCCACTGTCAAACTGTTGTCGAGAACAAAGTTGGCTCTCTGGTGCAATGGCTGCTTTAGAATCTGAGCACCTGTATCCCTCCCTTCACCATCATCTTCTCTTAACTACGCAGATGGGAGTTATTCTTACAACACATCCTGCACTCCGTAATTGTCCTTACCTCAATCTCAGAGCACCTGCTGTCCCTGAACCCTCCACACAGTGGTTTCCCCTTCCTCTGTCCCGTCACCATCCCAATTCACATCCCCACATCACCTTCAGTGTGTGCTGCTCCCCACTGACCCCAGCAACACATGCCTAGCCTATAATACCTGCCACCCCTTGCACTGACCCCTCCCTGTAAGCCCCTGGTCTCCCACCTCCAGTGCTTCTCCCTGCCTTCCTCTCCCACCTGACACTACCTCCACCACAACGGTCCACCTGCCAAGAAATAAAGCAATTGGCACTATTAGTCCAGCCGGCGCCATATAGGGGCACAGGCACAAGTGTGTGGATGTGTGTTTTCTGTATTATATGTATTTTCTTCTAGTTCATCAAAGAATAACTCTGAAACCTAGCAAGTTTTCTTTCTTTCGTGTGTGCCTATTGATAGCTCAGTGCTTCTCTTTTCAGTTAATGGTCTCATTTAACTAAACATACATTTTGTAATCTTGGACTGAAGTCTTTATGCCTGAAACCCAACTGCATTTCATGTGTACAGCCATGACTTCCAACTGACAAATAAAAGAGGGTGAAGTGTTGCGAGTGGTTGCTTAAGAAGATTGTAGATCGCAAATTTGATACTATAAAATATTTTATTAGTGACGGAGCTTCGTGTCACATTTCTGGCCATGTGAATAGCTAGACTAATCACCTCTGGTTCACTGACAATCCTAATTCTGTGCATAAAATCTGTCTTCGCAAAAAGAAAAACTGGACTGAAATGCATGGTTTCTGGTAGTTGAATTATTGACATGAAGTTCTTTGAAACCACTGTCAATAAAGACATTTTCTTCAAATTTTTGAAAATTTTTGCTTTCATGAAAATTCCAACTAAGTATCACACATTTCAATCAATCCCTGTTTCGTATTCGAAAAGCTTTTGTAAAAGAATGCAGAATAAGCAAAGCTTTGTAACTTACTCATTCACTGAACTTGTCTGGTTGTGAGTCTATTCGGAAATTTACATAACCCTAAAATACTAGACAAACTAAAGTAAAGCAACATATTGAAACAATTTAAATTACAGTTCTATATAAAAGAAGTTTAAATGTGATTTTACAAGAACTAAAATGCATAGAGGAACAGAGCAACCATTTTCAACATATGTTGTAGTTTTAAAAAATTATTTCTGCTTTTAACTAAAATTGTTGTTCTATGAAAGAATGTGTGTATTATTCACATTTTTATCTTGGAGATCCTACATTAAGCAATTGAGTGAAAGTAAAACAAAAATGCAAGGCGACAAAAACTGAAGAATAGTGACACACACACACACACACACACACACACACACACACACACACACACACACCAGTGAGCCGAAACATTATGACTACCTGTTTAATAAATGTTGGTTCACCTTTAGAACACAGTACAGCAGCAACTGTGCCTGACACAGATTTGGCAAATTGTTCATAGGTGTCCAGAGGTACGTGGCACCGAAATTCTCAAATTATGAGTTGGTGCTTTGTGGGTGTAGCTTTGGCATCTGATAGTGCCCCAGATGTGTTTACTGGGTTCCGGTCAGGCGAATTTGGTGGCTGAGACATCAACCCCAGTTTGCTATCATGCCTCAAACCACTATAGCACAATTATGGCCTCATGATAATGAAAGTTATCCTGCTGGCAGATGCCATTGCCATCAAGGAGACTTCATGCAGGTGGTCGGTAATAATGTTCATGATTTCACAGCTATCATGACCCCTTCAATCACTGCCACAGGAGCCATTGAAGCCCATGTGACTGTCCCCTGTAGCATAATGCTTGCCCCAAAAGCCTGCTTCTAAGGTGTAGTGCATGTTTTGAGTGGCCGTTCACCTGGATGATAAGGTATCCAGGCCTGACCACTGATGTGTGTAATTTTCCACTGATCTACAGTCTAATCTTAATCCTGTGGCTACTGGTGTAGTAACTGACAATGTCATTGGGTCTACATGGAAGCATATAGGGATGGTCTGCAGTGGAGATCCATGTTCAACAATATGAGCTGAACAGTGTGCTCCAAAGAGTTGTGCCATCACCAGCACTGTATTCTGTCATCAGATCGGCCACCTGTCTCGCTTTACTGAATGGGTAAGTCTCTGACCTCCATGTTATGTGATGAGTTATTGATGTCCAACACTGTAGTCAACTTGTGGCTTCATCAACTTCAACCACTTTCCATGGATGCTTACAACAGTAGCCCATGAAGCTTCTCCTTTTCCGAGATGCTCATTCCCAGATACTGAGCCATAACAATAGCCCTTTCTTTTAAAAAATTGCTTATGTCAATGGATTTCCCCATATGTACTTTGTGTCATCACTAGAATGATTCCCCATTTGTCTCTGCTTTCCTTACTACGTAAAGTGCCCACAATGCCACCAGGTGGTGATTAGTATTATTGTGGGCAGTGGCCATAATGTTTTAGCTTATCAGCGTACTTCTATCACACAAATAGTGTTTTAAAATTGTGAGCTGGAATCTCACAAATTGAGGTGTCTTTTTCTATTCGATAGGAATACTTTTTATCATTTCTGTTCCTTTCATTCCCTCATAAGCACTTAATACTCTACAGAGACAAAGCGATAATTATCAACACAAACTCAGTTAAGTACCAAAAATCAGCAGCTCTTATGTTCTTAGAAGAGCACGTTCATAATTCACCTTGTGTGATTCAAGTAGATACACGGAAGACACCAGCGATGACAAGGCTGGATTTCTACCAAGCTCCACACAGTCATAAGATGGGCTATTTCCTTATTGAACTATCCCAAATATACAGAACCTGCATGCTCACACCCTCATGTTATATAACATTCACTACAACACCAAATTATTGACCACTAATTGCCATTCCTAGCTCTTTATTTTAAATATTATTTGTAATTCATCAAACTACAGCACATTTTGTAGTAGTTATAGTGTACGGTAAAAAAATGCAGAACATGAATTTAAAACACTAAGAAGCTGGCATGAGTAATGTGTCACCTGTGCTACCAAAGGAGTTTCTCAAAGAACTTGAGTTAATTGATCGCAAAAATATTAGATTACATTAGATTTATTTCACTCCAATTGATCCATAGTGAGGAGGTCCTCCAGGCTGTAGAACATGTCAGAGAACAATAATACATGACAAATATTTGCAACTAAAACAAATAAGCCAATGCACCTTCCACACGTCCCAAGTGGAATGATCATCCTTTAAAGAAAGAGAAAACTGAACACTATCTGCTAAGAATTCTGTCTGCACAATGCACGGCATAGAAATATTTCATGTGAAATCATGGAATGTAACAATATTAATTGCTGCTCACCATATAGCAAAGATGCTGAGTCACAGATAGGCACAACAAAAAGACTGTCAGAAAGTGAGCTTCAGCCAACACCACCTTCATTGAAAATATACAACATGCACGCACACATTCATGCAAACGCAACTCACACACACATGACCACAGTGTCTGGCTGCTGAGGCCAGTCTGTGACTCAGCATCTCCTCTATATGGTGAGTGCAAGTATCCTTTCCACAATAGTGTGAGATGTTTCATGTGGTAACTTTTAACAGTTAACTCACCTCTAACCAAATTGCATTTATCCCTGAAATACAGGGAGATCCACTGCCTGCAGACCTCCGACATGGCTGGAAGTTCCATACCATACTCTGACTGATACTCAAGTTTTGATGCCAGACAGACAGGATGAACTTCACCATTAGCTATCTATAAGAAAGAAGAATATATGTTTATTCACATATTATTGAAAACACACTGGTACAAAAACCTGTATTGAATTTTCATCAACATACATAATGAAATATTCATAGACATGGTGACCTCCTTACAACTTACTGCAAAAACATATGACATATGACGTACCATAATATCATGTAATGGTAACTGGATCATTTTAAATGTAACAAAACTAATGAGTTTCTACAAAAAAAAAGAGAAACACATTGGTTATCAGTTAGGATGAATGACGTAGATGTATGATGTATAGTGGTGACTCACAATATCTTGTTGCAGAGCATGCTCTGCAGCATAACAGTCGTTACCTTGGTGGCTGTTTCACCACAACTGCCATATGGATTATTCCACAGACACCAGTTTCTCAGAACTCCGCAGGTAGAATCTGGAATTACAACATCTCTCTGGTTCTTGTCACCCACCTGGCCTTAATTTAAGTGAATCATTTTCTTTAATTTTCTTGTCTCATCATTTACTCTCACTAGCTGTTCCTTTCTTCAGTGCCCCCCCCCCCCCCCTCCCACTTCTACCACATATACCACACTTAGCTTTCAGCTCTTATTAACTCTTGCACAGTGTTTTTCAGTAATCTCTGTCTTGCTTATTTATCTATCTTTCACCTTTAAGGTTTCAGGTTTCAAAATCTCATCTGGTGCAGTTCCCAACAATCAGTCTTTTCATTTCATCCTATGTACTATGTCTTCCCTGACCCAGGGTTATAGGCATCTTTTCCAGACTCCGCCCATTTCTTAAACCTCACGAGCCCTTTTCCTTCATCCCTCTTCCTTCCCTTTCAACTCTTCTGCCAGAAAGAGCAGCAACTGGCTCCAAAAGCTTGCACATTTCTGTAACCTTGATGTGTGATTCCTCCTGGCATCGCTTGGTGCACAGATTTTTTAAATCTGCCCAATTAAACAGAGTCTGCCAGAAAAATGTATTCCTATTTTAAGGAATGAAAAGTATTACTTATGTGTTTATTTTACATTTCATTATTGAGCATACATCTTGTACAACCTTCAGTTTAGCACATGGTTACTTTAAATGTTCAAGATGTTCACCATTGGTAGGTATACACATAACAGAACGATGAACTGTCACTGAAACTGTGTCAGTCAATGTTACAGTGGAGATTGCTGGACATGCCGCTGCAATCTCCTGGTGACGTTCCTCCAGCATGCGTGGCTTATGTCGATAGACATTATCTTTCACAGTTCCCCGCAAGTAAAAGTCCATAAATGTTAGAACTTGCGACCGTAGAGGGAACTCAATGGGCCCTCTTCGTCCAATCCAGTGCCCCAGAAGGTTGTCATTCAGGAAAGCTCGTATGGCTAGGTGGTAGTGTGGTGGCCCCCAGTCCTGTCGGTAAAAGACCACCAGAAAGCATGCATATACCTGGCAAAATTGATATGCATGACATTTCCAGGTAATATGCATGACATTTACAGGTACAATTCTCCAGTGACAATAGCATAAAAGAAAAAAGGTCCTCCTAATCTCCTAGATGATCGTCCACACCACACATGAACCCTGCTATTTTGACAACATTATCCACATAAACATGCAGATTATCCAGACACAGTGTTATACCAATTCATGGTTCCATTAAGTTTAAATTGTGTCTCGTCACTCCGCACTACCTTAATCACAAATCGTTCGTCTTATGTTACCATTTGCCGACACCATTCGAAAAATTTCATTTGGCAATCAGGATCATCATCATTAATCATGTGCAGTAATCGTGGAATGTAAACTTTCCACTTCACAACTTTCAGAATTCTTCATACACTTGTGCTATGAAACTCCACTTAATGTGCACATTGCGTAGCAGACTTCTGTGGAGGATTAACAAACTTTTCCAACACGAGAGCCGATGAAGCAGGACTTGTAGTTGTACGTTGTCTTCCTGATCTTCCTATGTGACTATCACAAATTGTTCCATGCAATTCAAACTTGTCAATGATAATTGTTAGATGGGTTGGCAGTTCTGTTTCAAATTCCCGCCTCCACTGATGTTGCACTTCAACAGTATTATCAAACTTGAAAAACCACTTCACAATACATTTTCATTGCTGGAATGTTAAGCATGCTCCAGCCTTCTTTTCTGGATACCGAGATGGAAGTACTAACATCTGTTGAACCAAAGACAACACTACAACACACTCATAACTCAGATCGAACGACAATATTGATATCTTGATAGAGCCTGACAAAGAGTGTATACTTTTTCTGGCAGACTCTGTATTATAGAAACACATATATTGTCATACAACTACCAAGAAGTGATATTGGCACAACATTCAACTGCCCTCTGCCATGAGTCTTTCAATAACCAGAATTTTTTTAACTCAAAAAAATTCAGATTTTATTCTGGAAAATGAATATTATACACTACCACTTTTATTGGCTGCTGGATTCATAAAAACCTAACTTTTAGTTACAAATGAATGACGTATCACCTTTATATCATGCATTGTTTGATAACAGCATACATTTCATCTTACCCTGACTCCATAGTCCCTGGTGTTTACAGATTGATGAAGAGATGCCATGAATTTAATTGAGCAAAAAGAGCAGTTAGTTTTTTCCATAAAACAAACTGCATGTACTTTTGACTGTAGCAAATTCACACATTTTTCAATGCATTATGGCAAAGCTGTCTCACAGAAACACTCTCACTGCTACAACCATATATGACGGACCCTTGTCAGCCCCCTGCTAGTAGGAATGTCTTGGGTGATCCCCGTCTTAGGTGCTTTCCCTGCTCCCTCAAGATAATTTGTGTAATTACTGCAATGAGGTAATTTGTGTAATTACTGCAATGTGGTTCTGTCCACAGTAATTTAATATCAAATTTGAATTGTCATACTCACCTGATAACTGAAAATACTAAGATTTGGAGGGGGGGGGGGAAAAAAAAAACAACATATTCACAAGCTACTAGGATGAGCGGTTCAAATAACAAAAGACATTAAGGAATCTTGAAATGAGAATGTCCTTTCATCTGTCTCTGAACAAAATTAACCAAAAATTCACATATTTTAAAGGCAAAATAAAAATTCCTGTGCACACAGTTGGTACCTGCGTTGCGAATTTTTCATGAAAACATTGGAATAAAATATCACATGTAGCATTGGCTGATAACATGAAACTACTTGGTAGATGCGATACATACTTGTGTTGTGCTGTGACGCTGCCATCTCAGTGTATATTATCAATGTTTTCTGTATTATGTTCCAACAAGACTGCAGATGTTTTGACTGTTGCTGGGGACTGTATGTGTGAGTGGCTTTATGTTATTTTTTCATTTCCTTTTTCACTTTCATAGTTTTCATATTTACTTGGCTATTGACTTTTTAGGGTTTTTGGATTGCTTTCAACAAAAGTTTTCCTCTGACTTACATTTTATATAATTTTACGCATGTTTACAAGTCATTTGAGATGACATCTTTCATTATTTTGTAATTTTAATATCGATTCTCACTTACATCGTAGCGAATATTTATATTGTATCACTCTGGATCCTCGTAATTCTCCATGTGCTCTTCACAGTGACACCCAAATCAATGTCCTTGCCAAATGCATTCCCACATTATACTAACTTATAACTTTACACAAAGCTAATTCATAACAACCATGCACATGAGCCTACAATGATAGGGTAACATCACAGGCAATACAAATACTGCCCGCAACTAACACATTGTTGTGGGCTCAACTATCATTTATGTGTTATTTGTCTAGATTTGTCATGTCAAAAACTTCAAATAATCAACTGCAAATGGAGCTCAATTATGGTTAATAGCTGTTCTGTAAAGAAATGGTAGTTAATCTAAACCAATGGAAAGACCAAGCGTCAGAAAATTAACTCATCAGCTAATCAACTGTGAATCAAGATGAACTACAGTTTGGCTGCGATAAGTTGGCCCTTTCTTCTGTGCTTCCAGTAACAGAGAAAATCAGCACTAATATGAAGCTATTCATTTCTATCCAACCATTGCCAATATTTCCACATGTGTCACTTCTGCTTTAATGTAAGAAAAAAATACGAATAATGGTGCCAGCACTGCAGGAAGGAGTTGGTGCTGCCTTCCTCTCACTTTCCCTCCCGCCACAGAAATCCTAATGCAGGGGCATGACACACCTCTTGCTATTCCCAACAGGCACCGTGCTAAGCATGTTCTCATCAGTGAATAACACTCATGAACCAAAAACTATAAAACAAGTTGTTGCATAGGACAGCACAAACATGGTAAAGGTTTATTATTTTATATGTACATGGAGAACTATGCTAAGGGACGTGCACGAGTTTAACAAACTGATGCATAAAGTATAGTGCAGGTAAACAAAAGTTTTCATATCTGCTAATGGGACAAAAAAACAACAACTTTCACTACCGACACTTACTTTTTAAGATGGATTATATTTCCAAATTTGAAATTCATTATATGAAAGGAATGGAAAGTCAAGTGCCATATCCATTATCTTGTTTCGAGCAGAAGATGAATGAATAAGCAAATATGGTCAAGAAAGTTAGTTTCAAGGTAAGTTTCTAAAGTAAAAGGTTCACAATTGTGGTGTGCAGGATTTAGTGCATCTCACAATAAAACGAAAACTGTGATGCTGCCAAATTACTAGCATCAACAGCTAGAATGGACAGCCAGTTACAGCATGATGGAGTTTTGTATTGGAAGACTAAATCATAAAGGCAACTATACCTGGGTCAGAACAACCAAGTGAATGACAGCTAGTTGTTTACAAGACAGCTCACACAGCAACAACCAATCGGAGATTAATCTTGGTCGTGCCTTCTGTTTTGTTCTCAGTTGTCATATTCCTCTGCCACTGGGACAGTCAACATTTCTACCTACCACACACTTTAGTATCTTGGTTAGCAGGAAAATTTTCTAACCACATACCAATTCTATAGTAATCATGATTCATAAAGTCGGGAAGAACTCTACTTTATAAAATATATAAAGGAGAGTTAGAGCAAGCTAAAGCTTAAAATAATAATTACTTATCAAATACTTTTATCAAAATTTTATGAAAACCCAATGAAGATGTTCTTGAAATCCTTACTGCCTAACACCCACTGTGCAAGTTGGAGCACCCACTAACATGTGAGACCAAGTTGACTACCACTGCTCTACCACATCAGGTGCCAGTTGCCTTAGTCAGCTGCAAACAATGCTTGTGGCAGGTAATATAATAATTTTGGTTTGTTCCCACTCTTTGCTTGTTCCACTTTGTGCTATGATTATTCTATATAACAGAATAACCTAAACGAGTTGTGAGTATAGTGATAAGGGTGTTGTCATCCTGCTAACGGAACTCGATACTTGACAATAGCCGGGAACACACACACGAGTATACCCAGAAAAGAAATGGACAGCTGTTGCTGCAGCAGCCATTTTGTGTATGCAGACAAAAATAAACAATAGCGTGGTCTCCCTCCCTTGCTCGACTGTTAATAATCTTGTTATTTTGATTGAGGTGTATATGAACTAGAGGATATGTAGACCCTATTAGGGAAAGGGAAAGACTGGTTTGGAATGTATACCAATAACATAAGCAATGCACCACAATAAAATTTAATTGCTTTAAAAATAGGCGTGTGCAGGTTAAAACTGTGTTTAAGACTTGTGACACATTAAAAAGTGAACATGGACAATAAAACACTTACATATTAATTATATAGAGTAGCGGCAAGAGCCCTGTGTGGCTCAATGGGCTCCGATTTCTATGGTCCACTATCCAACATTAGAAGGTGGGGAAGAATGCATTCCAACAGTTATTGAATATTGGTCAAAACATCTTTGATTATAAAAAACCAAATTAACCATGGTGCATACTGTCATCAGGTGTTTGAGAGTTTCGCATTTTTTCTTTTTTTCAATTTAAAAAAAAAAATCCCAAATATTTTTGTCAGTCAATGGTCTTGCACGTAAAACGACTTTTTTAACAAGTTCTTGGCAAGTGAAAACATGAAATACATTGCTTTCTCGAAACACCAACCATAAGAGAATCCTGCAGGGTAAATAATGGTAAAACTAACTAGTTACGTAAGACTCATTGGGAGCACCTGTTTAAGTAGTGGACAAAACTGCTGCCTAAATGTGAAAGATCCTGAATAAATCACCACACATGAGCATGGAAATGGCTGTTGTGAACTTTTTAAACAGCTGAATAATAGAACAGCCAGTGTCAGCAGGATGAAAATGAACATGCCTGGCTAACTGACTATTCAAGAATGCGAGTTCGTAAGACGTTGGAGAAAAGAAAGGGAAAATCTAAATAATGGATACATAACTGAGGACACAAATGTCCTATTGTTTAAGATTTTTGATAAAAAGCAGATCATTTCACCATCTGATTGCCCCCCCCCCCCCCACCATCTCTCTCTCTCTCTCTCTCTCTCTCTCTCTCTGTGTGTGTGTGTGTGTGTGTGTGTGTGTGTGTGGGGGCGGGGGGGGGGGGGGGGGGGGGCAAATGCACGCACTGACTTACGTTTTATGCACTTGTCAGTCACCTGCTTATCCACTATTGGCTGTGTTGCGACAGCTTCAACTAATAATAAAATATAACTTTCTGTCAGTCATGTGGGCTTTAACTGATTTGCTGTGCTTTTTCACATCCAAACCCTCATCATCTGGTGGGAGATACCCCTTACGTAAAAGCTTCTAGTGTAAAAAGCATTGGTAATTGCTTGTAGCAGCATGAGAGATGTGGTCACTTGATGTACAGAAACAAGCATATTGCTATTAAGATAGCACAACTTTGTTACCATCTGGTACTCAAAAATTGTTAATTTTGAGTTACATATTTGTACATGTTAAGAACTGTGTCCCACATAAGATAAAAACCCTGTACCTCAATACAAGCATGCTTAGCTCTTCTTTAGCAGAGTATAAAAAACTTGTATCTTGTAACATCCAAATCATAAGGTATGAAACCTCACACATCAGAAGAATATTTGTGTTTGGAAATTTACAGCACTTTCTTCATTGTTTTGCCAATGCAATACTTACATTGAGTTTGTTGGCAATATATGTATAACATTCTTTGTGGAACTTAAACAGTGTTATAGCACAGTGATTAATACACAATTAATTATTGTTATGTGCGTAGAAAATTAAACAGACTATCCAAAAACAGTAAGTACACAAACAATGAAGTATTTTATTTTCTGTAAGAAAGCAAATTCTCCAACAGAAATGTTACTTCATGAAAGCTTAACTTTCATTTTGCAGATACTTTTCTGTGTATGTAAATAGTAATATCATGCTACAGGTCTATAATAATTATACGTAATGGTCCTGAAGTGGGTAGTATATTAATTTTACAGTCAATCAGCAAATTTTCTGATGCTTTCTTTTGATACTGCAGAAAACTCAAATGCAGATACATAATTATGAATCAAGGGGAACTTGAGACCGAAGATAGCCCTACAATTATCTGACAGTTCCTCCTCAGAAGTTGCAAGTGTACAGCAAGCATCTTTCTCATCAGTACACAAACCTTCGGTGTCTAATAACGTAAGAAGTGTGAATCTACAGCAGCAGAGGTAACTGAATGCCCAGAATTAGATGATCCAAATAGTAGTAGTAATAATAATAATAATAATAATAATAATAATAATATGGCAATTTACAATCAGTTGCAGCTGCTGAAAACAAAGTGTATTAGATAATAAGAATCAAGGGAAAAGCTATCTTGTACATGTAAACATCCCGAATAATGTGGAGCCAGATCCATTGGATGAAGGAAAATGAAATAACAATGAAGTGTGCTACAAAAGGCAAAGCAGATCCTTCTGAATGGAAAAGGAATGCAGATAAAATTTCTAGAATGAAAGGCAAAGAATCTAAATGTACTGTGGATAATAAAAAAGGAGAATAAATAGAACTAACAAGAGAACCTCGGAAAATAGGGCTATGACGCCCACTGAAATTCTGTTGCAAATCAAGGAACAAGAGAATTCATTCTTCAACATCTGAGGAGAAATGTAGTAAAATATTTCATACCTCTGGGGAAATATGACTGAATTTTTTGACAGGGGAGGCTTTGGAGCTACAATTACAGGGGTGGTATGTCAGCACTAGATGGTGGACCAGACTGAACCTTTGGAGGAGCAGGAATCTCCACAACATCAGCTTTTTCTGACATTCTGGGAGGAGGTATGGGCTTCAAAGTAACTGCAGTACCCCACGTGCATTGACAAAAGCAGGTACTTGTTGACTGATATGGAGGAGAGAACCAGATAGCATGGTCTTCGGTCACATCGGATTAGGGAGGGATGGGGAAGGAAGTCGGCTGTGCCCTTTCAAAGGAACCACCCCAGCATTTGCCTGAAGTGATTCAGGGAATCACAGAAAACCTAAACCAGGATGGCCGGACAAGGGTTTGAACCATCGTCCTCCTGAATGCGAATCCAGTGTGCTAAACAATGCGCTACCTCACTTGGTAAAGCAGGTACCAGTGCTGACACTAACAACATCCATTTGTGTAGCAGCATCGCGGTATTCTGAACTGACTGTTTAAAAGACAGAAGCAAAGGAGGTGGCAAATGTGGACGAAGGGGGGAGGGGATGGGGGCCTGCACACTCTTACAAATCATCTTCGCCTCACCTAAGCTATTTTAATCTCCTGTATCTTCATTCCTTCAAGAAAGACAGTGCAGTCCCTATCCAGATACGGTGATCCCCAGAGCAATACACTCTTCAGAGGAGATGAACAACCGAGATCTTCCTGGGCAGCCTTACCACATTTGCTCCAAGTGGCTTCTTTCTCCTTTACAACCAAGAGTAATGTGCAAAAAGTGCTGGTGTTTAAAACGGCACACTTGGTTAGTTACACATGGCTGCACGCTGAAGCAGGGGAAACCTGCGTTGACATGCTCTGGAAGTTTCAGGCTGTTGAAAGTCAATGTAATGGAGTCTGATTTGATCATATCGCCATTCACCCTTTTCATGATATTCTGCACGTCAACAATTCTCTCTTGGACCTGCTCAAAATTCAGTTATTCTTTGAGAATGTCCACCAGATCCCTGCATCTCACAACACCTTTGCTGTAATTCAACTTGGTGTGGGCTCATTTCCAATGGCATATACCCAAGGCTTTTCATTTTTAGCTGGTTCATTGCCTGTTGGGAACTACAAGTTTTGACGAACAGTGTCCCAATGAGCAACTGCTTAACCTATTTTAATGTACATGTAATTCCCTCTACACCCTTTTGAATGTAAAATGGGGAGCCTTTCTCAAATATTCCATATCTACTTTTGACTATCAAAAATTCATTCTGATCCGCAGCAAGCAGTCTGCTTCAAATTACTGAATTATAGGTCACGCAGGATATGGTGGCCAATGTGCAGTGACCAGTTTTCATACAAAGAGCTGGGCGAGTTCATTTGTTTGTTCAGAAGGCGATGCCAACAGCATTTTCCACCTTTTGGCTGATCAGCAATGACAGAATCAACGCATACACCTCACTATCTTTCTCAAACGATTTTACAGGAACTATTTATTCAGTAATAAAATTTCATTTTCCCTTTACTTGAAGCTTTATATGTCAGGTTAATTATGATGTGCCCATCAATTTGTTAATGGTCATACTTATTGTGATATTTACATGGAAGTAAGATACTATGCAAAATTCAAAAAAGTTTGCAATGAAAAACAGGGGTCGCTTTGATTTTGCATCTGGTATATATTACATAACGTGTTGCTGCGTATGAAATGTAGCTAACATACTGAATTTTTCTTCAGACTTGGTTGGTGGTCTCTACCTTTCACCAACCTTGAAAAAATTGATCTGATATAGTGCAATCATTTGTGATTGCACAGCGCCTGCAATAAAGCCAGAGTGAAATATCCACAACATTCCTCATATTTCATAAACAGTTCTTGTGATACTGAAATGAGGTTTTGGCAAATGGTGGCACACAAAAAAACTTCATTATCTACCATGTTATTCCACTAACTACAGACTTTTCCTATAAAAGAATGTCATTTTTAAAGGCTGTTGATAGCTGGTGAAACGAGAAACGCTGTGGTTTTTGGGACAACATGAGTGAAATCATTACACGCTTATTTTGTACTGAGGATGTGCTTTTTCATAAGATACTGACCTTACTTTTCCTCAGTTCCTCACTTAATAAACCACTGTTACATAATTCTCTCATAATTGTGTCTGCACAACATGTTAGTGAGGTGAGATTGTGTAAATTCCGTTGAGTTTTGGCAAAAGAAGCACATTTTAACATGGTAGCAAGGAAAATGTGTAGGTTTTACTCAAAATTCCCCATTCATGACTCTTCTCTTAAAGTTACAAATGGCTGACAAACCAGGTGAAAATAAATTACTGCATTTTTCATGGAAATCTTTTTAGTTGCCAACCATAGAATAGGTGACAGATAATTTTGAATGGTCACCACGCAAGGGTGGGCATGGGGCCCCTGCTTAATATTTACCAAAAATGCGAGTGCAGGCTTCAGTTTAGAACGGAATTTCCCCTACAGCGCTCTGGGCAACCCTCCACCACTGCCACAGTCCCCACACTTTCCCAGCTGACTGTGCGTTTCACTGGCAGGAGAAGAAAATTTTGAGGGGTTAATCTCAGCCCCATAAGCAGCTAGGGAAATTTGGATTGATGCAGACAGAGCATCGCCTGCCTTATACAACAGAGGTGTAGCATTTTCCTCAGAGGTTGCCTCCTAATGACTGTTCTGCCTCAACTGTCACATATCCCATTGTCAGGCAGCATACTTTCAGATTGAGGTTTTTCTATATAAAGGATTTTACCAGCTTTGCGATGTGGGATGTCCAGCCTAGTTCCCCGTTCCGTCTGCCACATAATGTTCCACTGCTGGGTCATAAAGTGGTCACTAAAGCATGCCCAGAGCTTACGATGACAGAGAACTGGTGGCACTACCAGTCTCCAGCTCAGGAACACTGGGGTCACCAAGCCCATACCCAGAAAATTAATGCTGAGCCCCTGAGGGCCAAAGAAAGATAACTGGATCTCTGTTTCTCTTATGAGTTACATAATATTTACAAGTGTCAGTAAAATCCTTACCAGAAGTAGAAAGAGGGCAATATAGAAGAAATCAGGTGATAAAAAGGCACCTGAAGCTGCAACATATTGTGTATTTACTAAGGATGTAAAGGTAGGGCAGTTAGCGCATGCAACCCAGACCAGTTAGCTTCATTTTAAACAGAAGCTGGAATGTCAATATTTCATAGTTAATAATTTAGCAGAACTTCCAGTGGTGAGTTATAATTGGCATTGGCTAGAGTTACCGTATTTGTAACTTTCATTACAGATTTTTTAGGCACAAAGATAAAAGACTGCGATAAAAGAAAAACTAATAATGTACGGAAAGTTCTGGTTAAGAACTCCGAATTATTTAGGAATAAAGGAAAAGACGCACTGAAAAGCATAAGTGCTGGCTCACTGACAGGTGAACAAACAAAAGGTACAAACTTAGCTAGCTTTCAGAATGTAATTCCTTTAATGCTTGTAGGAGAGACATGCACACAAACACACACAGGTATGTGCATGTGTGTGAGCATGTGTGTGTTTGTGTGCAAGTCTCTCCTACAAGTGTGAAAAAGAAATTTCATTCCGAACGCTACCTAAGTCTGTACCTTTTGCCTGTGCACCTATAGATGACACAGCACTTTTGCCTTTCAGCGAGTCACGCCCCTTATTCCTAAATAATTTGTAAAAGAATAACCAAGACATTTTATAATGCTGGGTATTATGCACAGAACCAAAATGTTCTTCCCTCCAATATTTTACAACATTGGAGCACAGCAAGTGGCAAGACATTCAGAAATATTTACTTGAAGGACATGCCCAAATAGAATGTGATAGGGTAAATTTCATAATTGAACACAGGAATAGGAATAAACTACGAGACTGGTGTGTGACGGATGTTATTGGCTCTGAAGTATAATCCACCTGTGGGTGTTCACTAAAAACTGGATTAGGAAGAGGACTGGAAATTACTTCCCAGATGTCCCAATACAGTCACCAAGAATATAAAAAATCTGTACACTTGACCGCTTGCAATTTTCACAAAAAAGTATCATAATTCAACGTCTCAAAAATCAGTCATTCCAAGAGATTATTGTCCTTTTTATGAAGGTCCTCTTAAAAAATAGGATCATGTGAACTGTGGGAAAAACATGAAGGACTTTTCCTTGTCCATTAGTTGTGTGAAAAGACTTTAAATTCAAATTAAATTTGTTTTATGTGCTGCATGCTCAGTTCTCTTACAAACATTACAAAATATTTGAATGCAGAACTCCTATCTTCTGTTTGTTATTCTAGCTTCAACTCATATACTGTCCTCCTACCATTTCAGATTGAAAGCAGGCACAGTACTTACAACTGTGTTACCTTTAATCTCCTTTTCCTTCTTACACCTCCCCTTTCATCTCTATTTGCTATCATCCTTACAACAGGTAACCTGCCCCTCATTTTGTATCTTCCCCAACCTAGCCTTTTATCTCTGAGGAA
The DNA here is from genome assembly GCF_021461395.2 of Schistocerca americana. NCBI lineage: Eukaryota > Metazoa > Arthropoda > Insecta > Orthoptera > Acrididae > Schistocerca > Schistocerca americana. The sequence goes on along the minus strand of NC_060124.1, from coordinate 470,464,322 downwards.
GGCATTTAAGAGTTCCAAAAGGTAAGATCATTTGCTTTGCTTTGTTGCAAAACCTTTTATCTTGTTAAATAAGGTCATAAACATCATAAAACTGCCGAATGATATATGAAGCAGATGCTGTTACTTTAGTTTATGTCTCATAATCTCTTTACAGTGGTATGACTTGTATAAACTGTGTGTATTTGAAAGGTGGTTTTTAACATAATTTTTTTTTTTTTTTTTGATATGAGGTTTTGCTGTCTTAATTTTGATGCATGATTGCCTGCATCAGAATGCAGCACACATACTGATCTTCATGCTTCTGCATGACTTAAAAGGAAAATTCACTTGAGAAAAGTAAAAAAATGTGTGAAAACAGAATGCCCAGCCATTACATACCTCAAGGAGGTGAAATTCTACATACTGCCAACAGATACACACACAAAAAAGCAAGGCAAACGATCTTACTCTTTGAAACTGTTAGTCCCTTCCTCAGAGAGAAAACAGTATGTTGGGGTGGTATGAAATAAAGAGGCAGGTCACTTGTTGTGAGGATGACTGGAAAAGGGATATGAAAGAGGGTACACGATGTCAAAGATAGTACATTGGTAAGTAGTGTGCCAGCTTCAGACCAGAGATGATATGAGAGATGTAAGGTAAAGCTGAAATGAGAGGAAAAGAGAACTGGGAAGAATTTATAATTAAAAAATAAATTGAAGGTGGAGGGAGTACATTAAAGGAGGGTACATCCAGAGGGTCACAAAAGGAGGAAGTTCTTATGTCCTGAGTTCAGAAAAACTAATACACAGTGGGAGAATCCAAATGTTCTGTGTCATATAGCAGTTACTAAAGTCCCATGAGCCATGCTGTAAAACAGGTCCAGAAAATAGGTACTGGGTGACCACAGGCACACTGTTCTGAGTCCATTCAAGCACTCAACCAGTCTACTGGTGGCCACTCCAATATGAAAACCCATACTTGTCAGGTTTTACAGAAGGAAGTATTGTTGGACAAGGAAACTTGGCTTAAGAATGATGGTCCAGGAATGTCATATAATTTAACATGGACGTTACAAAGATTAGGAGAGAAATGGAAGGTGACAAGAGAGTGGTGTGGGAAGGATATCAGGGAGAGAGGAAATTGTTTCAGGGCTTAACTTCAGGAAGTTGCAGCCTTGCTTGATGGTGACTGAGGTGTGGTTGGTATTGGGTAACAAGGGAGATGCTTCCAGGTACTCTTTGAAAGAAGAAGAAGAAGTGGAATCTGTATTTGCTGGAGGGTGACAGGAGGGGGCTGCACAGTAGATTTGTTTGTGGACATGATGCAAGAGATAGTTGAGGGTGAGAAAAGCCTGCGTATTCTGGCCTGAGCTGTTGGGGTTGTGTGCATGAGGTATGCTTACATGTGTGAATGAATGGTGTATGTTTCTCTTTTTCCGACGAAGGCTGAGGATGAAAGCTTACGTGTAAGTATCTTTTAACTGTGCCTATCTGCAACTTAGATTGTTATCTTTACAGTAAGCTGTAGTATCTTTTCCTACATTGTTGATATTTCTGCCTGGAATTTCCATTCTTTGGTTTTGGACTTTGAGGTGAGTATAGGGAGAAGCAACATTCTAGGGCTGAGATACCATACTTATGTTGGATGTCTGCATAGGTGAAGTCAAATTGATAATTACAAGGAGTATTCCGGGTGATAGACGGAAGATAGATGCATGAGAAAGAATCTGAGAATTCCACGATGTGGCTGGTGTCTTTTAAGTACAATGGAAGGCTCTGCATGATGGGTTGGAGGTGCTAGTCTTACAGTGTTCAGATGCATTTCGTAGAAGCTTTGAAGCCTCCTGCAACGAGACAATCGGGGTGGTTATTTTAGCAATTTCTGAAAGTAGGGAGAAGATAGAAGTACACAGCTCATGAGGGGTAAGGATCCTATGGAGGATCTAGCGAGTTTTTGTGAGTGGTCTCGGGTTCTTACGATTTATACATTTCAATTGGGAGGAAGGAATGGGGGTCATCAGTAGCAACTTTGTATGTTCATGCGTGTGAGAGCTGACACAGCCCCTCTGACACACACTTCCCACAGACAAGCACCACAACAGTGGTGCCTCAGTATGCAAGGAGGATGGCAGTGAGTGGTCTGCCTTCAGGTAAAGGGTAGCTGAGGATTGGCTTGAATAATGTTTGGGGTTTTGGTGATATACTTCAGGAAGGACTGAGATGTATTGCTGGGACTTGCACATCTCTGTGCTTTCCTTCTAATTCTTAAACCTACTACTCAATACACTTCTCATTTCCCTTCTTCTTTATTTCATCTTTACCTCTGAATCAGTAATAATATCTATGCTGAACTTGACAAAATGGTTACCACTGTAGTACCCTTGATCTCTTACACTTCTTGACACCTTCCCTTTCATGTTTGTTTCCTTTCCAAGTGGGGGTCTGAATATCTTGTCATTCTTCCTACTCATCCCCAACCTGTACTTCTATTTTCCCCAATTAAGAGGCTCAAGAGCAACAATAGATTTTTTTATGTTTTTATATTATGTCTATCTGCAGTATTTGTAGAGTGTGTGTGTGAGTGTGTGTGTGTGTGTGGGGGGGGGGGGGGGGGGGGGAGGGGGGGGGGGACGACGACACTTGATCTATTTACTTTGGCAGAAGAGGGCATTGTAGCACAGAAAGCTTGGGTCAGGAATGCTTAAACTATCCACATATTATTTTATATTCCGGGCAACCGCAGCTGTTGAAAGGCATGATGTTAGGAAGAATTCTGTTCATAGCTGGTAAAACTGTTGTTTATTAAAACACAAACAGTTTCGTGGCTTAAAGCCACATCATCAGGTGAACAATGTTAAAAGATCATAGGATACCCATTGCTTCCTAGTCAAAATTTACTATTCAGAGAATATCATCAATACTATGGCGAGCGAAGGGTAAAGAAGTGCCATATTCTTAAAAAATTTGCCTGATCAGTATGACAGCACTAGCAGATCAGTGCAGGGCACGGCAAAAGTGGCCTGCACAAACGAGAAAGAGTGTTTCTTTATCGTTCGTGCAGGCTGCTTTTGCCTTGTCCTGCACTGGGCAGCCCTGCTGTCATACTAACGCAGGCAAATTTTAAAGAATGGGGCACTACCTCTTTACCTTCCGCTCGCCACAGTATTGATAATATTCTCTGAATAGTAAATTTTGACTAGGAGTGATGGATATGCCTATGATCTTTTTACACTGTTCACCGGATGATGCCGCTTAAAGCCACAAAACTAGTCATGTTTTTATTAAAACAATTTTACCAGCTGTGAGTGGAGTTCTTACATTGTTCACCTGATGATGCAGCTTAAAGCCATGAAGCCGGTCGTGTTTTAATAAACAACTACTTTACCAGCTGTGAGCGGAGTTCTACCTAACATCATGCTGAAACTATTCAACTGTAAAGTAACAAAGGGATATGGATACTTCCCGTAAAAAAGCTGTACTGTGCTAACGGAATCATTTTTGGGTGGTCTATCTCAAGTCTCTGACTAAAAAACATTAAGCATCTCCTGCAGTTGCTTCCAATTCTTAGTGATTGAATCAAAACATATAGGATTATTAGAAGTCTAATTGAAGTATTGATTTAGATTTTTACTTTTTAAAATTCAATGTTCTCAATATGGTGACCATCATCTAATTACTAGGTCCTGATATTAGCGTATAGTCATGATAAGAGTGCCGCTCTGAATTAAATATCCTCCTAATAGAGACCCACTGATTCTCAACATAATATTAATTATTTGAAAGCAATGACTGTGATAAATACAGCAATTGAGTGGGAGAAGCTTCAAAATAAATTACATTTTGTTACTTATTGTTAACACTGTCATTTCTATGTGTTGAATGCATGCTGTGATATTCATAAACAGCATGAAACACAACAGTATACTGTCAAGCAGTCAGATGATCAGCACAGAACTATACCAAAGGGTTGGTAGCAAGAATAATAGAAAAGGGTTGCAGCCTCAAAATGTCCACAAAGAAGCATACCTAAATTTGTACCAGATCTAATCTGAATGATAATTATGCAAATAGGTCCAATTTACCTTTTCCCTGCATTATTAAGAGGACATAATTTAGAACAGTCATATAATCCAATTAAAAAGATACTGCAGTGGTTATTTATGATTACCATAATCTTGTGGCAAAATATGAATGCATTTAATGCCACACACTGTAAATAATGCAAGGAGTAATGGTAAGCACTCTTACCATATAGTTGAGGGATAAGATGGTAGACAGGAAATAAACAAGACTGAAAATACTACAGGGCAGGAACATATATTCAACAAAAATTTAATCAATAATGTTTCTTGTTTTCCAGTTCTACTTTTCCTTGGTTTCTCAGTTGCCTGACATAGCATACTTTCACCAACAATTTTCTAGGGAAAAGATTTATAAAGAAAAAGTTATAAAAATGATGTTCTACTAACCCTCACAGAATCTTGCTTGCTTCGCACAAGCATCACTATGGGCCTGTAGCCGCTTTCACTTTTCAGAAAATTGGCTCTTGTTTCCTCTTGGCTGTCTTTCTCAAGCATCAACTTCCACAGTCTGTAAGATACACTGAAGTTTGACATCAAATTAGTTCTCTTACTATGGTCTTCTGACGTGTGTTTTTCTTCTTCGGATATGTTTCCATTGGTACAGGGACTCGATTTCTCTAGTTCATGTGCTGCACAACTTGCAGTAGCAGAAACATTCAACATATTATGCTTTGACTGTTTTCCATAGGTTTTTATTTGTTTTTGAACACTTGCACTTGCATTCTTATTAATACTTGCACTTGCGTTCTTATTATCACATGTCTTGTTATCACATGACTCAATTTCACTTCTATCAGAACACTGTGATTTTCTTCTTTCTTCTGGATTCCTAGTTCGATTTAGTTTTGGAACTGACTGACATGTCACCTTCTTTTTCTTCTGTGTGTGATGTTCTCTGGTGCTGTCATCATCACTACAAGCAATGAAGAGTCTTTCAGTTGATGAATCTGAAAGACACTGATCATCTTCCTCTGATGACTCCAAAAGTTTTTCGTCATTTTCATTTTCACTTTCTGCGCCATCCTCTTTACATATGAGTTCAGGACTTTTGCTTTGCAACTCATTTTCAGCTTTCTCTGCTGATGTATTTTGTGCAGATTTTGTTGGTGATGCACTTTTACTGCCTACAGATGCAGTAACTGTGGGCCTGGAAATTAATAATCACAAATCATGATTTCCTCAAAACATATCAATCAAAATGATGCTAAAAACAGCAGGTTTTAGAATGAAATTTTCACTCTGCAGTGGAGTGTACACTGGTGTGAAACTTCCTGGCAGATTAAAATTGTGTGCCAGTAAGCTTCATAGCTTTTATTACATACAATCAATGACAAAATATAACTAAAAATATCTTGGTAAACGGATAATAATGCATTATATTTAAAGATTTTGCTAAAGCACCTCTGGGGGAGAGGAGTTGAAGTACAGGGAACAGGATGAGAGGGTGGGGGAGTTTGAGGAGGAGTTGGGTTGGTTGGTTGGTTGTTTTGGGGAAGGAGACCAGACAGCGTGGTCATTGGTCTCATCGGATTTAGGGAAGGATGGGGAAGGAAGTCGGCCGTGCCCTTTCAGAGGAACCATCCCGGCATTTGCCTGGAATGAATTAGGGAAATCACGGAAAACCTAAATCAGGATGGCCGGATGCGGGACTGAACCGTCGTCCTCCCAAATGCGAGTCCAGTGTCTAACCACTGCGCCACCTCGCTCGGTAGGAGTTGGGTGAGTGGGGAAAGTGTGGAGATGGAAAAGGAGGGGGGGAGACGAAAAAGGAGGGGGAATGGAAGAAGGAGAAAAAGATGAAATAGAAATGTCAAACGCCTGGGCCTTCCTCTCTCGTGAAATAGACTGCACGGCACAGAACAACGTTGAGACAGCAGACTCACAGGACAGTACTTGTAATCTCCATCTGGCCACCCAGATAACTTGTCAACGGATAAAGACACAACTTCAATGTCAAAAGCCAACTGTGCACTAATATGATGAGCCACCTCATATTTATTGTGTGAACAAAGAGTATCATTGTGTTTCAGTCACTCACATCACATGCATCTATAATGAAGCGATCCTCCCTGCAGGCTCCTCACTGGGTACCCGGTGGTTCCTCTTAATACAATGCGAATTAGGATAGATTGTTACTCAACAGCTGAGCAGCAGACAGACATATTTAAAAGTGTAATGTCCCTGTCTGCTTCTCAATGCCTCCTCTCTGTATGATGGGCAGTAATCTATCCCATTTTATACCGTTATTCCATCTCAGACTTTCCATTGTTTGGTTCCTCCAAATACAAGCATTCATGAGACGGCTCTTTTTGAATATAAATTCATCCATATCAATGCTCATATTATTGTTTCCTATCATTGCTTGAGGCTCATCTCTCTTACATTCTTTCATGTTTTTTGTTGTGTTCCATGCTCCTTTATATGTTCTCAAACCTCTTCATATGTCTTCCTTGCCACTCCTAATCCTGCCTCAGTCATCACTTGCACTGCTATATTGAATGTCACTCTGAGTAGAAGTCAGTTCCTATCTCTCCAATGGAACTTCAACAGTTCACACCTTCGAATGTATTTTACAATAAATTTAATGATAGGAGTATAGATGTATGTGATTTTACTGAAAAATTGAATTACAGTGATGCAGTCAAATAGGTTGATGTCAAAATTGCAAAAATTAATTAGTGAAAATTAGTGTGTAGTCAATGGTTCTAAGAAGAGAAAATAACTGCCTACAGCACACAAAAGTGTTTCTAAGGTTGAAGCAAACCATGCATGAACTGCCAGAAGACAAAGCTAAAAATCATCAAAATGGAAAAAAGCGCAAAAATGTCACCTAAAATAAACAAGGTTTGTGAATATGACCAAATTTATTGTCATTTCTTACAGTAACAATATTCCAGTGACTGGCTCAGAACAAAAGTTGAAATTGAGTGTCAAAAAGTGAACATTGTTAGAAAAAGTTACATTTGATGTGCCAAAGTCAAAACTTCCAAGAACCACACACAAAAGCACCAAGTGATAAAAGATGCAATCAGTGATAGGAGACATATGAAAGAAATTGTAAAAATATATCAATGAAAATAATCAATTTTTGAAAATATAATGCAACTGGATAGTTAAAAAAATCTACTCACGATGCAGTGGCAGGAGAACACACATTGCATGCTTTTGGAGCCAGTGACTCCTCCTCCTGGCAGAAGGGCTAAAGGGGCAGGAAAAGAGGTGAAGGAAAAGGACTGGTGAGGTTTAGGAAATGGGTACTTCCTATAAACACCATTATAGTAGTCAATGGTAGTGATGAAGTAGTCAATGAGATCTACAATCTGTTTAATAATGATCATCCAAATATAAAATTCACTACAGAAAGAGAAAACAATAGTAAAACTAACTTCTAAAGCAGGTAACAAACTAGTCTTTAACATAAACAGAAAGCAAGCTCCCCATTCATGAAACATTCTGCCACCTCGTAAGATATAAGCATGCATACTTCCAGGGTGCTGGTAACTTTAACAATGAAGTAAATACATTGAAATCGGTAGCTCTAAGTAATGGATGCTAAGAACAATATTATGAAAAGGAAAGATGCTACTTACCATGTAGTGGAGATGATGAGTGCAGATGGGCACAACAAAAAGACTATCACTAATAAAGCTTTCGGCCATTAAGGCCTTCGTCAAGAATAGACGAGACGCACACACACACACACACACACACACACACACACACACACACACACACACACAAAGCAACTCACATATGAGTGTGTGTGTGTGTGTGTGTGTGTGTGTGTGTGTGTGTTGTCTATTGTTGACGAAGGTCTTAATGGCCGAAAGCTTTATTTGTGACAGCCCAACTGTGACTCAGCATCTTCGCTATATGGTGAGTAATGCCTTTTGTTTTCATAATATTGTTGCATTCCATCTGGGATTTTCCATTGTTGGATATTAAGAACACCTAGTTGACAATATCTTACAGAAACAGAAAAAAGCTAAAGCATATAGGGTGAATCAAAAGACAAAAGTATTAAAAAACCAGATACTAACTTTTCGATACGTATGTAGTATCTCAGACAAAATAAACAATGTATTTAAGAAAAGTAATGTGATGTTAGCTTTCCAAACTGAAAAACTGCAATAATACTACAAAGGACTTAGGTGTAAAAAAGTCAATATATGACCAACCAGGTGTCTGCAGAATTAACTGTCAACAATGTGAAAAGTTTTACATAGGTCAAACTGGGAGGAAACTGAAGTCAATGTTTCAGAAACACACACAACAATCACACACTTCAGCTCCAGGCTTCCATCTTAAAGCTTGTAACCATACAATATGCACCACTGATTAAATATGAAAATACTGCAGCAAGCAAAAAACAGATTTAGTATGAACCTTCTGGAGGAAATAGAAATCTTTTGTAACTTTAAAAATACATCCTAATGATGTTCTCAATGAACAAAAAGATTTGAAAAATAAAATGTCTTCCGCTCCTGGTTCTATTTCATTACTCATGTTCTCGAATTCTATCACTACTCCCCCCCCCCCCCCCCCCCCCAAATTCCAATAGGCTTGTCTTCATGATAAAGCTTATGGCTTAGTTGTTTTATAATACAGAGAGATTGCCTTACATACAGGTGACAAGTTTTATCTAATGTTTCAATGGCAACACGTGATGTTAATGACACTTTTATTATACATGATTTTCCTATACTCCCTGTTATGTTTCTTCAATATGCAACTGCACTAAACATGGATTGTATTATGGTTTGTTATTCACATCCTAAGTAATTACTGCTGTTCACCATAAAATGATACTTAATATCCAAATGATTTACTAGTCATGGATATGTATGTACGTATTAGGGTGAGGGGGATGTCATATCTCCAAATAATACAATGTTACATCACATAAATTTTTTACTATCAGGCTCACTATTAATGTACCCTACCTACTCCTTCATTGTTCTTTTAATGATCTTCCCCCCTTCAGTTTATTACACAGGTATGTATATGTGTACGCTATTAATATTATTATATAGGTCTCAAGTGTTAAAAAGTAGCATAGTATTACTTTCTTGCTTTCACTGTAATGTATTTAAGAAGTTAGCTTTCATTGTGAATCTGTTGTACAGCATTCAGCAGTTTCAAGAGTTATTTTTAACTCATGGTCTTGTGAGCCAATGTTTTATTACAGGGAAAAATTACAGCAGCTTCCACTTAATTATGAGGGTGGTTTGAAAAGTTCTCGGAATCATCACAAGAAGTCAGAACTAGCCCACCGAATTGTTTGTGTGATATTCATTGGACTGTTTCCTGTAAGCACGGGCCACGTCAGTGCTCTTGGAAGAGAGCTGTGGTGGTGATGTGGTTCTGTTGTTCCCGCGTAGTAATTTGTGAAGTTAGGAAAAAAATCAAGATTCAAGCAGTGATTAAGTACTTTGTAAAGAAAGCTATGAAAAAGGACATTCATGCCGATTTCCAGAATACACTGGGGACTCTGCTCCTTCATATTTAACTGCTGCCAAATGGACAAATTAATTTAAATATGGATGGGAGAGCTTAGGTGATGACCCGTGCAGTGGTCGGCCAAGATGTGTCATTACTCCAGACATCACTGCAAAAGTGCGCAAAATGATCACGGAGGTACGACGATTGAAAGTGCGTAAAATTGCTCACGCTTGCCAGATGTTGTCCTAAAGGGCATATCACATTTTAACTGAAGAATTAGAAATGAAAAAATTATCTCCAAGATGGGTGCCGCAACTCTTGAAGTGCACCCGCACACGTGCCGTCACTGTGGCAAAATTACATGAACTAGGGTATGAATTGTTGCCAGACCCGCCTTATTCACCTGGTATGCCTCCATCAAACTTGCCTCTCTTCCCAAAACTGAAAATTATTTTGGTGCATGAAGATTCACATCAAGCGATGAATTGATAGCCGGAGTTGACAACTATTTTAAGTGCCTGGAGGAAACTCATTTTGGAAATGGGATCAAGGCACCGGAACATCGTTGGACCATGGGCATTAATCAACAAGGAGACTACATTGAAAAATAAAAAAAGTTTCTGTGATGTAAGTACTTTTTTCCTATTCCGTTCCAAGAACTTTTCAAACCAAACTCGTAGATCATATTATGCGGAATGTATGTAACTTCTTTCCTGTTATTTTACATTTAGTATGTTAAAACACTCAGCAATACTATTTTTAACTTTATCATATTTGACATGAACTTCTGGTCAATAAGCTGCCTTTTGTATGAAGTACGTTCTTACTCTCATGATGTAGTTCTCATTGTAATTTTCAATGAGTCATAGGTTTCTTTTTCAAATAAAAGTGTTATTGTCAAGTGCTGTTACGTGCATAATCTTCACATATTGACTCCAGTTGCGTATACACATGATATCATGTGAATACACGTTCATTGTAGACAATATGTAAATTTGGCAATTACATATTCTTCATTAAAGTGTTTGTCATTTCACAACAAATCCTTGATACGGACATTACGTAATATATGTTAGATTTGTCATCTGTTAGCCTAAGGTCTACATTTCGCCCTTGTGTTAGATAAATCATCTGTAGCCTACATTCAATTTAAAGTCTTTAAATCTTTACATACACAAGTACATATTTTATTTAGCAATCACCCCCACCCCAGAAAAAAAAATCTATTTGCCTCTCAAAAATATATTCTTAGTGACTAAGCACCTAATGTCTTTTACCTCAAGTTTGACAAAGAAAGTTATTCATCATTATCACTATTATATACCTGTGTTACCAACATTCTCTAAAGCCAAATCTGGGCACATGGTTAGTTATGCTGTGGTTATTAACCCCTCCCCCTCCTCTTTTATGGTATTATTATTACTGATATACTAGGCTTTTATTTAAGCACTTTAAATAAACTTTATTTACATATGATGTTTCTCTCTAAATGTAGTCCACATTTTACAATACTGATTCATTACTGTAACTTAGGTGCATATGAACGCAGGGTGACATTTCAACCTACTACTGAACACTACATTTTAACTCGTTTTTACGTTACAGATACTACTTCTATTATGTTTATGATGTAATTAACGTTTCTTTATATACATCTCATAGAGCATACACAATGATTATGCTACTGTTTAACGTTAGAGTTTTATAACGATTTCTACCTTATAGTGTAAGATCGATGTTATTTGTGTTTGGGGATAACAACTTTGTTTTTCTGTTTGCATGTGAAATTATACCACTGTCCAGTACCCTGCATTCCGCAAGAAACTTATCATCGAGATATTATTGTACCATATGATGAAAATTCTTTGTAAAGAACTTTGACCAGCTCCTCAATATTTTGTACAATTGGAGAACTTATATCTCTGATCGTCTCTTCAGTACTGCTTCTGTTTACGCATGTTATTAGTATCTTTGCCTTTAAAAGTCCTGTGTATTGTATTGAGCATAATCTGTATCACTTCAGGCCGGGGGTTACCTTCATAGTCTTCGATGTTATTGAATTTAACATATGTTAAAATTCAGGAGTAAGTAAGAAACATGTATCTTTTTTTTGTTTTCTCTAAAAATTTCCTGCCCCAAGATACAGGCCTCCAAAGATGACACTGCGAACACCATTTTGAAGGTGTGAATTTTGGAAAAAAATTTAAAATTCTGTATCTCTGTAACAGTTCTAAATATTTTGTTATGAGTTTTTTTTTATTTGAAAGATAACTGCTCTATGATTACAATGATATCCTCCTTTTGGACATATCTTTCAAAGCTATTTTACTGTTGCCTTTTGATGTTATTTGTTTATTTATTTATTTTTTTCAAAAATGCCAATCCATAAAAGTTAGATTTTTTTACTGTTGACAGAAAGCCCCATGTACTACTATATTCTCTGTAAAGGAGAGCTTTCACTTTTACGTTGGACGGGTTTTAAATTTTTTTTTTTTTTTTTTCCCCCCCCTCCACATTCAAGGGTAATGTATGTCTTCACTGAAGTTGTTTCTTACTGATTTCTTTGTTACAATGTTTATTTCTATTGTCTTTGTTGCAGTTATTTCTTATTATTTTCTTTGTTGCAGTTATTTCTTTTCACTTTCTTTGTTGCAGTTATTTCTTTTCACTTTGTTGCAGTTTCTTTGTAATGATTGTTCATTGCTGGCTTCTGTATTGTAGTTGTACAGTGCTAATTTGGTTTACTGATGAGGCTTCTAAGAAATCTGACACCATCCAGTGAGTTTTATGTTTTCGTGAGGAATTTGCCAGTAGACACAGTTGCAGTGTGTTTTGTGAAAAGGACTGTTTGAAATGTCATCTGACTGGGGCCACAACAGAATAAAGTGTGCTGACTATTTGCATATCCATAAAAGAGTGATATCTAAGACAAACAAAAAACAGACTTTGTCCAGGTTTGGGAATAAGTATTCTCATTTGAAGATTCTGCTTCAAAGTGAAGATGTTTCCAGTGATGACTTTTTGTGTTCTAAATGTTTTGACAGAATAACAACAATGATAATACCTGAACAAGGTGAAGCCTCCCATGGTGTAGATGCTGCAGACTTTGCATCAATAGAGGAAGAATTAAATACCCTGAATCAGTCAACTAAAGAGGTAGGTGTTAGTCCCATTAAGAAACCGTGGTCAGAGAAGTCAAGTCATAAGCTCTATGCATCAAGAAAGTGCAGAGAAATTACTAAAACTATGGATGAATATGCTACAGTAAAACTGACCACACTTTTCAAAGTAGAAATTCCATCTTCAGAAGAAACTGAACCAAAGCACCCTTGCAAGGAATTTTTCACAAATATCAATTCAGCTGTTGAATATTGTGCATCCTACAGAGAAAAGATGCAAGTTTAAACTATTATTCCAGAGACATTTTCAAAGAAAACAATTTTGAACCACATTCCATCAGTTGGACTGCTCTCGCCAGAGTTCCAACAAAAAAGACACTATAACTGTAACAGTTGTAGGTCAAAAAGTTGTGAAAGTGAAGAGGTGCATGACTTGCAGTGTTAAAGAAACTTTTGCAATTTATAAGAGCTACCATACAACTTCATGTATTGGAAGATAAAAATTTTATGCACTATGACCTAAGTGGGTATTTTCACACCCACCTAGAGATGTCTGTTTATGTGTGTACTGTGCGTATTTTGAGCTTTGTATGGTAACTTTGAAGAACTTACAGGATCGCATGACATATGATACCTTGGTTGGGTGTGTGAATTCATTAGTAGTCTGTGAAGTAAAGCAAGAGACTCGTTTGTTTCAAAAATGTGGTGACTGCCCTGGAAAGGGAGGACTGTCTTTACAGGCACTTGGCCTGGAAAATGTAGCAGGTAACTCTGCAGAAATTACACATGTGACATGTGAGGAAAATAAACTAATTAAGAAAACTGTTGCCTTTGACAGTTTCATTGATGAAGTTGGTAAATGGTCAGTGAAAGCAGTAACACACCAGCATCTGAAGAAATTGCAATAACACATTGCAGAAAAGAAAGGGTTTGTACAGGCAGAAGAACTATGTTTAGTGCTTCACTGCAATTTTGCTGAGAACTGATCTCTAATTATTCCACAAGAATTACAAGGATATCTTTGGAGTAATGAGCAGGTTTCAGTTTTTACGGGAGTTACATAATTTCAAAATGAGACCACAAGTGTTGCAGTTATAAGTGGTAACACAGGACATGGCTCAGAACCATGCTTTACTAGCAATGCACGAAATCCTTCAACTGCGAACAGGGGCAGAGAAGATCATCATTCGTGAAATCTTCTCGGGTGATCAGCCGAGTAAAGGCGTCGTCTTCTCGCAACGTTTCGAAGGGTTTCGTACCCATCATCTTCAAGCTTGAAGATGATGGGTACGAAACCCTTCGAAACGTTGCGAGAAGACGACGCCTTTACTCGGCTGATCACCCGAGAAGATTTCACGAATGGAATACGCCGAGAAAGTCTCAAATCACATTTAAGATCATCATTGTTTCTTATGGTGTTCCTAGTCATTTTAAAAACCGTTACCAGCTGTTTGAATTGAGTAAGTCGCTTGTGCCAACTGGCTGGGTATACAATGCTACTGGTCATGGGAAGGGGCTTTGTGATGGTGTAGGAGGCCTGCTGCCGCACCATGCTACAAAACATAATCTTTCCAAACCAAATACAGCTGCGATTCAGAATGCTGAGGATTTTACGAGAGTCATGAAATCTTACACGTCCACAGTCCTCATTCTTTTGTCCAAAGAGGAAGTAAGCAGAGAAAAAGAATGGTCCAAACAAACTACTCCTGTGAAAAGATTCAGAAGACACATTTTTGGGCTCAAAGTGATGTGTGAACTCATGTTGCACGCACTTTAAAGAGCACGAAAGAAGAAATTTCTTTCGTTTGGCCAACATCTCAGAAACAGTAGGATAATATTCAGATTCACAACCTGACAAGGGGGATGTTTGTGGTGTGTGTGTGTGTGTGTGTGTGTGTGTGTGTGTGTGTGTGTGTGTGTGTGTGTGTGTGTGACTGGTGGATTGCAAAGACTATAGAATCCGGTTATGAGTTAGACAAAATTGTAGTGAACTTTATGCTAACTGCAAGGACCAGCTGCTGGATATAGGTTTCCATCTGAAGGACAGCAACAACGCCATCAGCACTCACTTTCTGTTCACAATATTTTGAAGATTGATAAGTGCTCCAGTTCCTATTGGTTCAATAGGAAAGCATCACTCTTATATCAAAGGAAGATACTGAAACAGTGGGACACATTTTTAGTTCACTGACTGGCTAATTTCAGTACAAAACAGAGTGCACAGAAGCTGTTAAAATTGAAACCTTTAAGTCTTTGGACCTTTCACAAACATTTTGGAACCATTTAAAAGGCTTGAAAAATGAGTATCTTATTGATCTTTCAAAATTAAAATTATGTTAAATAAGGCTAGGTTTTGATTTTTATGAGCCTTTTATTTGATAATGTGGTAATAAAACAGGTTTTATGTATGGCAAAAAATTCAACTGTTTATAATACCTGTTCAATCTGAAAGTGGAAGCTCTCCATTTCAGGGAATGCAGAACTATATGGTATATCAAAATTTTATGGATTGGAATTTTTGAAGGAAAAAAAAAAAAAAAAATTCCATAAATTATAAAAATAGTTCAGAACGCTATACTAAAAGAACTTTTACAGTAAGTCCAAATGGAGAATTTTTTTGTAATCATAAAGCAATTATCTTTCAAATAAAAAAAGCCAACAAAATATCTAGAACTGATCCAGAGATACAGTATTTTAAAATATTTTCCAAAATTCACATCTTCAAAATGGTATGCACGGTGTCATCTTTGGAGGGCTGTATCTCAGAGCAGAATCTTTTTTGGAGAGAACAAAAACATACATGTTCCTTACTTAGTCCTTCATTTTAACATATGCTAAATTCAATAACATCTGAGACTATCAAGGTATGATTTTTTCCTAGCCTGCCTGAACTGATATGGACTATGCCACTGGAATTCATGACATGCTCTACATATGAGACATGGCCATTGTTTAGGTAATGACAAATGTCATGTTGGGACTAAACCCTGTAAGTATTCATGTACATTTTGCACTTCCTTGGAAAAGATTTTGTAACATTTCCTGTATACTACTTTTTTTGGATAGAATTCGTGAAGATGGTCTGTGAATGAATTCGGTCAAATTTGGATTTTAAATAAAAAGAGCAGCTGATGGCCAAACATGCACTGTATATAATAAAATGTCCTAAATGAAAAATTTAACACCTTCATTGATGTACTCTTATTAATCCTTCACCTTCAAATTGTTTTTCAACATACAACTGTAATGAAAAGGGGGAACTCTAGAACAAACTGATGGATCACACAGGGAATACGGGTTTCATTCCAGAAGAATGAGACTACTACATAAAAAGTGTAACTTCAAGTTTGGATTATATTATATTAATACTTGTTCAGCAGATCATAAATACAACACTACAAATTGACATGGAACATGTCAGTTTAACAAAAGATTCTTTACATGACATAATTTAATGTTTCTTTAACTATGTTATTACTAATTTATATATACAATTTCATCTACTGAGTAGGATTAGTTGTCATTCAGAAATTCTTTTAATCTACTTCCAAAAGCTGGTTGCCTATCTGTCAGACTTCTGATGTTATTTGCTAAGCAACCAGAGATTTTTGTGGCGGCATAATTAAACCCTTTCTGTGTCAAAGTTACATTTAACCCACATTAGCGAACAACAATCTTTCTGCTACTGTTGTAGCTATGCTCATTGCTATTGTTATTGCTACTGAACTGAGACTGGTAATAAATGTCTGCAAAATGATCTTGGGTAGGCTCTTCTTCACCTGAATTATACATATATTGGAAAAAAAAATATTCCAAATACCAAGAAAAGTAATAACAGTTGCAAAATAATGCATAATGATAAATTCATTTATGATTCAACTAATAAAGCGAAAGCCATGTGGGGTGTTACAAAACTGAAAGTGGTGAAACTATCACAAGAAAAATGTAACAATTGCCTCAGAAGTAGCGAACATATTTAACAACAACTTTTCAAAGGTGTTGCAGATAATATGATAAAACTAGACATAAATAACATCACCTAATACAATATATATATATAAACACATCTACATCAGTACTGTCTGGCAGGATGATGTTGCAAAAGCAATGAAAGGGCTGAAAAGAACTCCAACACAGCAGGGATTGATGGTATCCTTCAAACAATCTTAAAAAGGACAGCTCCAAACATAGCTGATCTACTTACACACTTATGTGACTGCTCATTTCAAGAAGGTCCTTCAAGCAATCTTAAAAAAGAGTGCTCCAAACATAGTTGATTTACTTACACATTTATTGACTGCTCATTTCAAGCAGGTGCTTCCCCTGATGAACTGAAAATTATCTCAGGTTATGCAAATACACTCTAAGGGACAAAAAGATTCACAATGAAGGAATTGTCCAAATGAGATTGAAATCAGTATGTGTGATGCACATGTACAGATGGACAAATTATTACAATTGTAGATAAATAGGATGATTTATTGACAAGAAAGACCTTCACAAACTGTGCACATTAATCATGCACTGGTCCACCTCTTGCCCTTATAGAAGCAGTTATGCGGCTTGGCATTGATTGATAAAGTTGTTGGATATCCTCCTGAGGGATATCGTGACAAATTCTGTCCAACTGGTGCATTGGATCATCAAAATTCCGAGATGATTGCAGGGTCCTGCCTACAATGCTCCAAATGTTCTCAATTGAGGATGGATCTCACCGTGTGCAGGTATGTATTATCCTGCTGAAATTTAAGCCCTGGATGGCATGACATCAAGGACAACAAAATGGGGTGTAGAATATCGTCAACATACTGCTGTGTCCAAGGGTCCAGAGGGTTGTTTGGCGGTATGACGTGCAAAAGTCAGGTCAGTATCCCACCACGGTCTGGGATGTCTACAGACATGTCTTTGCTGGTCACTGGGGCTCAGTTCAAAGCGGGACCCATAAGTGAACACAATTCTACTCCAGTCAACGAGGTTCCACATCGAAGACTTGTCTGGAAACACCTCACACAGCGTTTGGGTACCAACCTCACTGGAGGCTGCCATACGCTTCGACAACTTGAGTGCAGGTCTGGAGCGCCACTTCTACTGATAGCAGGAACCCTTTGATTGTCATCCAGGGCAACTTACAGCACAGCAATACATCGATGATTTTCTATGCCCCTTTTGTTCCCCTTCATGTCAAGACATTCTGGGCTTACAATTCAGTAAGATAATACCTGACCGCACGTGGCGAAAGTTTCTACTGCTTGTCTGTGTGCCTGTCAGATACTACCTTGGCTATCAAGGGTTCTGGATCTCTTCCCAACTGAAAATGTTTCGAGTATTATGGGAAGGGCCTCCCAACCATCACAGGATTTTGCTGATCGATCCCACCAATTGGACAGAATTTGGCATGATATCCCTCAGAAGGATAACCAATAACTATCAATCAATGCCAAGTCAGATAACTGCTTGCATAAGGGCCATCGGTGGACTGACGCATTATTTACCTGTTGAACTTGTGAAGCTCTTTCACTTGAATAAATCATCCATTTTTCCTAAAATTGTAATCATTTGTTATTCTGTAAATGTATATCCAATCTACTGAATTCCACCTCATTTGGATAATTCCTTCATGGTGCATCCCTTTTTTTTCCTTAATGTATACAAAAAAGGTAGGAGAGTATGGTATTAAGAATTACTCCGGCAGAGAGATGAGTAACGTTGCCAATGAATGAAGCTCACATACTATGAAAGATGTAATGATTTAACAGCATTACAAATTCCTGCATGGTATAATGTGTACAACACAGGAAAGACTTCCACTCATCTTTAGCTTTATGATGTTTAGCACATAGAAACATTCAACAATAAAAGTATCCGTTCTGGCTTTCAAGCACGCTCTTTCTCCAGAAAGAGTACACAAACGTACATACACAAGCACACAGAAACCCAAACACACACACCAGCTGCCACAATGTGACTTCATGATCAATTATTGAAAGCAGTTGTCAGGGCAGATGGTGGTGGGGAGGAGGTAGGGAAGAACGCACAAAGTGAGGAGGGAGTAGTGGGATAGTATGAGGCAGGTCTTTCAAATGACTCAGCGACTGCATAACAAGACGAAAGTTCAGAGGGCAGAGCATATCAAAGATAGAAGGATGAGGAGGGGAGAGGAAACGAGAGGGAAGTGGAAATGAAGGGGGGACAGTGAGGAAAGAGAGAGAAGGGTGGGGAATGCTCACACGGAAATGGGGAGGGGGGGTGGGGGGGTTGGGGGGGGGGGGGGGGGTAGGTAGAGTGATAGCAGAAGGCAGTACATGATCTGGATGAGGAAAAGAATTGATGTGGACAGTACAGAGAAGGGAAAAGGTAACATCAGGCAGTCAAAAATAGGTTAGCAGTGGTTAAGGCCAGGGGATTGTGAGAGAGCAGGATATCCTGGAAGGACGGTTCCCACTTATGTAGTTCCAAAAAGCCAGAATTTGAAGCAAGCATCCACATGGCTTGCGTAGCGACGCAGCTGCTGAAGTCATTTCTGTCATGGAGAGTAGCATGTTTTCCAAGTGGATGGTCAAGTTTGCAGTTTCCCACAGCTTGGCAATGGCTACTCGTGCAAACAGACAGTTGTTTACTTGTCATAACCACATAGAATTCTGCACAGTAATTACGGCATAGCTGATATATAACACTCAGGTGGCCCTACCTTTTACACGACAGGAAATACCTGCAACTGGACTGCGGCAGGTGGTGTGGGTGCGTGTATAGGACACAAGGGATGACCCACAGGGTGCAAGATTGGAAGCAAAGATGGACAAGGATATTCTGTAGGCTAGGCTGGCAGTGCAATAGTACTTTGAGTGATGTGGGTAGGGCATTGGATAAGATACCCCTCATTTTAGGGCTCAACAAGAGGTAGTTGCCCTGGTGAAGACTGTGGTTATGTTTTTGAAGGATAGGGTGATAGTGGGTGATCAGAGTAGTTCTGGTCAATGTGTCAGAGGAGGAGATGACAAGGGAGATCTGTTTACAGGTGATCTGGATAAGATACTATCTGTCAAAAGATCGACATCTAGGAAGGTGTCTCGTTGAGTTGAAAAGGACCAGGTGATGTGAGTTTGGGACTAGGTGTCAAGGTTATGGAGGAAAAAGCAAAGATTGTCCCTGCTGAGTCCAGATCACGAAAATGTCATCAGAAATCTGGAATCAGACAAGGGGATTTACATCTTGACTGGATAAGAAGGATTCCTCCAGATGCTCCACTAAGTTGGCATAGGATAGTGCCCATTGCAGTACCACAGACATGTTATAGAACTGATATTTGAAAGTGAAATAATTGTGGCTTAGGGTGTAGTTGGAAAGGGGGATTAGGAAAAAGTTGATGGGTTTGGTATCAGGGCAATGTTGGGAAAGGTTACTGTTCCATGGCCACAAGGCCATCGGCATGGAGGATGCCGATGTACAGAGACGTCACATCCACAGTGACCAACAAGGTGTCTGGAGGTAATGGGACAGGAACTGTGGAAGAGTGATGAAGGTAATGAGTAGTGTCTTGAATGTAGGATTTTGGGCTAATGGCAAGGTCTTCAGAAAGTACTCAAACTTTTGCAGAGGTCAGAGTTCTGGCAGAAAGGTTGACAAAGATAGATTCTTTCATGGCTATAGATAATCTCATGTGGTCATAGGACAGGAGTAGCTAAAACATCTTCCTCGGATGGTGCTGACTGTTCCCTTAGTTGAAGTGCAAGAGTTTCTACTGCAGGGATAGCATTCAGTAACTTGTGGTCACACAGTAGGAGGATTTTACGAAAGGCGCAGAGGTTGTCAGGTATGATTTGAGCTCGTATTATATGATTGTGATGGATCAAAATTGTGAGACTGATGGAATTGGAAAAAGAAAGGGTCCTGCAGTAGTATAGACAACAGTGCAAGAGGCCAATTTTAAAAGTAAGGTGATTAGGTGGGACACCATGTGTCAGCCAAGCTTTCAGAAAGAGAATATGCAACTGTAGTTTTGTTAGGACAAGGAAGAGTTTTCAGTATTGGCAGAGGCAGATGAGCAGGATTCATGGTTGGATGGTCAGGATACAAAATGATTGACTGAATACAAAGAAAGGGTCATAAGATCGATCACACATTGATGTGTGATAGTAAATACATGTGCACTATCATACAGTGCAATAGTAAATTAACATGCATGATCTATTAACGATCAAGCTGGACAGCACAAGTTGCTAGTGGGTAATGTGTTAGAAAATAGCACTAGAATTACATGATCAAAAAGGAGGCATTGCTGTGGAAGCAAAGATTTCTAGTACAGCACTTACTAGCACCCGGTTACGTAACCTGACAACGCAGGGAGAATAGTGTGCTGACCACATGCCCCTCCACATACACATCCAGTGATGCCTATCAACTGAGGATGACTGGCTGGCCAGTCAGTACCACTGGGCTTTTCGAGGCCTGTGCGGACTGAGGACTTACTAGAATGTTGAACAGTTAAAACAGCAGGCATTCAAATTAGGCAAAAAAGGATGGCTAGTGTGTGTGTGTGTGTGTGTGTGTGTGTGTGTGTGTGTGTGTGTGTGTGTGTGTGTGTACTGTAGAGGACAAGAAAGCACAGACATATTAAAGAATAAATAATGGACAAATGAGTTGTAGGTAAGTAAAGAATGGTAGTAAGAAAGGTGAAAGGGAATGGGATGGAAAAGAGTCGAATCATCATGTATAACCACAATGCAAACTGCTGAATGGTTTAATATGTAAAATAAAGGAAAGGTAACCCCTCAGGTGTAGCTGACTAATGTGTGAAGCATAAAAACAAGCAACACGAAAGTTTTCACATTAGCTTTTGGCCTGTTGCTCTCTCTCTAGCAGAAGTACACACACACACACACACACACACACACACACACACACAAACAACCAAATGCACACAACAGCTGCAGCAGCAGGACTAATAGCTGATTATCAATTATAGAGAGCAGTTGCCAGGGTAGACTGAGGTGGGGAGGAGATAGAGATGAATGCTCGAGGCATGAAGGGGTTAGTGTGAGACAGATGACACAGCGGCTGCAAAACGAGACACAAGTGTATTTATGACCACAGCTTTCTGAGTGCTATCACTACAATAGAAACTCTTACCCTTCAACTGCTGGAATACCATCCCCTGCACCATCTGAGGAAGCAGTCCTACCAATTCCTCTCCTATGCCTGAATGGGATGAATGCTATTACTGCAACAGAAAATTTTCTGCCAAAGCCCTGACATCTGCAGAAGTCTGAGTACTTTCTAAATGCCTCACCTTTAGCCCAAAACCTAGGTTCAGCCATACTAGATTTGTAAAGGACCGTCTTCCCCTATTCATTCTCTACAGTTGAAACATTTCTTTGCCACACACAGCACTGGCAAGAGCCAAACAAAACCTGCACAGAACTTTGTTTAAAACAGTTTCAACCACTCTCCAACTGTGACCTAACTCCCCTTCCAACCAGTCACCCCCGATAACCTTTCAGGAATTCCTGGCATCTAACCTGGCCTCACCTTCCTGTCCTAATTCCCTCCCCAATGAGCTCTACGTTGCTCGTATGAAACACACAGCTATCTGTAACCTGTAAACCAATCCTGACCATATCATCCTTTCTGTGAACAAAGGTTCCTGAACAGTCATTATTAATTGTAATGATCATGCAGCTGGGGGTCTCTGCCAACTTTCCGACACCTTAGCGTACAAACCTTACAACTCTGATTCCATCTCAGAAGCCCAACAGGACTACAGCAGCTCCTCAAGGCCATAGGGGTCTGTCTCAAAGCCTGAATCCATCTCCTTCCTCCTACCAGCAACTTCCTGCACTACTCCTTTTACATACTCCCCAACCCCACAGATTTACCTAACTGTCATCCCATTGTGGCTGGGAATAATGATCCTACAGAACGAACCACTGCCATTGTTGACCAACACCTCCAACCCACTGTCCACAACTTCCCACCCCACACTGAAGACACTGCTCATTCCCTTCACCACCTTTCCAAAGTTCCCACCCCATTACTTCCAGATGCCTTGATGATCACTGTGAATGAGATGTCCCTATACATCAACATCCCCCATGTCGATGGCTTTGTGGCCATGAAACACTAACATTTCCCAACATAATTCTGACACCAAATCCACAAATTATTTCCTAGACCCCCTCGCCAATCACATCCTGACCCACAATTATTTCACTTTCAAAAGCCAATTCTATAAACATATCTGTGGCACTGTAATGGGTACTTACATGGCACCATCCTACAGCAACTTATTTATGGACCATCTGAAGGAATTATTCCTATCCTGACAACACCTAAAAGCCCTTGTCTGGTTCTGACTCACAGATGACACTTTCATGATCTGCACTCCTAGTAGGGACAACCTTTGCTTTTTCCTCCATAAGCTCAACACTTACTCCCAAACTGACTTCATCTGGTCTTTCTCAATTCAACAAGCTGCCTTCCTGCACGTTGAACCCCACCTCTCAGGTGGCTCCATAAATACATCTGTTCATATCAAGTGCATCAACCACCACCAACAGTACCACCAATTTGACAGCTGTCATCTACTTCATGTCAAAAAGTCTTCTCCTTACAGCCCTAAGTCCATGGATGCCACACTTGCAGTGGAACATTAGAAGCCGTAGAAATATACCGATAGCCTTACCAGAGCTTTGATTGACAGACTGTATCCTATCCAAATCACCCATAAATATATCTCCCTTGTCATCTCCTCCTCTGAGACAAGTAAACCTGTTAACCAATAACTGACCAAAACTGCACTGATTACCCAGTATCACCCTGGCCTTGAAAAACTCAACCACATCCTGCACCGTGTCTTCGACTACGTCTCATCAAGCCCCGAGATGAGGGATATCCTAGCAAAATCCTACCCACATCCCGAAAGTTGTGAGCCATTGCCCACACAACCTATAGTTTCCTTGTCCATCCCTACTGCTATCCTGCTGTCAAACCTACACCCCAAGGGCCATTTCCTCATGGCTGATCCAGGTGCAAGGCCTGTCTCATACACCTACCCACAACTCCTACAGCAGCCCAGTCACAGGCATTTCCTGCCTTAAAAAAGACAACAGGGTCATGCGTGAAAGCAATCATGCTCTATATAGCAATGCTGCAATTGCTGTGCAGCATTCTGTTTAGGCATCGCAAGTAACCACCAGTCAACTTGCTTGAACATCCACTTCCACTCTGACAGACTGACCACCCAGTTGCCGAACATGCTGCTCTCCAAGACACAAGCAACTTCAACAGCTGTTTGATTATGTGAACCATCTGAATACTCATTTCCAGCCCTACTTTCCCTTAAACTAACTACACAAGTGAGAATTTTCTCCCCAGCATATACTGCTCTCTCTCTCTCTCTCTCTCTCTCTCTCTCTCTCTTCCCCCCCCCCCCCCCTTTTCCCGTATTTCTCTCTCATCTCTATTTCCTTTCTGCCCCCCCTCCCCCTCCCAAAAAAACCCTCTTATATGCTCTGTAGTGCAAGCACTAAGTCATCTTTTGAAAGACCAGCCTCCCACTGCCCCACTACCTTCTCCTCGCCCTGAGCATACTTCCTTCCCACCTCCATCAACCCTGGCAACTGCTCTCAACAATCAACAGTCAGTCTTGCTGCAGCAGCTGTGGTGTGCGTTTGGGTGTCTGTTTAGTTGAGTGTGTGAATGTATGTACTTTCGCAAGAGAAAGAGCAAGAGCTCGATAGCTAGTGTGGATAAACTCGAGAGCTAGTGTGGATACTTTTTCTGTAGCATTTTTCTATGTACCACGTATCAGTCAGATGTAATGATTTAATATTTAGCACATGTGTTGTGCAGTTTTGTTACATATTTCTTCATGTGACTAGTATACTGCGGGAAGCCGGATGCCTTCAAGGTGAGGAGGCGATTACAATAACTCCACAAGAAGAAGTACCTCCATGGGCACTTGTGCACATACGATGTATCATTGTCCCAGGTTGTAGTAGCATGGCAAGCTTGGAATAAATGCACTCAGCTGTAACAATGCTGCAAATGATCCTAATAAGAACAGCAGAAGGATGTAAAATGTGATTTATATGACTCATATGCAGACTTTGAGAGAAGTATATATGTGAGGCCCATGTATTAAGAAAGTTTCGTATGGAGAATGTTGCTGAAGAAACTCTTCATATTAATGTATAAGAATTTAATGTTATGTTGAATTTCACTTCCAATATTATTCAAGACCATCAAGGAAAGAAGTTCAAAACACCTGCACAGTCACAATCTAGATATAATTATAGCTCAGACGCAAATCAATATGGTGAAAAATAATTGAATTCAAAGGAAGAGAACATATCCACAACAAATATATTTCAAGAGGTAATGTAAATAACTTCAGGTCCATCACAATTTTGTCTTGCATTTCAAAATATTGGTTGGGGTTAAAGTGACCAAACTACGAGGTCCTCAGTCCCTAAATCCTTTGTGTGTCGAACTTGGAGTAGTCCTCAGAGAGGAAACACACAGAAGACAAATCCCAACGGACTTTATTGTATGCAAGAATTAAGAATGCCAAAAGAAAGAAGTAAGCAGACGTGGGAGAGGTGAAGGTGGGAGAGTTTCCCTGCCAAGAAAGCAGTTCGATACCCCTGGGACATGCTATGCAACCGCAGACACAACCTCTGCATTCAACTGATGCTTCCACACCCCCATTACCACAAGAAAATTAGCTACACGGATAAGATAAAACCTTCCAAAAGAGTACAATGACGACAAGTCTGTCAACTTACAACAGGTGTAAAACAATAAGAAGATTTTAAAAGTTGGAAGGGCAGGTCAAGGTGTATGTCCTCTTCAGTCACATTTGTTAGCCATATGTGACCTGCCAGTTCCTCGCAATGTCATAGAATTGCAATCAGTCTTAGAAAAAAATGAAATATCATATTCGGTTCATATCGAATGCTGCACTAATCAAAGCTCCATTGCATCACCTGTTTCACAAGAATGTCCTCTTTGTTTGGACAGATGAGTGTCAAGAAGCTTTTAAAAAACTTGTAGATGCATTGCTCACTGATCGATGCTTGATTCACTTTGATCCTGACAAACCAGTTGCGTTGCAAGTTGACGCTGCTTCTTACAGAATTGGTGCAGTGCTTCCTCACAAATTTGACGATAAAGACAGGCCTATTGCTTTTGCAGTGAAAGTGTTGTTCAAAGCTCAGTGTACCTATTCACAAATAGAGAAAGAGGCATTGGCTATTGTGTATGGTGTCATCAAATTCCACCACTAATTGTATAGCAGAAAATTCTAGTTAGTAATGGGTCACAACCCATCCCTGTCCTTGTTTCATCCGATGAAGCTGGTTCCTGTACGAACTGCCCAAAAATTACAAAGATGGGTTTTGTTGTTGTCTCAATATCAGTACGAGATTGTGTATCATCCGACAGCTCAACATGGTAATGCAGACGCACTTTCATGTATCTGATTGGCCCTGATACAGACTTTCACGCTTCTGCTCCATCTTTTCACATCAATGCTCAGTAATCTGAATTGCTTCAATCCTTTCCTCTGAACTATCAGAAAACTGTACAGGCCACAGACGCTGATTCAGATTTGAACATATTGCTAAAATACATTTGCACATCTTAGCCTCGTTCTTTGAATATCATAAAGAACTCTGTAGTGTGCTGCTACTTTGCAAGTCAGCATATCCTTGATATACAGAAAAGTGTGATTCTTTTCCAAAATGACATTGGACAGTCATGTTTGTTGATCCCTAAGGCTTTACCAAAAGAAGTGTTGCAGTTACTTCACCAAGGACACTGGGGGATTGTTTCTATGAAACAGTTAGTGCGTCGACGTTGTACTTGGATACCCAAATAGAATAGATAACATCACGGTGTCATGCCTGTGCAGGAAATCAGTTTGCTCTGCCACAAATATTGTCTGCTTGGCCTAAGTCTCAATCACCACAGCCATGTGTGCACACAGACTTTGTGGGACCTTTTTGAAACACTTGCTGGTTCATTGTGGTAGACTCGTATAGCGAGTTTCCTTTTGCTGTGCCAATGAACTCGACAACATCATGTAGCACAATTCAGGTGTTGTTCTCTATTTTTTGCCTCAAAGGTTTGCTGAAGTCAAAGTGTTGGACAATGGACCTCAGTTCATGTTAAATGAATTTGAAACATTTTGTGAACACAGTGGCATACAGTATCTAGCTAGTGCACCATTCCATCCACAGTCAAACGGCGAAGCAAACCGTTTTGTCAGAACCTTCAAGCAGCAAATGGCCAAATTCCGCACCGTACACACCACGGATCAAGCACTGCAACTGCTTATCGCCTCCTATCATTCGCATCCACGAGATGGACCATCGCCGGCGGAATTGCTTCGCGGCCACTGCCATCAGACACTGCTCCAACTAACTCAGCATCCGGCGCCAAAGAGAGGCCACAAGTATTGCTTCGCATCACATGATACTGTGTTTTACAGGGTTTTTAACTGCAGCAGACGGTGGTCGCGAGGCGAGATCCTTCGTTGACTTGGAGCACGCATGTATCTCATTTCAAGCCCGGACAGACTGCAGAGCAAACATCAAAATCAAATTCGCCACTGTCATGTGCACGATGATCCTTCCGTGTCTCTTCCCCCAGGTTCACGGATCCTGAGGACGGCGCAGCCACAGCAGCTGCCAGAGGGTGTCGTCATGACACCGCAAGATGACCCCATGGAGACAGAGCCTTCGCCTCCTCTCCTCCTACCGAAGGAGCTGAACCCACCCACACCACAGCAGCCAATGCCAACTAAATCTTGTTATGGGCCTCAGAAGGCTGTGGGCCTCAGGAGTTGGACGCGTACCCTTCTGGTCATTTTCCAGGGGACATTCTGCCAGAGCAAAGGCCGGGTGGCACGGTACGACCAGAAGCTTGATGTATCCTGCAGCTACAGCTTTCGGCCCAGCGCAGTGTCCATGATCGTACCTGCCCTCCTGTTGTTGATCTCCTTATACAACGACAGTCTGTCGCTTTGGGAGGAGGAATGTTCTGGCATAAAGTCAAGTGCCGGCACGCTGGTCCGAAATGTTAGACCAGAGAGGACTGTGAAGAACACGTCAGCCAACCGCGCGCGGGCCGACTTCTCTATAGGACGACAACCCGACATCAGTGCCCTTGAGACAAAGAGGACATAGGCGCCACGTTCCCTGGTCACGGCCGAGTTGAAGACTAGCAAGTTCCTCAAGTTCTACAGCAGCGAGTTCAAAAATAGCATCAAGACTAGTCATTTCGCTTCTACTATGTAGCATTGGCTACACTGAAGAGATTACTTATTTTGTCTGTCATCCTTTGCTCATGATACATCAATATTTCACAAAGTTAAGTATCGTAATCATTCCTTTTGTAATAAACTTCATTAATATGATTTGCTTGAATTGTTGTCTAGCGTTCCGAGAAAGCAGGTTTCCTTGGCACCCCATATTCGACACATAGGCAAGATACAACACCAACAACTATCAGCATAGAGTCTGGCTCCAGTATCCCAACTCCAAAGTCGGCATTCTGGTACCCCTCTTGCCCAACTTGTCAGCATGTTCATTCCATGGGATCCAAATCTGACCAGAGGTCCATTCAAGGACGAACAACCATCCAGTATGGTGGAGGTCATACAGGAGTCCCTGGATAGTCACAACCAATGGGTGTCACGGAAGCACTGGTTGACAGCCTGAAGACTACTCAAGGAGTCACTGCTGATTTAGAATGACTGGTCAGCGGAAGAACGAAGTTGGATGTGGGTTTGAATAATGGTCACCAATTCTGCATCGAATACACTGTATCTGTTTGGCAGGGAGTGCAGTTCACTGCATTTTGCCTGTGTGTGAGCAAAACTGGTTCATTCACTGACTGTAGGGCTGTCAGTGTATGCCACACCTGAGCAGGAAGTGCGTCAAGAACACCCAGGAACAGGCAGCGAAGAACCATAGCATCTATTAAGTCTTTCGGTCCACAGGAGAGGTCAAGGCAGATCTGAGGATGGGGAACACACCATAGGAGATGCATGCAATTTCTCAAAATAGTGGAAAATGTTATGTATGGCAAACTTACGGAATTTATAAGTACAAACAAAATCTTACATAATGAACATCAAGGATTCAGAAATAAGTGGTCAACAGTACTGCCATTTGTGAGAATATAAATTGTATACAAAACCTGTAGTGCAAGAAACAAGTATCAACACAAGTATTTATTGACCAACTGTAAGCTTCTGACATGGTAGATCATTAGATTCTCCTGTCCAAGTTTGGAAAATATGATATTTGATATTCATCCAACAGATGGATCAGATCCTCCCTGAGCAGTTGTAAGCAGGGCATGAATATCAGGTGGTGAACCTTAAAACTATTTCTGAATGATTGTTGGAATATAATGTAATTAAGTCTGGTGTAATACAAGGACATGTAATCAGACCACTATTGTTCCTTCTGTGCATTATCGATCTAAGCTTAACGGTGGATGCTAAAAAAAAAAAAAAAAAAAAAAAAAAAAAAAAAAAAAAAAAAAAAAAAAAAAAAAAACAATCATATTTGCAGATGACACCACAATTCATTTACAAGCAAGAAGTACTGAAGAATTATAACAATCAGTAAACACTGTCACCAAAAAGAGTAGCAGCTGGGCACAGCATAATCAGCTCGTAATAAGTATTAAAAAAAAAAACTGTCGTAATATAATTTTACAATGCTCTAAACTCAAGGATATGTATAACCCATTCACCTCTATCAATGACGGAACAGTTAGTAACAGTAGAGAAATCAAATTCTTAGGTTTACGGCTGCAGAGCAACGTAAAATGCAACAAGCATATACACTCCTGGAAATGGAAAAAAGAACACATTGACACCGGTGTGTCAGACCCACCATACTTGCTCCGGGCACTGCGAGAGGGCTGTACAAGCAATGATCACACGCACGGCACAGCGGACACACCAGGAACCGCGGTGTTGGCCGTCGAATGGCGCTAGCTGCGCAGCATTTGTGCACCGCCGCGTGTTTGGCGCCGTGCAGGTGAGCGCCACAATCAGGACTGCATACGACCGAGGCACACAGGGCCAACACCCGGCATCATGGTGTGGGGAGCGATCTCCTACACTGGCCGTACACCACTGGTGATCGTCGAGGGTACACTGAATAGTGCACGGTACATCCAAACCGTCATCGAACCCATCGTTCTACCATTCCTAGACCGGCAAGGGAACTTGCTGTTCCAACAGGACAATGCACGTCCGCATGTATCCCGTGCCACCCAACGTGCTCTAGAAGGTGTAAGTCAACTACCCTGGCCAGCAAGATCTCCGGATCTGTCCCCCATTGAGCATGTTTGGGACTGGATGAAGCGTCGTCTCACGCGGTCTGCACGTCCAGCACGAACGCTGGTCCAACTGAGGCGCCAGGTGGAAATGGCATGGCAAGCCGTTCCACAGGACTACATCCAGCATCTCTACGATCGTCTCCATGGGAGAATAGCAGCCTGCATTGCTGCGAAAGGTGGATATACACTGTACTAGTGCCGACATTGTGCATGCTCTGTTGCCTGTGTCTATGTGCCTGTGGTTCTGTCAGTGTGATCATGTGATGTATCTGACCCCAGGAATGTGTCAATAAAGTTTCCCCTTCCTGGGACAATGAATTCACGGTGTTCTTATTTCAATTTCCAGGAGTGTAGAATAGCTTAACACAAAATGGTACAAGACCTGCTACCTTCTTTGCTCATTAAAATCCCATTGCAGTGAGAAAACAGTAAAGAGTGCATATCATGCACACTTTCATTATCACCTTAAATATGGGGTCACATTTTGGGGGAACTCTAAATCAGCTATCAACACATTCAAGCTGCAAAAGAGGGCCAATAGAATTGTGTCTGGATGCAAACCTAGAGATTTATGTAAAACTCTCTTTATGGTAGGGTCGGCTGTGAAGTACAAAATTCCATATGTGCCTAAAGAGCTGCAAACATGCAGTCTCAGGCACTGCCTGTATTGGCACTACTTCATCTGTCTTTACTTTGTCTGGTCCTTCTCAGTTCAGCACGACATTTCATTTAGCAGTGCGATAAAACACTATTTCTTTCGGGATTTGATACAGCATTTTTTAGTCGGCACGACTTTCTTCAGTTCGACAGAATCGTGGTGTCAGCACTGTTTATCCTTTGCTACTTGTTTGTGGTATAAAGGAAGTTCACAGATCCAGTGGCTGTTTGCACAAAAAGAGAGTGTCTAGTGATCTAGCACCAAAAGCCTTTGAAAATTAATGGGTATCATGGACATAAAGGATGAGAATTTGAAGTCATGCGCACACACTTGAAAGCCGCACATGCATTAGCAGTTAGCATAGCAGTGTGTTATCATCCGTGAGAGTGTACCCCAAAACAGCAATACTGTGTACTTCCAAAACAGCCCAGCATGGATGAGTGCCTATTTAAACACTGCCGTACTACGCTCGTGCCCAATTATCATGTTATTACTGTTTGCATACATTTGTCTTATCTTATTGTGTTCAATGTATGTTACAGTGGTTGGTGTACATGCCACACTCTAATAAAGGTGTACTAACATTCTTGGTTGTGTCATGTGCCCAAATTATAACCAAAGTGACGACGAGTGTAGGATTATTTTCCATGTGGTTTTTAGTCTCTGGTTGGCCCTCCATTGCATCTACGATGTCTGACGGTGCTATTGATGAATTTTTATGTTGAATAGGGGGGGGACATATACGCTGCATATTTTTGTATTACGAAAGTATAAATTCGAATTGCACCAAACACAGTGCGTTAGTTTCCGGAGCGTTGAAACCGAGGTTGCGATGTCCTTTTGTAAGCGAGTCATGTCTCAAGCCACGAGATCTCGCCAGCCGATGACAGCAGCTATTCAGAGCTTGGGACACGTGTTATAGTCAGCCAATAGCAAGATCACTGGTTACATAGCGCGAACACACAAGAGGAAAAGTTAACGGTTTACATTAATGTAAACAGTACCGTATATCTACAAGAAAAGCTAAGCTTTCACATATAATATTGGTCTCTAAGATTAACACGCTACAACAGAAGCTAAGCTTTCACATGTAATATTGATCTTTTTTTGGGTGTGTTATGCTTTAAGATACGTCACACAAATGTGCCAGTAAATTTAAAATTATGACGTAAATGTCTTGGCTCAAAATTCTTGTAAGTGGCTGGTTCTCAAACTGTTCAGTTTCGAACGCTCTGTGATTTAGATATCCATCCCACTTTCTCACACGTAACATATTTCATCCTATGTAAAAAGAAATTTACTTTAAAAGTAACGCTTTTCTAACCACTGTTCGCAGTACTATCCGGAGGCTGTTAAAAATAGGTTCAATTTACCAGTTGCCGGAGAGAGCTAGAAAACAGGAATTATTGTGCGTGTGCAACTGCAGCGTGGTGTAGGAAGCCCGCATGTTCGTGTGCATAAAGCACTAAGATAGCTTACATTATACCATAAAAGAAACAGGGCATCAGAGGATACTCCAAAGAGCATTAGAATTTCGTAAACCATACTAAAATGCATAATTCGGCTTGGAAGTGCAAATTGGCATCTTCCAGATTCACAATGAAGTAGGTCCCATCTGATATTAAGCTTTTCAGTGTGGTTTTTTGGGATGTAAATTTTCTTAGAGTACCAGTACTCTACGATCTTATTTTTGGTTCTTTATTATGGCATAATGCCACACATGGCAGAAGATGATAACGTGCATTTGAAATTCAGCGAACAGTTGGAAATAGCCAATACTGTAGAATGAAACACTTCGTTTCCAATAAAATGATTGCCTCAGCGGAAAGATTAATAAAGCCAAATTTCTTTAACAAACTTGTTCATTGTTCTGCAAGGCGATTAATGCTTGACTGCTACTAACTTGGAAATAAAATAAAATTAGAAAACTGAAATTAATAATATATTTTTGCCCTCCATAATTATGTGAATGTATTTTAATTCACCTGATAGCTTCCGGCCACAGAAATCCGTTTTGTTTTCATTTGACGTGGGAGCTGTACACGAAGAGAAGCAGCGAAATCACTTAACGTAAACACGGGTCACGTGGAGACTAACCCCCTCCCCACTGCAACTCAGACAACTCTGTGCAAGCGCGAATCTGGCAGCTAGCGGGCGCGAGCAAAATTTTTCTCGTTTGCATCTGGCTGCTTGCTGCTACTACCGATACAGCTAACAGTCAAACTTCAAGTCAAGGTTGCTACATAGCTTCAAGTAGAGGGGAAGCGGGAGAAGGTACTGCTTATACGCGAGTCAAATGCGCATGCGCAACAGACCGCTGGCAACTGGTCAAACGAACCTAATGTGAACAGTTGTGACGTCAAGCTCATAACAAGCAGTTTATTGTTACAAAGAATTACAGTCTGCGCCCTATGGTCTTTGACATATTTTTGCTGTTTGCAGACGCTTGTGTGTGCACTTTTTTCTTGTTGTAAATCGCACATTACCTTTGCCACTAAAGTTTTATTTTTTTCCCTCTCGTTTATATTTTATTGCTGCTAGAGATCAATTCTGCAGCCAAAATTACAAAAATTTAACTGAAAGCTAAAACAATGAAAAATTCCCGGAATTCCGAAAAATTCCCGGGTTTTTCCCGGATGAAAAAATTCCCGGGTTTTTCCCGGATTTCCGTTGTCACAGGTCGTATACACCCTGCACCTCTTGCCAACATTTATTTCCATTAACTTTTTTTAAATCCTCTGCATTGGACAGAATTTTGTTTTAAGCTCCCATACTCATCTGTATACAAGTAAATAAAAAATCTGTTGTAAATTCGTATCTTAACTATTGATATTTCTGTGGAATTACATGAGCATTACAGTTATGTTTGTATAATTACCATGACACCAAAGCCATATCTATGGAATCAATCAAGTCTATGGTTAGTATTTTTAAAATAAATGGAAAAGACAAGTTACCAAACTTACTTCTAAAAAAGATTATGCTTTGACTGTTGCAAGTGGTTTTCCAAATCTATTATATTAGCTGCTATTGAAAATTACATTTACTGAGCTGTTCACAAACATGTTCAATGAGCAACATACGTGTTTAGTATGTGTAACATAAAATGCAAACATGTCAGGCATTTTAAAGACTTGCAAGTGGTGTAAGAGCACTGCCACATCTTAAGGCTGAGTGCCTGGTCTGCTCTTGAAAACGGAAAAAGCTAGTATTTTCTACATACATTTCAGTGTCACGTGAAATTCCGGGAGAAGTGGAATCCAGTAATGAAGTTCTTGGATGCATAAGTTTGTTAGCTTTGAGGAACTGAACTACTGCTTCAGCACTCTTCTGAAGACACTAGTGATCTTAGAAGGTTCCATAGTGGAGGAGTAGACAACTGGTTGTGAGGACACTGTCCTCAATTAATACAGAAGCATCCTCTGAACCACACTATCACACACTAGACATCCAAAGTGAAGTGAGGTGCCACCTTGAGATAGGAGTCCAAGGACATTCCTGGCTGTCTCCACCTCTTATTTTTATTTTTTTAAAGAAGGAGGAGGAGGAGGAGGAGGAGGACAAGAGCATGCTGAGGAACAATGAACAATATTATTAATTTCATGACTGCTGATGCTAGACTTACTTCAAAACCCCTTGGCTTCGTGGGCGACACAGAAGAGCTCTGATACCGTATTTGTGATACCATTTATTTTTATCCATAATACTCATGCTCCTTGGTGGCAACGGTTTATCAATATAAACAACTTTTTTGCTGAAATATGAGCCATTTGCTGAAAAACAGATAGAAGTTTCTGTAAATATTTAAAATAGCACACATTTCTGAATTTTAACAATGGTAAGTTGAAAAAGTGTAAAAAGCAATCTTCACAACTTTAAGTGTGTAGTAAGTGAAAGCTAATATTCTTCTTTATTTTTTATTTTAAATACTACTATTGTTACTCTGGGCTCAAATTTAGTTTAAAAGGTACACAAAAGCTTCATTATATACAAATTCTCCCATCAGACTGAAAGCTATTATACATATTTTACATGAAACATGAATAAATAAATAACTTTACTGTGCATATCATTACTATGAAATGTCAATATTTGTTTCCTAGTCATCCAATGTACTAATAACTTTCTTGTAGCATCGTCTCCCTTCAAAACTGATCTTTCAGAGACATGCATTACTAAAAACAGTATGAGTGTTTGTTGCAGAATATTTTGGTTTGATACCAAGGTGAAATTCACTGCAATACACATGTAATGACAAAATTGCTAGTTGTCCTCAGCTGATATACACATGTTAGTTGTCAAAAGAGTTCATGAGCCATCTGCAGGGTGTGCTGTGTTTCCGTTGGTTTAGCACTCCCTGATTATGACTTTCCATGGCTGTTGTTCTTAGAGACTGATTCATTCCAGATTTTCTTTCTTTCTTTCTTTCTTTCTTTTTTTTTTCTCATACTTCTGTTAACTTCTCAGTTGATAAGAAAAACTAATTGTTCTTCCTTGTGCATTAAACAACATTCTCTCCTTCCCATGACATTAGTATTTGTGTTTGAGGTATGACTAAATTTCAAGAACACAGACTAATATTTTTAGGACAGCTAATCTTCTAGAAGCTCCGAAACTGGTGACCCTGACTTTATTTATTCATATTACACATTGTAAGAAAAGATTTAACATGACTGAATCACTTATCAAAACTGTACCCTCACTCTCTTGGCTTCCTGTGCATTTACCACCTTTCTGGCTGCACAAACCAGCACTGTAGTTCACACAAGAGGAGGCCAGCATTCTCTAAGCAAGAATTGTGGCAGACTCTACTGATAAGCCAGCAGACCACAAATCCGGTGCATAATTAAAGATGTAATCACAGCCCCACCTGTGACAGATACTTATGAAACAATGGAGAACTGATCCATGAGGTGTCTACCTCGCTAGAGGAATGTGTTCGGCAAGTTTTAACGCAAGAACATTAGTGACAGGAGGCTCTCACAACACATTAGGGATATGTGCGGTAAAGTTGATACTGATACAGTCGCAATAGCATACTATGTATCTCGTGGAGCAGTCATCTACCACCTCAAGTGAAAGCAATTTACTGCATTGCAAGCCAACATTGCCTTGGACAAAGTAGCTGAATTAGCAGACAAGGTATTCAACGCAGTAACGCCTGCAATGGTAAGCTGTAATGAATGTAGATGATGTTGGTAGCATTGCTGAAAACATTTGCTAGCAAAAAAGGTTGATTCTATTTTTGTGTTAACACATGGTGTTTTGTTTACTGTCAACCTAACCTCACTTTCCCGTTTCCTGTATGTGTGCTCAGTACAATGTCTAATTGTGGTTGTAAAAACTCTGCTGACAGTTTTTGTTATATTTGTGGTGAATTTGCGATTAAAAACACAAAAGAAACTTTGTGAAAAAGATTTATCTATCATACTTTTGATCTAAACTTGGTGATCAAGATAAATCTTGAGCGACGCATAAGGTATGTTATGTGTGTGTTGAAGATCTGAGAAAATGGTCAAAAAAGAGAAAAGAGCCTTCACATTTACTGTTCCTATGATATGGAGGAAGCCAAGAAATCGTTCCGATGACTACTACTTTTGCAGTGTTGATATTACTGGTCATAATTTGAAAAACAAGAAGGCAATAAGCTACCATAACCATCCATCCGCCACCTGACCAGTAGGGCATGGTGTAGATTTGCCATTTCCTGAACCACCACATGTTTTAAATTCTATTCCAACAGAAGTATTTTCTGATGTACAATAAGATTTAGATGAACCAGATGATGACGAATTCCAGTGTAATACAGAAACTGTTTACTCAAACCGAGCTTAATAATTTGGTTAGGGATATTGGCTTGACAAAAGAAAAAGCTGAATTGCTTGGCTCTAGACTAAAAGAAAAGAACTTATTGGCAGTTGGAACCAGCACATACACCTATAGAAAGAGAGAGCAGCAATTTTTCAAGTTTTTCCAAGAAGAAGCTGATTCAGTGTACTGATCAGACATTCCCGGTCTGATGAATGAGTTTCATATTTAATATAAAAAGGAAGACTGGAGGCTGTTTACTGATTCATCCAAACTTGTTTAAAGGCTGTTTTATTACACAATGGTAACATGTATGCATCTTTACCTCTTGGACATTCTGTACATATGAAAGAAAACTAGGAAAACTTAGAAATAGTGCTAAATAAAATAGGTTATTCTGCCCATAGTTGGATGATATGTCACAATCTTAAAGTAACATACATGTTCCTTGGTTAGCAAGGTGGCTTTACCAAATTTCCATGTTTCTTGTGTCAATGGGACAGTAGGGCTAGGCATCAACACTGGTGCAGAAAGAACTCGCCTGTGAGGGAGTCTTAAAAACCTGGTGAGAAGAACATTCCACGCAAAAACCTTGTAGATCCAAAAAACATACTCCTACCACCTCTACGGATCGGAGCATGGAATGTCAGATCCCTTAATCGGGCAGGTAGGTTAGAAAATTTAAAAAGGGAAATGGATAGGTTGAAGTTAGATATAGTGGGAATTGGTGAAATTCGGTGGCAGGAGGAACAAGACCTTTGGTCATGTGTATACAGGGTTATAAATACAAAATCAAATAGGGGTAATGCAGGAGTAGGTTTAATAATGAATAAAAAAATAGGAGTACGGGTAAGCTACTACAAACAGCATAGTGAACGCATTATTGTGGCCAAGATAGACACGAAGCCCATGCCTACTACAGTAGTACAAGTTTATATGTCAACTGGCTCAGCAGATGATGAAGAAATTGATGAAATGTATGATGAGATAAAAGAAATTATTCAAGTAGTGAAGGGAGATGAAAATTTAATAGTCATGGGTGATTGGAATTCGAGAGTAGGAAAAGGGAGAGAAGGAAACGTAGTGGGTGAATAGGGATTGGGGGAGAGAAATGAAAGATGAAGCCGTATGGTAGAATTTTCCACAGAGCATAACTTAATCATAGCTAACACTTGGTTCAAGAATCATAAAAGAAGGTTGTATACATGGAAGAAGCCTGGAGATACTAGAAGGATCAGATAGATTATACACTCCTGGAAATTGAAATAAGAACACCGTGAATTCATTGTCCCAGGAAGGGGAAACTTTATTGACACATTCCTGGGGTCAGATACATCACATGATCACACTGACAGAACCACAGGCACATAGACACAGGCAACAGAGCATGCACAATGTCGGCACTAGTACAGTGTATATCCACCTTTCGCAGCAATGCAGGCTGCTATTCTCCCATGGAGACGATCGTAGAGATGCTGGATGTAGTCCTGTGGAACGGCTTGCCATGCCATTTCCACCTGGCGCCTCAGTTGGACCAGCGTTCGTGCTGGACGTGCAGACCGCGTGAGACGACGCTTCATCCAGTCCCAAACATGCTCAATGGGGGACAGATCTGGAGATCTTGCTGGTCAGGGTAGTTGACTTACACCTTCTAGAGCACGTTGGGTGGCACGGGATACATGCGGACGTGCATTGTCCTGTTGGAACAGCAAGTTCCCTTGCCGGTCTAGGAATGGTAGAACGATGGGTTCGATGACGGTTTGGATGTACCGTGCACTATTCAGTGTACCCTCGACGATCACCAGTGGTGTACGGCCAGTGTAGGAGATCGCTCCCCACACCATGATGCCGGGTGTTGGCCCTGTGTGCCTCGGTCGTATGCAGTCCTGATTGTGGCGCTCACCTGCACGGCGCCAAACACGCGGCGGTGCACAAATGCTGCGCAGCTAGCGCCATTCGACGGCCAACACCGCGGTTCCTGGTGTGTCCGCTGTGCCGTGCGTGTGATCATTGCTTGTACAGCCCTCTCACAGTGTCCGGAGCAAGTATGGTGGGTCTGATACACCGGTGTCAATGTGTTCTTTTTTCCATTTCCAGGAGTGTATAATGGTAAGACAGAGATTTAGGAACCAGGTTTTAAATTGTAAGACATTTCCAGGGGGAGATGTGGACTCTGACCACAATCTATTGGTTATGAACTGTAGATTAAAACTGAAGAAACTGCAAAAAGGCGAGAATTTAAGGAGATGGGACCTGGATAAACTGACTAAACCAGAGGTTGTACAGAGCTTCAGGGAGAGCATCAGGGAACAAGTGACAGGAATGGGGGGAAAAAATACAGAAGAAGAAGAAGAAGAAGAATGGGTAGGTCTGAGGGATGAAGTAGTGAAGGCGGCAGAGGATCAAGTAGGTAAAAAGACAAGGGCTTGTAGAAATCCTTGGGTAACAGAAGAAATATTGAATTTAATTGATGAAAGGAGAAAATATAAAAACGCAGTAAATGAAGAAGGCAAAAAGGAATACAAACGTCTCAAAAATGAGATCGACAGGAAGTGCAAATTGGCTAAGCAGGGATGGCTAGAGGACAAATGTAAGGACGTAGAGGCTTATCTCTCTAGGGGTAAGATAGATACTGCCTACAGGAAAATTAAAGAACCTTGGAGAAAAGAGAGCAACTTGTATGAATATCAAGAGCTCAGATGGAAACCCAGTTCTAAGCAAACAACGGAAAGCAGAAAGGTGGAAGGAGTATACAGAGGGTCTATAAAAGGGCGATGTACTTCAGGACAATATTATGGAAATGGAAGAGGATGTAGATGAAGATGAAATGGGAGATACGATACTGCGTGAAGAGTTTGACAGAGCACTGAAAGACCTGAGTCGAAGCAAGGCCCCGGGAGTAGACAACATTCCATTGGAACTACTGACGGCCTTGGGAAAGCCAGTCCTGACAAAACTCTACCATCTGGTGAGCAAGATGTATGAGACAGGCGAAATACCCTCAGACTTCAAGAAGAATATAATAATTCCAATCCCAAAGGAAGTGAAAATTACCGAACTATCAGTTTAATAAGTCACAGCTGCAAAATACTAACGCGAATTCTTTACAGACGAATGGAAAAACTGGTAGAAGCCGACCTCGGAGAAGATCAGTTTGGATTCCGTAGAAATGTTGGAACACGTGGGGCAATACTGACCCTATGACTTATCTTAGAAGCTAGATTAAGGAAAGGCAAACCTACATTTCTAGCATTTGTAGACTTAGAGAAAGCTTTCGACAATGTTGACTGGAATACTCTCTTTCAAATTCTAAAGATGGCAGGGGTAAAATACAGGGAGCGAAAGGCTATTTACAATTTGTACAGAAACCAGATGGCAGTTATAAGAGTCGAGGGGCATGAAAGGGAAGCAGCCGTTGGGAAGGGAGTGAGACAGGGTTGTAGCCTCTCCCCGATGTTATCCAGTCTGTATATTGAGCAAGCAGTAAAGGAAACAAAAGAAAAATTCAGAGTAGGTATTAAAATCCATGGAGAAGAAATAAAAACTTTGAGGTTCGCCGATGACATTGTAATTCTGTCAGAGACAGCAAAGGACTTGGAAGAGCAGTTGAACAGAATGGACAGTGTGGATGAACATCAACAAAAGCAAAACGAGGATAATGGAATGTAGTCGAATTAAGTCAGCTGATGCTGAGGGAATTAGATTAGGAAATGAGACACTTAAAGTAATAAAGAGTTTTGCTATTTGGGGAGCAAAATAACTGATGATGGTCGAAGTACAGAGGATATAAAATGTAGACTGGCAATGGCAAGGAAAGCGTTTCTCAAGAAGAGAAATTTGTTAAAATCGAGTATAGATTTAAGTGTCAGGAAGTCGTTTCTGAAAGTATTTGTATTGAGTGTAGCCATGTATGGAAGTGAAACATGGACAATTAGATTAGAATAGAAGCTTTTGAAATGTGGTGCTGCAGAAGAATGCTGAAGATTAGATGGGTAGATCACATAACTAATGAGGAGGTGTTGAATAGAATTGGGGAGAAGAGGAGTTTGTGGCACAACTTGACAAGAAGAAGGGACCGGTTGGTAGGACACGTTCTGAGGCATCAAGGGATCACAAATTTAGCATTGGAGGGCAGTGTGGAGGGTAAAAATCGTAGAGGGAGACCAAGAGATGAATACACTAAGCAGATTCAGAAGAATGTAGGTTGCAGTAAGTACTGGGAGATGAAGAAGCTTGCACAGGATAGAGTAGCATGGAGAGCTGCATCAAACCAGTCTCAGGACTGAAGAAAACAACAACCACCTCTACATATATAGTCAGGCCTTTGCCTAAAAATGGACCATGTTTTAAATATCTCTGTCAAAAGTTTCCACACCTTTCAGAAGCTAAATTAAAAGAAGGTGCCTTTGTCAGAACTGACACTAGAAAATTGATGTTTGATGCTAACTTTGAATCCACAATGACCTTAAATGAGAAAGAAGCATGGGTATTATTCAAGCAGGTCATTACAAACTTCTTAGTACACGGAAAAGTCCCAGAATATAATATTAAATAAGTTTAAAACTTCAGGGAGTTTAATGAGCCTGAAAATTTCACTTTTTTGAACAGTCACCTAGATTACTTCCCAGACAATATGGAAGATGTTAGTGAGGAGCAAGGAGAGCGTTATGACCAGTACATTAAAGTGATGGAAAAACACTACCAAGGCCACTGGAACACCAACATGATCGGGGGACTACTGTCGGTCACTTCACCGAGAAGTTCAGCAAGTGACTCATCGTAGAAAAAGCTACACAAGCTTCAAAGAAAAAAGAGAAAGAAAATACAAACCAAGTCCAGCTGACAAGTGAAACCTTTTTAACACATATCATTGTTTTAAATAGCTTACTGTAAAAATAAACCATGCTTATGTTGTAACAAAGCATTTCATTAATTTCCCTGTTTACTGTTTAGCATAGGATCTTTATATAATAAAAAGCACATTGCTCAAAGCTATGGGTCACACAAAGAAACTAAGGCTAGATTTGGATTCAGCTCATAAAAATCTACAAAGATCAGCTATCAAAGTAAAAAAAGTTTCTCAAAAAAAAATGTTATGTTGGCCTGTGTAATCAGTCTTAAAAATTTACACTACATAAAATGTACTGAAGTAAAAGATATGGTAAAATTTTGTAATGAAGTTGCTTCATACAGAAATTCTAGTGGTGAAAACCCATTGCTGAAACAGTGAAAACTGCAACTCCCACCCATTTCTTTCCACATCTGAATCAGATGTTGAGTCTTCAGCCAAATAAATATAATCAAAACAAAACAGTGAAACAGACAGAAAGTGAGAACTGTGAAATCCATTTTGGCAATCAGATTTGGCCTTGTAAGTGCAGAGAAATGTTGGCTGCACCTGCCAGAATAATAATAATAATAATAATAATAATAATAATAATCATCATCATCAAAGGATAATGCAGTTTTTGTGGCAGATTTTGACGAACAGGGAATTTTTTAAAGTGAGTACAATACATGTAACTTTCGTAACTGTACACAATAATATTCAACATTGCCTCTAGGGCCATTTTAGTTACTTCACCTTTCAAGTTTCAAATTTCACATCTTATATAACTAGTTTTTCTGTTCTGTCCACATTCGTTACATGGCGAGAGAAGTATTCAATGATAACCGTGCTTGTTAGTTCTAGTGCTTTTTTGGTGAATTTTAGAAAAAGAGTTGGTGTATTTTCATTTCCCAAGTTAGTTGGCAACACTGACTGTCCTCTCCCCTTGGGCAGTCAAAATTCTAGTTTGTTTACGCTCGCAGCCAACGGCCACTACATTGTGTGTGCACTGTGCTCTATAGCAGTTGGAAACAACATCTATCCTGTTTTTTGACTGCACCCCATAATTCTTCCCCTAACGTTCAAATAGAGTTACTTTCAGTTCAACTTCTACGCTAAGTGCCTTGTCAGTTCTACCTGTAGCATTGTCAAGCATGGGTCGCACTACTATGAACACCCACACAAGGCAGAAATTAATTGAATTGTTCACGAAAAGGCAAAGAAAGTTGCAGAAACATGTTAAATCAGAGACACATTACATTCCAGAAAGCTTAGAAACTCAAATGAAGAAAACAAAGGCCATTTTGGAAAAGGAAAGTTGTTGCAGTTTCCGCAAATGCAAACGTTCTACTCAAAATGTTCCCAGTCAGCATTTTTTTAACAGCCAGTTTCAAAGAACTATAGCTTTGTTGTCTTCACTCATGTAGCATGACAATCTTTTAAATTGGTGCTTCTAATCATTCACAAACAAATAAATAGATGCAAATTATGACGAAAATAGATGCTACATTTTCTGGTTCCTGATGACAGGTACAGTACGGCTTGTCTAAACCCTTACTGCTTACTCTCATAATGAGCTCCACAGAACACAATGTGAGAATGAATGAATTCGAAAAGATAGAGCTCAACTGTAATTATGAATATTTGGTGTCATGACATTACAAAACATACTCCTGCTTTTGTCATATAAATAACATGTATTTCCAGGTCTGCTGTTAAGTCTACACTTACCTTCACACTACCACTATCCATTCATTTTATCACTGGTTTTCATTTCGTAAATATGGCAATATTTTACGTACCAAAAAATAATCTATGTAAAAGTAAAACATTCACTTAACTGACCCACATTTTGTTGGGTTTCTTTCTATACGGATCTCACATAATGGTTGTTCAAACAATGGAAAATCCACATTATAAGAAGAATACATTGCCACTCACCATACAGAGCAGATGTTGATTCAACATCTCCACTATATGGTGAGTAGCAATATATACTTTTTATAACACTGTCATCACAGTAATCTGTAGTTATACTTTCAACATACTTACATGATTTCTCTTCTCT
This sequence comes from Schistocerca americana, assembly GCF_021461395.2. NCBI lineage: Eukaryota > Metazoa > Arthropoda > Insecta > Orthoptera > Acrididae > Schistocerca > Schistocerca americana. Next base: position 470,420,981 of record NC_060124.1, on the reverse strand, counting down.
TACAACAACAGGGATGTCCCATTCTGTATCATATTCTGGGGAGAAATTGTCCATAATGCATTTCAAACCACTCATTGATATGACCACATCAGGTCCACAACCAGAGACAATATTCTGAGCTGTTTTGTCTCTGCTCACTGCAAATAAAATGGACAGTAGTGATTACGGGCAGTGAGAAATATACACTCATTACATAAACAACAATTACTGACCACAAGCCAATAGTGCACCTGAAAAGCAGTGAAGCTCACAAAATACAAGGTACAGAAAGTTAAGATACAGAAAGCTTAAGTTGAGAGCAGTGAGATTTGTGGGGAAAATTTAAGTGTGTGTAGAAAGAACAGTCTAATAGGAAATTGAGGTAGTGTATCTGTCGCAGTACACAAGAAACTCAAATCCACTGAGAGGGAAACTGAAGCAAATCAGCCAACAGACTTAATCTCCTGTTGTAACTGAAAACTGTAACAGAGAAACACAGTTGGTTTGAATGCAAGTTCACAAACCATACTGTAATCATTGGTAGAGACTATAATCACCTAACAGTGAATTGGAAAAATTACAGTTTCATTAATAGGTGGCATGCCACGAAATCCTGTAAAATATTACTAAAATCATTCTCTGAAAACTCCCTAGAACACAACTTGGAACCCCACTCATGATGGAAATATATCTAATGGCAAGAAATACACCTGACCTCTTTGGGGGATGGCCACATTGAAACTGGTATTAGTGACCAAGAGACAGCTGTGGCAACAATGATTACCAGAGTACAAAACAAAACTAAAACAAACAGAAAGGTATGCATGTTCAATAAACTAGATAAAAAAGCAGTAGAATCATATCTCAATGAGGAGCTTTAAACTTTCATCAAGGCTGTATCCTGAAGAACAGTTCATAATGGGAGGGACCACCATGGTATACAGGGACTGTAAAGAAACAGACTATTTATAATACATGTAAAACCAAGTATAGAGCTATAGATAGAGAGAAGCTGAATGGAACACTTTCGATTGTCAAGAGAGCAAGGCATGAAGACTTCAGTGAGAACTATAGCAGAATAATTTTAAATCATCTTTCACAAAACCCAAAGAAATTCTGGTCATATGGAAAGGCTGTCAGTGGGACCAAAGTTAATGTTCAGTCACTTGCAGATGAGGCAGGAACCGCAAAAAGCAAAAGCAAAAATTTCTAACCCCATTTCTAAATGTTAGTTTACAATTAAAAACCCAAGAGAATGATCTGAATTTAATCCTCGTACCACTGAAGAGACAAGGGAAATAAGCGGTAGTGTCATTGGCACTGAGGAACAGTTGAAACCATTAAAACTGACAAAGCTTCTGGGCCCAAAGAAATCTCTATCAGTTATTATACTTAATTTGAAGCACCTCTTTTAACTATAATCTACTGTAGAACCCTTGAACAAAAAACCATGTCCAATAGTTGGAAAAAGGCACAGATCGCACCAGTTTACAAAAAGAGTGGTAGTAGTGATTTACAAATCTACCAGTAAGTATCCATGACATTGATTTGTTACATAATCTCACAATATATTCTGAGCTCGAACGTAACAAGATGAACAGAATGACCTCTTTCAATCCAACCAACATGGATTCTGAAAACATCGATCATGTGATACCAAACTCGCACTTTTCTCACATGACATACTGAAAGCTTTGGATCAAGGCAGTCACACAGATGCAGTATTCCTTGATTTCCAAAAAGCATTTGATTCAGTATCACATCTATGCTTATTATCAAAAGCATGGTCATATGGGGGTACCAAGCAAAATTTGTGGCTGGGCTGAGGATTTATTTTTATACGAAGGATGCAGCATGGTATCTTGAATGGAGAGTCATTGATAGATGCAGAAGTAACTTTGGGTGTGCTCCATGGAAGTGAGTTGGGACTCTTGTTGATCACATCATGCAGGGTGTACATAATTAAAGCACCAATTTCAAACTGCTGTAGAAAGAGAACCACTGCTCAGAATGTCATCAAATTTGAACAGAATTGTATTGATGCAGGAGAACTGTCATGGAACAAAACAGAAAATTTAATGAATACTTTACCAATTTAACACATATGGGGTCACTACAAATAACAGATGGATCACAATCAGGGTGTATACGAGGACAAGGAAAAAAAATTCCCAGATTTCTGCAGGATTTCCCGGTTAAAAATACACTTTCTCCCGGGTGAAAACATACTTTTTTCCCCTGTTAACTGACAGTATATTTTCTCTCAGTACTGTCTAACTTATCAGTCGTTTGAATGATTATGATTTTATACATGGGTATAGAATTTCCCGGCGCTTTAGAAAACTAAACACAGGTAAAAAAACACATATCAGAAAGATCTTTGATGTGCAGGAACATGTAAGCTGCATATTTTCGTATTACGAAAGTATTAATTCGAATTCCACCACACACCGCATGTTACTTTCCGAAGCACTGAGATCGATATTGCGATGCGCTTTTGTAAGCCAGTCGTAGCTCATGTCACGTGATCTTGACAGCCGATGACAGTGGGTATTCAGAGCTTAGGCCACTTGATGTAGTCAGCCAATAGCAACATCACTGTTAAGTAGCGCAAACACACAAACAGAAAAAGTTAATGGTTTAAATTAATATACATAATGATGCTACACGAAACAAAAAGCTTTCACATATAATATTGGTTTATAAGATTAATACGCTGAAAGAGAAGCTACGCTTTCACATATAATGTTGGTCTTTTACGCGCGTATTGCAATTTACGATATATCACACAAATGTGCCAGTAAAATTTTTAATAACGACATAAATGTCTGATCTTCTGGGCTTGAAATTCATCTAAATGGCTCATCGTCAAAGAGTTGATTTTTAAATGAGAGTCAAACGCTCTGTGATTTAAGAAATTCATCATACATTCTCGCACATAGTTCAACTTGCGTAAAAGGAAATTTGCTTTGATAGTAACGCTTTTCAAACCACCATTCGGAATATTTTCCCGCGACCTGTCAGAAATAGGTTCGTTTCTGCAGTTGCCAGAGAGTGCCAGATGACAGGCATCACCGCGCTTGCACAGCTACGATGCCGTAGGGAGCTCATATGTTCGTACATGTAAAACATTAACAGATCTTACATTATGTCATAAAAGAAACGAGACATCAGAGGATACTCCACGAACATCGGAATTTCGTGACCCATACTAAAATGTGCAAATTTAAAGTGCACATTCGTATGTCCAGATTCCCAGTAAAGTAGGCCACGACCTGATATTAAGCTTATCAATGCGATTTTCGAGATGTAAATTTTCTAGGGGTACCAATACTGTGTTACCTCATGTCTGGTTGTTTATTAAGGCATAATGCCACACGTGCTAAAAGTTGAAAACACGCACTTGAAATGCAGCAAACAGTGTGTGGAATTAAACACTTTGTTTCAAATATATTGTCTGCATAAGTGGAAAAGATTAATAAAAGTAAATTTCTTTAGCAAACCGACAAAAATAACTTCATTGCTCTGCAAGGCAATTAATGCATGACTGTCAGAAAGGTGGAAATAAAATAAAATCTGCAACTAACAACACATTTTAGCCTTCCATAATTATGCGAATGTATTTTAATTCACTTGATAGCTCCCGGCTACAGAAATCCGTTTTGTTTTCATTTGACATGAGAGCAGTAAACGAAGAGGAAACAGCAAAATCACTAAATGTAAACACGGGTCTCGTGGAGACCACCCACTTCCCCACTATAACTCAGACTGCTCTGCGCATCAGCCCAGGGTCTACGATATTTCCAAACCCTTGAGCATTTGAGATAGGACGCATATATATATATACAAAGATGATGTGACTTACCAAATGAAAATGCTGGCAGGTCGACAGACACACAAACAAACACAAACATACACACAAAATTCAAGCTTTCGCAACAAACTGTTGCCTCATCAGGAAAGAGGGAAGGAGAGGGAAAGAAGAAAGGAAGTGGGTTTTAAGGGAGAGGGTAAGGAGTCATTCCAAGCCCGAGAGCGGAAAGACTTACCTTAGGGGGAAAAAAGGACAGGTATACACTCGCGCACACACACACATATCCATCCACACATACAGACACAAGCAGACATATTTAAAGACAAAGAGTTTGGGCAGAGATGTCAGTCGAGGCAGAAGTGTAGAGGCAAAGAAGTTGTTGAAAGACAGGTGAGGTATGAGTGGCGGCAACTTGAAATTAGCGGAGATTGAGGCCTGGCGGATAACGAGAAGAGAGGATATACTGAAGGGCAAGTTCCCATCTCCGGAGTTCAGATAGGTTGGTGTTGATGGGAAGTATCCAGATAACCCGGACGGTGTAACACTGTGCCAAGATGTGCTGGCTGTGCACCAAGGCATGTTTAGCCACAGGGTGATCCTCATTACCAACAAACACTGTCTGCCTGTGTCCATTCATGCGAATGGACAGTTTGTTGCTGGTCATTCCCACATAGAATGCATCACAGTGTAGGCAGGTCAGTTGGTAAACCACGTGGGTGCTTTCACACGTGGCTCTGTCTTTGATCGTGTACACCTTCCGGGTTACAGGACTGGAGTAGGTGGTGGTGGGAGGGTGCATGGGACAGGTTTTGCATCGGGGGCAGTTACAAGGATAGGAGCCAGAGGGTAGGGAAGGTGGTTTGGGGATTTCATAGGGATGAACTAACAGGTTACGAAGGTTAGGTGGACGGCGGAAAGACACTCTTGGCGGAGTGGGGAGGATTTCATGAAGGATGGATCTCATTTCAGGGCAGGATTTGAGGAAGTTGTATCCCTGCTGGAGAGCCACATTCAGAGTCTGGTCCAGTCCCGGAAAGTATCCTGTCACAAGTGGGGCACTTTTGTGGTTCTTCTGTGGGGGATTCTGTGTTTGAGGGGATGAGGAAGTGGCTCTGGTTATTTGCTTCTGTACCAGGTCAGGAGGGTAGTTGCGGGATGCGAATGCTGTTGTCAGGTTGTTGGTGTAATGATTCAGGGATTCCGGACTGGAGCAGATTCGTTTGCCACGAAGACCTAGGCTGTAGGGAAGGGACCGTTTGATGTGGAATGGGTGGCAGCTGTCATAATGGAGTTACTGTTGCTTGTTGGTGGGTTTGATGTGGACGGACGTGTGAAGTTGGCCATTGGACAGGTGGAGGTCAACGTCAAGGAAAGTGGCATGGGATTTGGAGTAGGACCAGGTGAATCTGATGGAACCAAAGGAGTTGAGGTTGGAGAGGAAATTCTGGAGTTCTTCTTCACTGTGAGTCCAGATCATGAAGATGTCACCAATAAATCTGTACCAAACTTGGGTTGGCAGACTTGGGTAACCAAGAAGGCTTCCTCTAAGCGACTCATGAATAGGTTGGCGTAAGAGGGGGCCATCCTGGTACCCATGGCTGTTCCCTTTAATTGTTGGTATGTCTGGCCTTCAAAAGTGAAGAAGTTGTGGGTCAGGATGAAGCTGGCTAAGGTAATGATGAAAGAGGTTTTAGGTAGGGTGGCAGGTGATCGGCTTGAAAGGAAATGCTCCACCGCAGCAAGGCCCTGGCCGTGCGGAATATTTGTGTATAAGGACGTGGCATCAATGGTTACAAGGATGGTTTCCGGGGGTAACAGATTGGGTAAGGATTCCAGGCATTCAGGGTAGTGGTTGGTGTCTTTGATGAAGGATGGGAGACTGCATGTAATGGGTTGAAGGTGTTGATCTACGTAGGCAGAGATACGTTCTGTGGGGGCTTGGTAACTAGCTATAATGGGGCGGCCGGGATGATTGGGTTTGTGGATTTTAGGAAGAAGGTAGAAGGTAGGGGTGCGGAGTGTCGGTGGGGTCAGGAGGTTGATGGAGTCATGTGAAAGGCTTTGCAGGGGGCCTAAGGTTCTGCGGATTCCTTGAAGCTTCGCCTGGACATCGGGAATGGGGTTACTTTGGCAAACTTTGTATGTGGTGTTGTCTGAAAGCTGACACAGTCCCTCAGCCACATACTCCCGACGATCAAGAACCACGGTCGTGGAACCCTTGTCCGCCGGAAGAATGACGATGGATCGGTCAGCCTTCAGATCACGGGTAGCCTGGGCTTCAGCAGTGGTGATGTTGGGTGTAGGATTAAGGTTTTTTAAGAAGGATTGAGATGCAAGGCTGGAAGTCAGAAATTCCTGGAAGGTTTGGAGAGGGTGATTTTGAGGAAGAGGAGGTGGGTCCCGCTGTGACGGAGGACGGAACTGTTCCAGGCAGGGTTCAATTTGGATGGTGTCTTGGGGAGTTGGATCATTAGGAGTAGGATTAGGATCATTTTTCTTCGTGGCAAAGTGATATTTCCAGCATAGAGTACGAGTGTAGGACAGTAAATCTTTGACGAGGGCTGTTTGGTTGAACCTGGGAGTGGGGCTGAAGGTGAGGCCTTTGGATAGGACAGAGGTTTCGCATTGGGAGAGAGGTTTGGAGGAAAGGTTAACTACTGAATTAGGGTGTTGTGGTTCCAGATTGTGTTGATCGGAATTTTGAGGTTTTGGAGGGAGTGGAGCTGGATGTGGGAGATTGAGTAGATGGGAGAGACTGGGTTTGTGTGCAATGAGAGGAGGTTGAGGTTTGCTGGAAAGGTTGTGAAGGGTGAGTGAGTTGCCTTTCCGGAGGTGGGAAACCAGGAGATTGGATAGTTTTTTGAGGTGGAGGGTGGCATGCTGTTCTAATTTACGGTTGGCCTGTAGGAGGATGCTCTGAACAGCCGGTGTGGATGTGGGAGAGGAAAGATTAAGGACTTTTATTAAGGATAGGAGTTGACGGGTGTGTTCATTGGCTGAGTTGATGTGTAGGTGAAGGATTAGGTGGGTGAGGGCAATGGATTGTTCAGTTTGGAACTGGTATAGGGACTGATGGAAGGAAGGGTTGCAGTCAGAGATGGGAACTTTATAAGTGTGAGGCCCTTGGGGGTAATGCCAAATGTCAGACAAGCCTGAGAAAATACAGGGTGGTCCCGAATTCATGGTACAAACTTTAATGGTAGGTGCAGGACATTGTAACAAGGATATATTGTATAGGAATGTATAGTCCCAGGTGACGCGGTGAGGCGTAAACAGGGGAAATAACGGCCGAAAGGAAAACGAAAGATTTTATTGAAATCGTTGTTGACAAGTGTCATGTTTACAGTAAGTGTTCAAAATTGCGTCCACCATGAGCGATACATGCTTGACAGCGTCGGTGCAGCGATTGGCGTACACGTTCAAAGATGCCTGGTATTTCACGCACACCTGCAGCAGCTACAGATATGCGAGCAACGAGATCCTCATCTGAGTCAACTGGAGTCTCATAAACAAGACTCTTAAGATGTCCCCATAAAAAGTAATCGAGGCAAGAGAAATCAGGAGATCGGGGTGGCCAAGGGACTGGTCCACCACGCCCAATCCATCTAGCACCAAACGTGGCATTCAGGTAATTCCGTACAGCAGTGCTGAAGTGTGCTGGCGCTCCATCGTGCTGAAACCACATGCGGTTACGAATGGCGAGCGGAACATCTTGCAGCAGTTCTGGTAACACTTCTTGCAGAAAAATAAGATAGCTTTCGCCACAGAGTCGCGTGGGTAGTAAGTATGGCCCAATCAAAAAGTCGTTCACAATACCAGCCCACACATTAATACCGAAACGTTGTTGATACGCATGTGGACGCGTTGCATGTGGATTATCTGTTGCCCACACATGGGAATTGTGCGCATTAAAGACACCCTCGCGTGAAAATGTCGCTTCATCTGTAAATAGCACATGACCTACGAAATCCGGCTGCAACGCACATTGCTGCAACAACCACTGGCAGAAGTTCACGCGAAGAGGATAATCTGCCGGATTCAATGCTTGTACTTTTTGAAAATGGAAGGGGTGTAAGCGATTTTCATTTAACACTCTGCATACAGTCTGATGACTCACATGTACGTCACGCGCAACAGTTCTTGTGCTTGACTCGGGTCTATCAGCCACTATGTTCAAGATGCGTTCTTCCAGTCTTGGAGTGCGTACAGCTCTTAATCGACCAGCGTCATGTCTGTTGACGTCGAACGTACCTGTTTCACAAAGTTGACGATGTAACCGTTGAAAAATTCTATGATCCGGCATTCGTCGATTAGGATACTCCGCGCGATACATTCGTAACGCAGCTCTGGCGTTACCATTTGCACGGCCGTACATGTAATGCATGTCTGCTTTTTCTGCATACGTAAAGTCACCCATCGTCTACGGCAGCACAATTGTGAATGGCGCTTGTCCCTACTGCGATACATCATGTTCATCTACTGCCCTCTACCGGCAGTGACACCAACCGATCACTCCATTTCTCTTTCCCCTGTTTACGCCTCACCGCGTCACCTGCGACTATACATTCCTATACAATAAATCCTTGTTACAATGTCCTGTACCTACCATTAAAGTTTGTACCATGAATTCGGGACCACCCTGTAGAATATGGGAGCGTAATCTGGCTAGGGCGAAGGCATGTTTGCGGAGGGAATGTAAATAAAACTAAATGGTGTCGTTGTGGGGCTGTTGTGAGGGTGACATGGTATTAAGTGTAACATGAGGTGAAATGAAAATGAAAATAAAAATATATGGGGAGAGATAAAGGTGAACCGGAAAGTAACTGGAGATCTGGAATGAAAAAAGGCGAAAAGGTGTTGGTTACAGCTGGGCTATGTTGGACTTGGGTTGGTAGACAACGATGTGCATAAAGGTTAGGTGGTTGTGTTGCCGCCAAAACACGTTAAAGGACGGAGAAATTCGGGAAAATTTCGTAAAAACTGCGTGTAGTATACTGAAAAGAGTGGTATTGTGGTGGCAGATTATGAAAATGAGGCTAACAATTGTCTGACGGAGAAATAATGACGTTAAAACCTGTGGGAAGCGGCTAAAAATTATAAGTGATGTGGGAAAAACGGAAAAGGAAATAAAGGGAAAGTTATTAGAACTGGCCGAAATGGTTGTTTAAAAGGTGAAAGGAACTGTTTGTGAACTAGAAACGGTGGATATTATAGCGGCGGTAGTGCTGAAAGCAGCAAAAAAAATTTTTTTGGTTATGGTTTAGAAGTGGGTTACGTATTATTGAGTATATATAGGCGGGATAAAATAGTATAGCAGATTACAGTAAAAAGGAGAAGGTGAATACAAAGTGAAACTACTGGCAAAAACAGAAAGAGGAAAATAAGACGACAGAAAAGATTTCGAAATGCAACAGTGACAATAACAAACGTAATTGTTGGATTGAAATTAATGATATCAATATAATAGAGGGAAACATTCCACGTGGGAAAAATTATATATAAAAACAAAGATGAGGTGACTTAACGAACGAAAGCGCTGGCAGGTCGATAGACACACAAACAAACACAAACATACACACAAAATTCAAGCTTTCGCAACAAACTGTTGCCTCATCAGGAAAGAGGGAAGGAGAGGGAAAGACGAAAGGAAGTGGGTTTTAAGGGAGAGGGTAAGGAGTCATTCCAAGCCCGGGAGCAGAAAGACTTACCTTAGGGGGAAAAAAGGACAGGTATACACTCGCACACACACACATATCCATCCACACATACAGACACAAGCAGACATATTTAAAGACAAAGAGTTTGGACAGAGATGTCAGTCGAGGCAGAAGTGTAGAGGCAAAGAAGTTGTTGAAAGACAGGTGAGGTATGAGTGGCGGCAACTTGAAATTAGCGGAGATTGAGCCTGGCGGATAACAAGAAGAGAGGATATACTGAAGGGCAAGTTCCCATCTCTGGAGTTCGGATAGGTTGGTGTTGGTGGGAAGTATCCAGATAACCCGGACAGTGTAACACTGTGCCAAGATGTGCTGGCTGTGCACCAAGGCATGTTTAGCCACAGGGTGATCCTCATTACCAACAAACACTGTCTGCCTGTGTCCATTCATGCGAATGGACAGTTTGTTGCTGGTCATTCCCACATAGGATGCATCACAGTGTAGGCAGATCATTTGGTAAATCACGTGGGTGCTTTCACACGTGGCTCTGCCTTTGATCGTGTACATCTTCCGGGTTACAGGACTGGAGTAGGTGGTGGTGGGAGGGTGCATGGGACAGGTTTTGCATCGGGGGCAGTTACAAGGATAGGAGCCAGAGGGTAGGGAAGGTGGTTTGGGGATTTCATAGGGATGAACTAACAGGTTACGAAGGTTAGGTGGACGGCGGAAAGACACTCTTGGCGGAGTGGGGAGGATTTCATGAAGGATGGATCTCATTTCGGGGCAGGATTTGAGGAAGTCGTATCCCTGCTGGAGAACCACATTCAGAGTCTGGTCCAGTCCCGGAAAGTATCCTGTCACAAGTGGGGCACTTTTGTGGTTCTTCTGTGGGGGATTCTGGGTTTGAGGGGATGAGGGAGTGGCTCTGGTTATTTGCTCCTGTACCAGGTCAGGAGGGTAGTTGCGGGATGCGAAAGCTGTTGTCAGGTTGTTGGTGTAATGATTCAGGGATTCCGGACTGGAGCAGATTCGTTTGCCACGAAGACCTAGGCTGTAGGGAAGGGACCGTTTGATGTGGAATGGGTGGCAGCTGTCATAATGGAGGTACTGTTACTTGTTGGTGGGTTTGATGTGGACGGACGTGTGAAGTTGGCCATTGGACAGGTGGAGGTCAACGTCAAGGAAAGTGGCATGGGATTTGGAGTAGGACCAGGTGAATTTGATGGAACCAAAGGAGTTGAGGTTGGAGAGGAAATTCTGGAGTTCTTCTTCACTGTGAGTCCAGATCATGAAGATGTCATCAATAAACCTGTACCAAACTTTGGGTTGGCAGACTTGGGTAACCAAGAAGGCTTCCTCTAAGTGACCCATGAATAGGTTGGCGTACGAGGGGGCCATCCTGGTACCCATGGCTGTTCCCTTTAATTGTTGGTATGTCTGGCCTTCAAAAGTGAAGAAGTTGTGGGTCAGGATGAAGCTGGCTAAGGTAATGAGGAAAGAGGTTTTAGGTAGGGTGGCAGGTGATCGGCGTGAAAGGAAATGCTCCATCGCAGTGAGGCCCTGGACGTGCGGAATATTTGTGTATAAGGACGTGGCATCAATGGTTACAAGGATGGTTTCCGGGGGTAACAGATTGGGTAAGGATACCAGGCGTTCAAGGAAGTGGTTGGTGTCTTTGATGAAGGATGGGAGACTGCATGTAATGGGTTGAAGGTGTTGATCTACGTAGGCAGAGAAACGTTCTGTGGGGGCTTGGTAACCAGCTACAATGGGGCGGCCGGGATGATTGGGTTTGTGGATTTTAGGAAGAAGGTAGAAGGTAGGGGTGCGGGGTGTCGGTGGGGTCAGGAGGTTGATGGAGTCATGTGAAAGGTTTTGCAGGGGGCCTAAGGTTCTGAGGATTCCTTGAAGCTCCGCCTGGACATCGGGAATGGGGTTACCTTGGCAAACTTTGTATGTGGGTTTGTCTGAAAGCTGACGCAGTCCCTCAGCCACATACTCCCAACGATCAAGTACCACGGTCGTGGAACCCTTGTCCGCCGGAAGAAGGGCGATGGATCGGTCAGCCTTCAGATCACAGGTAGCCTGGGCTTCAGCAGTGGTGATGTTGGGTGTAGGATTAAGGTTTTTGTAAGAAGGATTGAGATGCAAGGCTGGAAGTCAGAAATTCCTGGAAGGTTTGGAGATGGTGATTTTGAGGAAGAGGAGGTGGGTCCCGCTGTGACGGAGGACGGAACTGTTCCAGGCAGGGTTCAATTTGGATGGTGTCTTGGGAAGTTGGATTATTAGGTGTAGGATTAGGAGCATTCTTCTTCGTGGCAAAGTGATATTTCCAGCAGAGAGTACGAGTGTAGGACAGTAAATCTTTGACGAGGGCTGTTTGGTTGAACCTGGGAGTGGGGCTGAAGGTAAGGCCTTTGGATATATGATAGAGGGAAACATTCCACGCGGGAAAAATATATTTAAAAACAAAGATGATGTGACTTACCACACGAAAGCGCTGGCACCTTTCGCAACAAACTGTTGCCTCATCAGGAAAGAGGGAAGGAGAGGGAAAGACGAAAGGAAGTGGGTTTTAATACCCGTCCTACGTGGAATGTTTCCCTCTATTATATATATATATATATATATATATATATATATTTTTGTAGCACACAGTTTTCTAAAGAGTCTGATGCCTAAAACGTGTGTTCAAGTAAATGTAAAACATGTTACTTGGTCGTAAGTGCGCCAAAGTGCAGTGCCTCGCCTCTTCACACAGCTTCTTCTATCGCACATCACAGTATTTCGCTATGTGGAATTGAAACGTGTATATTTTGCAATGGATGCCATCAAACTGTATTCAGGACAATGGAAATTAAAATGTCCTGTGGTGCCTCTCCTGCTTACAGTCAGCCGGTTTGACATCCTGTCCCTATTTTTTTATTAAAAAAAAAAAGGACTCTTCAGAAAATATGCACTCTTTATTCCCTATCAGCTAACAACTTGCTGCTTTGTGTGACATAAAATTAAATATAGGATACATAGACCCAGTTAAGACATGAGACAAGCAAGACAATGCACATTTATTCAATCCTTAGCTCCTAGAATTTTTGTCTCTCTGGTCTTGCTACAACTTTACATGATGTACTTTCCTTTCTGCGAAAGTTCGTGAAACGTTTTGCTACATGAAAAATCGAAATGGCGCTGTCTAATACTGAAAAAGCTGTTAATACAAATAGGGTCCAAGACTGGTGTGGTTTCCCAACGTCTATTTTGTCACTGTCTGCTAGATAAAACAAACTGAGCCTTTCTAATACTGCAACAATTGTAACACACACTAAATAAATGAGACTGTTTTGGCACAAACGGTCTTTTTTCTAACGACAGAATATAATTCACAAAGTACCAATATCAAATGCCTATTAGGCTTACTGCAAGCAAAAAGCTTTACATTAGGGAATAGTTTCACACTTCATTCATATGCTCCACTTTCTCAAGCATGAGATCGAAAAGTAGTAGTACGAAATTTTTATACAAACTTGGAATCGTCATATTGTTCCATAATCTGTGTGATATCCCCGTTTCTTCTCCTTCCTCATTCTAACAAACAGTCTTGTTATCTCTAATTCTGTAACTATATTCCTGCCAATGTCAAAGTTTATACACAGGTTAACTTCACTAACTCTGCAGAATCCCCGGTTTAGTTATCCTGCGGTCATTCTCCGGTTAGGCGTTGTTACATGTTCATACAAAGCGTTTTCCGCGCTTCTTCCAGAACAGAACTTAAAGCGGCTGCTAGATGGGGACTGTACAACTGGCCCTTACTAGTACAGCGATCTGGCCAAAACTTTTCCGGCAAAATTTCATTTTCTTCGACACCGAGAAGGTAATACGTAATCTTTCTTACCTGTTATTTGTTTATTTCCACTCCTGTAGTCTGAATCTATGGATTTCGCTAATAATTGTAACAATGCTCATCATTCGCAAACCCAATCAACCAGACAATCAGAGAGCGGTTGGCATTCAGCCGTTCGGCTTTACTCGGTCAGCTCGTATAGCTGCTTTTGTCTGTAGGAAAGTTTGTTTCTACATCATGTGACGAGGGTTCCCCTGACAGAGACATCATGTATGCTATGCACGCATTCCCAAATCAACTTACGATTCATTCAAAAATCAACTTAGAATGTGTTCAAAAATGTTAAAAAAAAACCGACAGGGATGCGTTTCAAAGTCATTTGAATAATCGATAGACTTACGTGCGCTGGAAGCTAGTCGCTTTGTGAAACAAGGTTTTTTTTTCCCTCAAGAATATGAATTTATACTGGGATAGAATGAGTATGGCAGTCTGTAATATAGTTTAGTTACATTTCTACAAAAACACACCAACAATTCATATGACACATAGGCCAAAAAATGACAGTTCTCCCTCCCAAAAATCAGCAGAGCTCTGGAAGGTATTTTGATCACTGAAGTAGACCTCCAACATGAATAGCCTGAGTTTGCCTCGATTTCTGAGTGGAGCTTCAGCTGTGGTGGTGGTGGTCTTGGTGGTTTGCGGAGGGGGGGAGGGGGGGGGAGGGATCAAAATTTTTAACTTTTTCTTTTTTCCCGAAATTCCTCCGAAACTAAGCATTTAATTGAAAATGCCAAGGTTACCAGAAATGTAAATCATTAAATTTTGCAATGACTGAATACAAAGACTTTACTATTTGATTAAATTTTCCTATAAAAAAGCGTAAGACCTGCAACGTCTAAGAATCAGTCAATGTCATGCAACATTTTATGGGAGAAAAGTTGTAAAGCATCAAAGAGTGAAATTTCACAGAAATAAGTCCTAACTCTAAAGTATACGTCGTCTAAAATAACAATGTATGTCAAAATCACCCCTATGAAAAATGGAACAAAAAGTCTAAAGAAGATTTCGGCATTGTTTTCAGTACGATCTGTCCCCATATCCTTTATGTTTGATGATTTGTCCCCGTATCCTTTATGTTTGATGATGTAGATATGATAAAAATGCAAATAACTTTCCTATAGGAAAAATTTAATTAATTAGGAAAGTTTTGTCACTCAAACAATGCAAAATTTAACACTCTACATTTTTGGTTAACTTGGATTTTTCAATTAAACACTTAGTTTTGGAAAAAATCTCAAAACAACTAGAAGTAGTCTGAAATTTTGGTAAGTTTTCTTTTTATCACAGCCGAAGCTCCATTCAGAAACTGGGGCAACCCAAGATTATTCATATCATAAGCCTACTTGAGTGATTAAAAAAATTTCCAGAATTCCATTAGAGCTTGAAATTGGTAACTGCTGGATTGTGTCTTGTTTCAGTCAGCCTCTCACTCCCCTCCCCCATTCCATTCGAATACCTACACCATTTAAATACAGAAGTCATCAAATATATGCTAATTAACAAATATATAATTCTCATTTTTATCAAAATGGGAGCTGTCTTATTTCAAATTACATTTCACACACAAAAATATAGTTTTCATTGTAAACAGAAATTCTTAGTTACAAATCCTTTAGAAAAGACTGTTTAAACTTAAAAACTTGCAAATTTATTTTTTTTGTTTTTATTCACATACTTTACACTTCATGAAAATCCTCATGTGATACATCAAAGTGACAGATAAGCACTCTGCTACTGAGCCACAATGCCTGTTGAAAAATCGCCTTAGTTTACGGTATTAAATGCACCTAGAAAACTTCTTAGTTAGTTTTCTTGTGAATTGTTGAGAATCGTTTTGGTAGGCCGGTATTTAAGTTTCATACTTCACATACAAAAATCTGATTGGCATGTGGTCCCCTTGTGAGACGCAGCAGATGATGACCAGGCACCCTAACCCAGAGAGTGACAAGACCTTATTTCTGAACTTCAGATACAATCAAACAAGCCACAGTGTGAGAGAGAATGTAAAATAAAGTTCACTACTCAGCTGTCAGGGCTAAAGTGAGTGTGCTGAGTTTGTTAACTTCAGAGTTATCCTTACTGCGGTAACAGTGGGCACTCTTCTAATATGAGCACCACTGGTTAATGACAGTAAGCATAGGTACTTTTTTATGAATATATTTAAGAATCATTCTAATGATATGAATGTGGAGTCACCAAAGAACTGTAGAATCTTGATGAGATGTTCAGCATGAAGACATTCATAGTGTTATAGAACCCTTTGTGGTAAATGGATTGTTCTGACTGCTACAGCACACCACTCCATACTTTACGACACTAGCAATTATTGGCATACATAATTTGTAAGTAACCCAGTATACCTATCTACACAGCATCCATATTGGTAGCCCTCATGGCTAACTGATTTGAGAGTTCAGTTCCTAAGAATCCAATGTGGCTGACCATTGAGAGATATGGATGACCTCTCAGAGTCTTGGTGTCCAGAAAGGTCATGAATGGATAATACCTGAGGGTATCAACAGATGGTAGTAAGGTCGGGTTGGACGACCACCTCCTGCTCAGGTCTCCACCCCATAGGGCCTCCTGCTGTCCCTTTCAACGATGTTGCTACGACCTCATACTATTATGATTTTTTATGCTTGAAAAGGTGCATGGGACCAAGGGCACATATTCTGAAAAGCATAATGAATGCTACATTCCTGTGGTAGTGTTTGTTGTTCAGTAACCAGTGTGTGTGTGTGTGTGTGTGTGTGTGTGTGTGTGTGTGTGTGTGTGTGTGTGTGTGTGTGTGTGTCGAGTGGTGACAGTGAGAATACAGGTTTGGTGTAGTTAGTGATGATCTGCTTCAGGTGGCTGTCCAAGAGAGCTGGCTTTCGCCTGCTCTGCAGAGTGAATTAACATACAATGTCCATGTTCTCGCCTATCAAATGCAGATATATAAATTCCCTGTTTCCCAAAGACACTGAGTACAGCTGGAATGCATGCCTCATCCTCTTGCATGTGGTTGACATGGCTTAGTGTCTGGAGATACTGGTATTCATGCAGCTGCTGGTTTCCCCAGTGGTAGTATTTACGCATCTTATGCTGTGGATGGCGACTAAACTGGTGTGGCTGCTTCTGCCTTTTACACATTTGGGCACGTAAAAAATTCCAACGTGCTAGGGCTGATGCACTGTTTTCTGGGCACAGTTCTGCTTGTGGTGGTCATCGTTGCACTGTTGCTGGCAGTGATGATGAATATCACACAAGGAAACCCTCACAGCACATGTGGTTCACGTGTCACTAATCCATCGCTGTAACCTAGAGCTTGTTGTCGGTGCCCAGGAGCCAACAAGTTTGACACCTCTATCCATAAACAAGAACTGTTCTCTGAATAAATGCTTGACTTTTGGTAATGGTTGGCAATTGGCTATAGGTGCTCTCCTTGGTCGTCTACCATGAAACAATTCAGCTGAGCTTCTTTGTTGATGAGTATAGTACAGTATATACTTAAAAATATGGTCCATAGTGATAAGATCTTATCATCGAGATTCGCCGGGAAAGCCTGCATTCTCATGGTTGACAGTGTCACCTAATTCTTCTCCTGTACATTCTGAGCCATGTGTGTGTCTTGAATGTTCACAACAGATATTCTACTGGACCATTGGAAGAAAAATGGATGGGAATCGTAAGATGATGTCATATACCACTGAGGGCAGAGGAGTCTGAAAATGTTTGGGATCACAATTGGGGCCACTGTCTAAGCTAATGACTTTAGAGAAGTCTGTTGCAAATACAGGGTGCAGCAGGACCGACTAAGCAGTTTCTATCGATTACCGCTGGGGCTGTGGTGGGGGTAGGCAGTTGTACGTGGTCTGCCTTTGTTCAGTTGTTGTCCCCATTTCAGTAGCCAACATGGTCTGGACCAGTGCACATCGTGGTTTTGCCGTTCGCGCTTATTATGAAAACGACAGGTCTGTGATAGCTACATAATGTGCTTTTCCGCGACAGTTCAACATTCCATGCAACAATGCCATTCCTAGTGCAAACACAATTCAGTCCTGGGTTCGGCAGTTGCAGGAAACTGGTAGCACACTAAGAATAGATACACATGGCCAATGTAGATCCATCAGAACACCAGAAAATGTGCAGCGGATGAGTACAGCAGTTCAACCATCGCTGCAACGTTCTGCTCGACGACATGCTATTCCATTGGGGATTTCAGACCGCAGTTTGAGACGGATTCTGCAATGCGATTTGAAGTTCCATCCTTTCAAAATAATGATTTCTCAAGAATAAAGCCCCACAGACTATGCAAACCGTCAAAATCTGTGAGAGCAAATGCTTGCTCAGATCCCTCCGAATGCAGCTTTCTTCAGTAGTGACGAGGCACATTTTCATCTTTAATGCGTGCATAAATAAGCAAAATTTTCACTACTGGGCTGAAAATAACCCCCGAATTATTCATGAAAGCCTGCAACATTCTCCTAAAGTGACAGAGTGGTGTGCCACAACACAATTTGGCGTGGTAGGCCCTTACTTTTTTGAGGAGCAAGGAGTGACTGTGACAGTGAATTCTACACATTATGTTTCTATATTGCAAAATTTTCTGCAACCCAGAATGGATGAGATTGTTGAAGAACATGGATTGGGGGACTTGAGGTTCCAACAGGTTGGAGCTACCGCTCACACAGCTTGAATTTCACTTGATGTTTTGAAAGAAATGTTTCCGGGACACCTCATCTCTTTGAGGAGTGATGTCGGGTGGCCCGCGCGGTCACCAGATTTGAGCATTTGTGACTACTTTCTTTGGGGATATCTGAAGGAAAAGGTTTTCAAAATCCGCCCACACACCCTACCAGAGTTAAAAGAGCGAATTATTGACAAAGTGAATGTCATACCCCGCAATATGTGTACTGATAACCCTATGGAAACCTCACCAAAAGTTCTGTTCTTCCTGGCACCATACTTCACAAAGTCTCTGTAAGCCCATCTTTAAAAAAGGATGGTTGTGGAGTCTCAGCTGTTCAATATAAAGGTTCAAATCAAACACACCTTTAGCCAACTGTATTTCAAATTTTTTATGCCATCTTCAGGCCCCTGACCGATGTGTAGGAAGAACCCCACCTCTTGTACAATGACTGGTATCTTTTAAATTCTTTTTAACAATGTGATCCCTTCAATCATCTACAAGTAAGAAATCATTCACGCAGGTGAATTGTACAAACTTACTGTCATGTAACCATCATACAGACTCCCGTATGGAGAATAAAGTAAAAGGCATTCCTGGAGTAGAGAAACAAAAGAATAAGTGGGAAAAAATGTCACTTTGTCCAGATGGAATCCCAATTCACTTTTACAACTCTTTAGATTACTCTACAGCACTGGCCCCTTACTTTGCTTGAATTTATTGCAAACCTCTCACCTAGCACAAGGATCCAAGGACAGGAAAAAAGCACAAGTGGCTCCTGTATGTAGAAAGGAATCACAAATCCATATTCTTAATGTCATTTTCTGCAGAATTGTTGAACATATTCTCAATCTGAATATAATAAATTTCCTTGATGTAGAAATGCTTTTGTTCACAAATCAACACAGATTTAGAAAGCAGCACTTGTGTGAATCTTAACTTGTCCATTTCTCACACGATATCTGGCGAACCATGAGCAAAGGGCAACAGGTAGATCCCATATTTCTGAATTTCCAGAAAATCTTCAACACAATGCCCACTGCAGTCCGTTAATGAAGGTGTGAGCATATGGAGTAGATTCCCAGACATACGAGTGTCCCAAAGAGTTCTTCAGTAACAGAACTCAGTACACTGTTCATTACAGCATAGCCCGCTCTAACAGCCTCAGCGCTTTGCGAGATCAAATGGGACTCAGCATGTCTATGGAGTTTGGAACTTCTCTTGCGCCTGGCTCCACACACTGACTGTTCCCCATCCATAGCCTGCATGCCAGTATGCTAGCTGGCTATGGCCAGGCACTCCTGGACTGTGGAACTGTTAGTGTCAAAATCTCATGTGCTTGTGTAGACTGTGAATAGTGAATATGTAATATATGATTAAATGATTTTATCGTGTTTGGAGATTAACTGCAGTCCGCTTTTAATAAAGGCAAGCAATACAGAAAGCATATAATGCTGAAAATATTGCTGTAGTATTTGCATTTGTACTACCGTTACGCGAGTTGCTGACAGTGTTGGAAATCTGCAATAGAAGTATGTAAATACTTCATTTCTATGGAATCTGAAATACATTCAATATTCCCTCCAGATGCTTTACAGTTGTGTGCCGCTCTATAAGAACAAAAAAGGAAAACTAGTCGCATAAGTTACCAAAAATTTCCGATTGATAATAACATACAAAATGTGGGGTTACAAGTGATTTCTCGAGACAACTTCATGCCAAATTCATTGTCAAGTTCATCAATAGTTTGCAGTCAACATTTTACCGAAGGCAGACTATAAATCTGGTTACAGGAGAAAGATTTTGAGAACAGGTAGTATTCCCAGCAGATTTCCAAATTATCCTCTCAATAAAATTCCAATAACAGCATTAGCCAGGCAACAAATTGAAAAGCAGTCTCCAAATAACCAGGTGTGAAGTAAACGTAAAAAAAGTGCAAGCCCTGCACAAAAAGCCAGCACTAGTGTCCCATTACATGCATTCACGGAAGCTTCAGTTCAAACAGAAGATGATGTGCTTTCCAAACTTAAAGCTTTGGAAAAAGGACCAAGAGGATAAAAAAACTAAAACATGGAGACTAAATGACAAACTAAAGAGCCAGGAATGTAACATTAACATGCTGTCAGAACAACTTGCACAGTATGA
This sequence comes from Schistocerca americana, assembly GCF_021461395.2. Taxonomy (NCBI): domain Eukaryota; kingdom Metazoa; phylum Arthropoda; class Insecta; order Orthoptera; family Acrididae; genus Schistocerca; species Schistocerca americana. The sequence goes on along the minus strand of NC_060124.1, from coordinate 470,400,819 downwards.
AAATAAAACCAATCATCATTAAAACCTGGAATCATTAATATCAGAAGAAAATAACATGTCTAAAATAGAATTCTTACTGGAGCCAAAAAAAAAGATTTGTCTCACTGGAGTGAAGAAGTAATACAACAGTGCGTCATATGGTAATATTACTCTCCCAAAGGTTACAAATATGATAGAGATTCTATGCTGAACTTACACAGTACATCTAAATCTACTGCACAAGCCACTATATGGTGCGTAGCGGAGGGTGCCCTGTACCACTACTAGCCATTTTCTTTCCTGTTCCACTCACAAATAGAGCGAGGGAAAAACAACTATCTATATGCCTGCGTGTCAACCTGTTTTCTGGTATCTTATCCTCGTGGTCTTCACGCGCAATGTATATTGGTGGCAGTAGAATTGCTTGGCAGTCAGCTTCAAGTGCTGGTTCTCCAAATTTTCTCAATAGTGTTTCTAGAAAAGAACATTGCCTTCCCTTCAGCGAATCCCATTTGAGCTGCCGATGCATCTCCATAACACTTACGTGCTGTTCGAACTTACGAGTAACAAATCTGCAGTTTGCCTGTGAAGTGCCTCAATGTCTTCCTTCAATGTGGCCTGGTATGGATCCCAAACACTCAAGCAGTACTCAAGAATAATAGGTTGCACCAGTGTCCTATATGCAGTCTCGTTTAAAGGTGAGCCGATCTTTTCCTAAAATTCTGCCAATTAACCAAAGTCAACCATTCAACTTCCCTATCACAGTTTCCACATGCTTGTTCAATTTCATGTAGCTTTGGATAATTATGGCCAGATATTTAAACAACGTGACTGTTTCAAGCAGGACATCAGTAATACTGAATCCGAACATTACAGGTTTGCTAGTCCCACTCATCAGCATTAGCTAACATTTTCCCACATTTAGAGCTAGCTGCCATTCATCACACAGTACACCCTACACAAAATCAAGATTGGGAGCAGAAGCTAGCTATCTAGAAAAGGTGGAGTCGCTTTGTAGTGTAGCAAATTGATGAGATGTCAATTAAGCAACTTCAGTGTCGCAGAAAACTGGATGTATTTTTTGGAGAACAAGATCCAGTGCAGTTGTAGCAGCTTGAGAATGGTAGCAAGTCACAACAACATGTACAAAGGAAATTACGAATTCTAGCCAACTGTGTGTTGTGCTTCATGATAAGCAGTCTTACAGCCAAGTTCAGGCTACCAGCAATGTGTTTCTTCATTAAGCAGCTTTCTGATACACAGCTGCATAAGCTTACTTGTCTGTGATTCATGAAATCGAACAATGTGGGTTTTTTTGTGCCATGGTCGGTAACAGACAATCACAAAATAAACAACGCTATGATGAAAAGGTTGCATGAATGGAAATCACCATCTCATTAAGTGACACATCCAGAAAAATGAATGGCCGGTGTTTCCAGTTTTCAACAAGTATCACATTTTGAAAATTTTGAGGTCTCTCTATCCAAAAATAAGTATATTTTGTGGTGAGGGAATGATTTCTAAGGAATACAGAAAACAATTGTACCAACTACAAGCTTCAGAAACTACAAAACCTGTCAGTTTTCTTTTTAGGAAACATACTGATCACACGAACTTCGATAAATAAATGTTGAGCAAGTGAAGCAGACATTTTCACCAGAAGTAATTGTGGCACTAAAGCTTCTTAAATAGTCACATTGACAACAAAGGTTTGGATCTTACTTCGTCAGAAGCTACTATAAAAGATATAGAGCATGTGTTAAAATGGTACACACTTCACGATGTCAGCAGTACATCACATCGTTCACGTACTCATAATGATGACAGAATGCAGTAACTTTCAACTGACATCAAAAGGTTGGAATGGCTACAGAATCAATTGCTGCCATATCTAGACTCCATTAAAAAGGAAAGCATTACCTCTGAGAAGCAATTCCTTAGTAATGAAACTTATGAAGCTATTAACCCTACAATCATCCAGATGACACATGTGATAAAACAGGCACTGAAGTTATGACTGTCATTTTGTAAAGCATGCTCTGCAACAGGATAGTGTGTGTTGCCAGTGTGTATCCTTTCTCTATATCCATTCACGTCATGACTAATAACTTGGTGGTAGACATACCAATGTAAAAGACCATACAATGTTTACGCAACATTTGGTACATGACGTGTCATTTCACAAATGTATGTTTTGCCAGTTACAGGATTGGTACAGCTGGTGGTGGGATGTGCATTTGTCAAGTCTTATGGAAGGAATGGTCACTGGGGTAGGGGCCACAGGGTAGGGACGTGGGAGCAGAAGCAGCATACAGTCTGACCAGGATATTGCAGAGACTGGGGAGGTGAAGAAAAGCTACCCTAAATGTGTTGAGCAAAATGTCAGGCATAATAAACGCATGATTTTAGGAATTCACAGCCTTGTCGAGGTAGCTGATCAATATATCCAAGACCAGGATAATACTGAGTGACAAGAGGTGTACTTTTAAGCTGTGTTTTGGAAGGATCAGCAGAACCCATACTGGAGGTGACAGCCCAGGAAACCTGCTTCTTAACTAGGCTGGTGGGGTAAATATGTCAAGCAAAGACTGATGTAAGTGGTGGTGTATTGCTGAAAAGAGTCTGCAACTGCACAAATGTATTTGCCTTGAATGCCAAAGCTGTACGGGAAAGAACATTTGACATGGAAAGGATGGCAACTGTCAAAATTTAAGTACTGTTGTTTGTTAGCACGTTTAATGTGAGCAGAAGTGTGTAGCCAACCCTCAGTGAGGATGACGTTAAGATCAAGGAAAGTGGTGTGGGATACATAATAAGACCAAGCAAAATTTCTATTCTGAATTCCACACTACTCTCCATTGTAGTTTAGAAAAGTAACTGAAGTAACTTGTAATGGTATTAATTTCAACCCACAAGATACATGTGCATGTCACTTTGAAATTGATGATTTGTGATCTGAGGGGACAAATCTCAATTACAGGCCACACCAAGATAGTTCAAGCCAAAATTAAGGAAGAAAGTGCTGCAAATATGGAAGTAGCATGAAAGCTACACCTCCAGAAAAACCAGTCTATGACCAGCACTAGTCTCTCAACACTGTTAAGAAAATGGACTCAGATTATAAGTTTGTTACATTTTCATTGGTAGATCATCCCATTAAAATCCACACTGAGTGAAAACAGCTTTATGGCTTCCACTACTGTGGCAGTTTGATGTTCCACAGCACCAATCCCTTACGTTCCTGTAAATGAATGAAGTTCAACTGAGCAGACAAAGGGGATTGAGGAGTTGTTGTCACCACCACACTAAAAACTTTACTAAATCCGAAGCTGTGAAAAACAACCATGTGGAAGATTACTGGAAAATTCTCTGTTTCTTACCAATGTAGGTCATCTCATTTTTTACACTCCCCTTGAATGAGAGCATATATTAAATCATATTAAGGAATTTACAACCAATTTATACATCAAGTCTGCAGCCAGCTCATCTAATTCACTGTATCAACTTCTGAGTTATGGTTATCAATAAATATTAATCAAATTATGTAGGAAGATGTAGCTACACACTGGCCCTCTCCCTACACCTACCCAAACACAGCTGTAATCCAGTAACTCAGCTACTGCTAATAGTCAATTTATCTAACCTGGTGTCTTTGTTGCAAAGCTCTCTGGAGGAAATACGGCTGCCATTTCGTCATTGTCTGTGTTCACTTTTAGTTCCATTCCGTAATTAGGTGGTATATATCTGGCAGCAATTCCCTGCAAAATAACAAAGTAATGAACTACACCAGTGAGATATTTGTACATTTTTTAAGTGCAAACACATAAAAATGTTAACACAGTTTATATCATGTATACCATTACAAAAGAATTTATTCCACAGTAGTATCTTGAGTGATGCACACTATAAATAATACAGTGTACATATGAAATGCACAATTACATTTATTTAAGGTATCACAGAAAAGAGTCAAAGAGCTTGATCACAACAACAATGAATAAGTATTAAAAGAGATTGGACATTAAGTTGTAAGTAAACAACTGACTTATGTGTTGTACATTAAACACACATTATCTTCATCATAAAGTGTGACCCGATTTTCTTGGATGAATACCGACAGGGGTGTAGAGATCAGAGGAAACAAGCTTCACTCACTCAGAGTACCATGGTTATTTCCATGTCAGTCCTTTAAAGTTTTTCATAATTACCCTTGCTTCACTTTTCTTCTTATTTACATTCACTTTCTTCTCAGTTGTTTTACGCGTCAGAAATTTTAATGCCTTGGGGAGCATTTACAAGATTTTGTTGATTGCCTCCCATGCCTTTTATTTGCTATGTCATCAGCAAATACAGTGCACAGTATCTTTCCACTATATTTTAATCCATCCATTTTTTTCTTTCGTAGTTTGTACGACTTCAACACATACGTTAAAGATTTACAAACGTACACGACAACCCTGTTTTCTAACTATGAATGCAAGGACATACATGACCATAAAAGAAATACAAATTTATTGGGTCAAGGAATGACATCAAGAAGAATACAACGCCAGTAGTGAGGGCCATGAAGCACATCAACAAGAACACAATGCAAGCAATGTACATGTATCAAATACATTAATAACTGACAGCTGGGAGGCTTACCAGGTTAAGTAAAATGACTATTAGTAATAGCAGAGTTACTGCATTACAGCTGTGTTCGGGTAGATGTAGAGGGAAAGAGAGCCAGTGTGTAGCTAGGGAGTCGATTTAAATATCATTTCATTCCAGAGAAGTTGCACCGTCATAAATGGTTCCTGTCCTTTTGGGAACAGATACTACCTTCATATATAGTTAAAATATGGCTACCCAGCCATTGACCTACTTGTGCGAACACACACACTATGCCCCAACTCGTATGGGATTTGGTAGATTAATCTGCAGTAGAGCGTCTGCCATGTAAGCAGGAGATCCCGGGTTTGAGTCCTGGTCGGGGCACACATTTTCATGTCCCCAATGACGTATATCAACACCTGTTTGCAGTTAGGGTGTCGATTTAATTATCATTTTATCATTTCCTACTTAATTTGATTGGTGTTATTCAATTTTATTGTCCTTATAAAAAAACTATTCCCATTAGGTGTCACTGCTGCAGTACTGCAAGAACGTGGTGGACTGGGTGAAGGCCATTGATGAATGTGCTGCCTCTGATAGAAGGTACCTGAAGGCACTCTGTTCAAATGCACTTCACTTAGTGGCCTGACATGTCCACTGGCAGTAGGTGTTAGTAACCAGTGAGTTGCTACATCCTGCCTTACTTTTTCTGGTTTTAGCTACCTTTTCAACCACACTTAAATATTGTTTTATATTTTTGTCACCCTTTTTCTGTTAAATATAGCCCATTTTCTTCACAGTGGTAGAAAGCAACTCCTATCTCCCATCAATGAACACCATTCCATACCAATGAATGTGTAAGAGATCCATCCGTTTTTTTTCTAGTCTGCTTTTCAGCAGAATACCTAACTGCTTCTGTTGTTTTTGTACTAGTTCTGAACTCAAAGTGGTCTGCACAAAACACTAGTCGATCATTCCTTTTGCTGAATTTTGCCTGTATTTAGAATTATCTTGGATGCTGTCTTAGGATAAGACAGCATCCATACAATATTGCCTTTGTTGGTTTTGGTATAATTACTGTTACACTTTTAAAAATTCCACTGGAAAGTTTCCTATTTCTTAACATACATTAACAATGTTTAACAGTTATGAAACGAAAATGGCACCAAATACAATGTGAACTGGCTACAAGAGGAGTACTCTACTGTTTGTGAAAATTGCAACACCCAGAGGGAATGGTCTAAATCAGACCAAAACTGGAGGAAGTGTTGAACTAGTGAACCATTATAAGTGATTACAATTTCAAAGAAATGGCACACACATACCTGTGAGTATCCCCTTTCATGTAACAGGCAAGCTCAATACTACTCCACACACAGCCAGTGCAGAGGCATCAAATGCAGTAGAAACATGCAACAAAGTGTCAGTATGCCTTGTTGAAAGCAAAGAGAGCAATATCAGCATGTGAAAGAGTTTGAGCAGAGCAAAATGATTGGCCTTCAGGAAACACGACGGTCGTATTGTGAGACTGTGGCTCGTACAGGGCACATTGCTATGACAAAGATGAGTTTGTTGAAGCAGTGGACAGAAGATGATAATACAGAGCGATGGACCACACAATGTGACCACAGCATGGGATAACCACCATCTTGTCCACAGGGATGTAACTGAAAGTACAGTTTCGTTTACAGTGTTGACTCAACACTGGTGCACTAAAACAAGTGTGGACATGCCTGTGTTGATGGTCTGACCCTGTCTGCTGAGAGCTGGTGGCACACAACATTGTTTTATTCCTGGGCACAAAGACAATTAGGGTTAAGTCAGAACCATAGAACACAAAGACAAAAAAAGGAGTTAAAAGTGCCTACACGTTAAGCCCAATCAACAGAAGGAAAGACAGCTAAAAGCAGGTACTCAGAGAAAGGTCCACATAGAAAAATGGAGGTCCTAAACTGAAGATTAAATGTCCTTCATCATACTGCTATGACAGATGAAAAGTAAGATGTGGTCAACAGCTGATAACTAAGAAGGCAAATATAAATTGGTATGCCAGTGGTTAAAAGAGGAACATTCCATCAGGAAATGGTAAACTGCCACAGATTGAGGACAATAAGCACAAGGTGGTGGTGGTGGTGGTGGTGGTGGTGGTGGTGGTAGTGGTGGTGGGGGGCCCACATTCGATATCCAACTCTAGGTCCCACTGTAATTAGCTGGATGAGACAATTATTTGTTGGGTTCATGACTAGTGAAGCACTCTGATGTTTGATGAAATCTAAGTTGAGACCTGTTTTGTATGTACTTGGTCTTAATGGAACACGTTAAGTCTATCTAAAGACTGCTACTTGCAAAGAGGACCTTAATATTGAAAAATCCTGCTTCCTTGAATTTAATGAATACACCACAAAATCTGTTCCACTATTTATTCTCTCTTCTGACACATTTCGTATCAAGGAGCCATCAGTTCCTCCTTCAAACATCGCATCTCTTTCCATTACATCTTGTGCTGCATGTCCCCCTTGTAATGTAATTAACTGTCAGAGATAAAGTTTATCTCATGCGAAAAGTACGATGCCCATAGTAAAGAGTTAAGGTAATATCATTATGTTGCCAGAAAATGTGTTTAATTTATTTAATTATGAATATTTTCTTTTATGATAAATAATGGATTTGTTTGAGATGTTAAATGCTGTATATTTATATGTATTTATTTATATGTATCTTTGGAGTTTATTAAGGTCAGTAGACCAAAGAATCTAGAATGCAGGAATGTCTGCAACTTCCGGGCACATGTTGGCTTGCCTGCCACTTCTATGTCTGTATTGGAGGGAGATGGATGTGTTTTATGTGACAAGTGCAGTATAATGCATTTATAGTATCAATGTTCATAGTGAACATGGTGTAGTTGCTAACAAAAAGTACAAACAAATATAATTTTTTGCTGAAAGTATTTCAGATCCGGTAGTGTTTATTTCAAACAGGAAGAAAACCCAGGCCATGCTTGTTGGAATGATTATTTTGCAGACAAAACTTCGAGAACCCCTACACAAACGAGCTCTGCAGTGTGTAATCTTTCAGCAACTACTATTAAATAAGTCTTGCTGAAATTGTGCTGGAACTACTCGTATTATTCTCATTCAAAAACACGTAGTGAGAGTGTGGTCCTACCACAATATACCGCGTAAGATTCCACAATTTTTCAGTTATCAAGAAACGAGATAGATAACAACCAGTACACCCTCCAAAAAAAAAGGTGGAGTCAAAGTGATACTAAATATAAACACTTCCCCAAAAACTTGTAAAGCCCACAAATATATATCATGCAGTTTACCAAACGTGGTAGTTTTATTCTGAACAAAGATGTAATAACAGTGCAGTTTCTTGAACTTTTTTATTACCGTAGTCCATTATCTTTTACATAGATCTGATTTAGATACCATGACAATTTCGTTACACAATGACTCACAAAAAACCCATGTGTACCTACCGTAGATATTGATACAATTTTACAGTTGATGTGGTAACCCCTCATCTGGCAGTCACTTTATGGAGTTTAAAATAGTTTCTGCACCACCTAGATACTCAGTCAAGACATGCTTAAGCAATGTGGACGAAAGCACACGGTGTGAAATACTTTTTGGGATAGCTACATAACACTAGTATCCCCAAAACTTAACGCGGCCTCCCTCCAAGCCTAATGTCTCTTGGATTCGTTTCACAGAAGATAGTACATAGGTAAACAGTTTTCTAGTAGTGGTCAATGACAGGCTTGATAACTAAAAATAAGTTCAGTGCTCCACGAAAATTATTTATTACAGCATTAAATATCAATAAATTGCATCTGTGGGCCCATTGCTTGAAATAAGATTCACACAATTGCATACAATCTCTACACAACAGCTATGAAGTTGTAGTTAGATTATGGTCCAGGTGGTGAATAAAGTTGACACACATTTACAAACAAATCTACCCTACTTTCTTTGTAAATTATACATTTGTGGTTTTGATTTTAATTCTAAACAGAAACTAATCCTCAGACCATATTTAACAACATGATCTCATTTGTTAACATTAATTATTTTCAATAATGAAGTCAGTCTGGGCTGTAAACTACATACCCATATACCAGCAGCTGGAGGATCAGGACTGGCCAAAATCCCGTTCTACAGGATCCTCATCCTTTGCAACAGTCACATGTTATTACTCAAAACCCCAGTCCAATTTAGAAGATAATGCTCTGCACTGATACATATCTCACCTTTCAATGTTGCCAGTCCTGCCAGTCCACATTTCTGTCCGTGATTTGCTTAACAATAACTGTTCTCAGTGAAACCTATCATTATCGGCCCCCTCAAACTATCAGTAAATGATTGTTAACTTCATGGAGTGGAGAGAGAAAGCATCATTCTAACACAGCACACCTACAGGTTGTGTTATACTGGATGGTCAGAAACAGTTTGAAAATCTTGTAAGGATGTTACAGGATAGGTTATGCTGCGAAATAACTTGAGAAAAAATATGATACATTCCACCATTTCCAAGTTAATTAACACCGAAGTTAGCCAATCAAGCTGTTGCGCAGCAAGTTCAAGTGGGGGGGGTTTGTTTTGTTTTCAAATTCAGGACAATGTGTTGTCAGTGACTGCGTTCAATGCCATGACAGCTTGCTGAAGGAATTCCCTGAACTCTTTTTTGAAGGTTTAGGCAAGGCTAACAATTTTGTTGCACATATTACTGCGAAAGACAATGCTCAGCCAAAATTTTGATGGGCATTACGGGACAATGTGGCTGCTGAACTTAAGGAATTGCAAGATATTCGAGCTGTTGCGTCCATAAAAACTAGTCAATGAGCAAGTCCACTGACTTTGCTCTCAAAACCTTCAGGCCGCACTTCAAATACCACTAGATGAATAATCTCAAACCGTGTGTGTTGTGAACATTCATTTGGCTTTGTTTAAACATTTGTGTTTGCCTTTTGGAACAGCTGACTGCTCAAGTACTAAACTGTTCAAACTATTTGGACGATATTGTAGAAGCAGGTCATACACCTGAAGACCACAATGCAAATTTGCATGATTTGTTTTGCATGTTATCTTATGCAGGACTAAAGTGTAGACTGGACAAGTGTGATTTTTTAAAACCTGAGTTGCAGTACCTTGGTCATGTCATAAACAGTCAAGGTGTACATCCTGTTCAGTCACATCACATTTGTTGGCCATACATGTATGACCTGCCAGTTCCTTGCAATGACACAGAATTGCAGTCAGTCTTAGGGAAAATGAGTATTATATTCGGTGCATACCGAATGCTGCCCCCCCCCCCCCCCCCCAATGAACCATCCATAGACCTTGACGCTGGTGGAGAGGCTTGCGTGCCTCAGCGATACAGATAGCCGTACCGCAGGTGGAACCACAATGGAGGGGTATCTGTTGAGAGGCCAGACAAACGTGTGGTTCCTGAAGAGGGGCAGCAGCCTTTCAGTAGTTGCAGGGCAACAGTCTGGATGATTGACTGATCTGGTTTGTAACACAAACAAAAACAGCCTTGCTGTGCTGGTACTGCGAACAGCTGAAAGCAAGAGGAAACTACGTCCGTAGTTTTTCCCGAGGGCATGCAGCTTTACTGAATGGATAAATGATGATGGCATCCTGTTGGGTAAAATATTCCGGAGGTAAAATAGTCCCCCATTCGGATCTCCGGGCAGGGACTGCTCAAGAGGACGTCATTATCAGGAGAAAGAAAACTGGCGTTTTAGGGATCGGAGCGTAGAATGTCAGATCCCTTAATCGGGCAGTTACGTTAGAAAATTTAAAAAGGGAAATGGATAGGTTAAAGTAAGATATAGTGGGAAATAGTGAAGTTCAGTGGCAGGAGGAACAAGACTTCTGGTCAGGTGAATACAGGGTTATAAATACAAAATCAAATATGGGTAATGCAGGAATAGGTTTAATAATGAATAGGAAAATAGGAATGTGGGTAAGCTACTACAAACAGCATAGTGAATGCATTATAGTGACCAAGATAGACACAAAGCCCACGCCTACCACAATAGTACAAGTTTATATGCCAACTAGCTCCGCAGATGATGAAGAGATTGATGAAATGTATTATGAGATAAAAGAAATTATTCAGATAGTGAAGGGAGACGAAAATTTAATAGTCATGGGTGACTGGAATTCGACAGTAGGAAAAGGGAGAGAAGGAAACATAGTAGGTGAATATGGATTGGGGCTAAGAAATGAAAGAGGAAGCCGCCTGGTAGAATTTTGCACAGAGCACAACTTAATCATAGCTAACACTTGGTTCAAGAATCATAAAAGAAGGTTGCATACATGGAAGAAGCCTGGAGTTACTGACAGGTTCCAGATAGATTATATAATGGTAAGACAGAGATCCAGGAACCAGGTTTTAAATTGTAAGACTTTTCCAGGGGCAGGTGTGGACTCTGGCCACAATCTATTGGTTATGAACTGTAGATTAAAACTGAAGAAACTGCAAAAAGGTGGGAATTTGAGGAGATGGGACCTGGATAAACTGAAAGAACCAGAGGTTGTAGAGAGCTTCAGGGAGACCATTAGGGAACGATTGACAAGAATGGGGGAAAGAAATACAGTAGAAGAAGAATGGGTAGCTTTGAGAGACGAAATAGTGAAAGTAGCAGAGGATCAGGTAGGTAAAAAGACGAGGGCTAACAGAAATCCTTGGGTAACAGAAGAGATATTGAATTTAATTGATGAAAGGAGAAAATATAAAAATGCAGTAAATGAAGCAGGCAAAAAGGAATACAAACGTCTGAAAAATGAGATCGACAGGAAGTGCAAAATGGCTAAGCAGGCATCGCTAGAGGGCAAATGTAAGAATGTAGAGGCTTATCTCACTAGGGGTAAGATAGATACTGCCTACAGAAAAATTAGAGAGACCTTTGGAGAAAAGAAAGCCACTTGCATGAATATCAAGAGCTCAGATGGAAACCCAGTTCTAAGCAAAGAAGGGAAAGCAGAAAGCTGGAAGGAGTATATAGAGGGTCTATACAAGGGCGATGTTCTTGAGGACAATATTATAGAAATGGAAGAGAATGTAGATGAAGATGAAATGGGAGATATGATCTGCATGAAGAGTTTGACAGAGCACTGAAAGACCTAAGTCAAAACAAGGCCTCGGGAGTAGACAACATTCCATTAGAACTACTGACAGCCTTGGGAGAGTCAGTCCTGACAAAACTCTACCATCTGGTGAGCAAGATGTGAGACAGGCGAAATACCCTCAGACTTCAAGAAGAATATAATAATTCCAATCCCAAAGAAAGCAGGTGTTGACAGATGTGAAAATTACCGAACTATCAGTTTAATAAGTCACAGCTGCAAAATACTAACCCAAATTCTTTACAGACGAATGGAAAAACTGGTAGAAGTCAACCTCGGCAAAGATCAGTTTGGATTCCGTAGAAATGTTGGAACACGTGAAGCAATACTTACCCTACGACTTATCTTACAAAATTGATTAAGGAAAGGCAAACCTACATTTCTAGCATTTGTAGACTTAGAGAAAGCTTTTGACAATGTTGACTGGAACACTCTCTTTCAAATTCTAAAGGTGGCAGGGGTAAAATACAGGGAGCGAAAGGCTACTTACAATTTGTACAGAAACCAGATGGCTGTTATAAGAGTCGAGCGGCATGAAAGGGAAGCGGTGGTTGGGAAGGGAGTGAGACAGAGTTGCAGCCTCTCCCCGATGTTATTCAATCTGTATATTGAGCAAGCAGTAAAGGAAACAAAAGAAAAATTTGGAGTAGGACTCAAAATCCATGGAGAATAAATTAAAACTTTGAAGTTCACCAATGACATTGTAATTCTGTCAGAGACAGCAAAGGACCTGGAAGTGCAGTTGAATGGAATGGACAGTGTCTTGAAACGACGATATAAGATGAACATCAACAAAAGCAAAACTAGAATAATGGAGTGTAGTCGAATTAAATCAGGTGATGCTGCAGGAATCAGATTAGGAAATGAGACACTTAAAGTAATAAAGGAGTTTTGCTATTTGGGGAACAAAATAACTGATGATGGTCGAAGTAGATAGTATATAAAATGTAGACTGGCAATGGCAAGGAAAGTGTTTCTGAAGAAGAGAAATTTGTTAACATTGAGTATAGATTTAAGTGTCAGGAAGTCATTTCTGAAAGTATTTGTATGGAGTGTAGCCATGTAAGGAAGTGAAATATGGATGATAAATAGTTTAGACAAGAAGAGAATAAAAGCTTTCGAAATGTGGTGCTACAGAAGAATGCTGAAGATTAGATGGGTAGATCACATAACTAATGAGGAGGTATTGAATAGAATTGGAGAGAAGATAAATTTGTGGCACAACTTGACTAGAAGAGGGGATCGGTTGGTAGGCCATATTCTGAGGCATCAAGGGATCACCAATTTAGTATTGGAGGGCAGCGTGGAGGGTAAAAATCGCAGAGGGAGACCAAGAGATGAATACACTAAACAGATTCAGAAGGATGTGGGTTGCAGTAGGTACTAGGAGATGAAGAACCTTGCACAGGATAGAGCAGCATGGAGAGCTGCTTCAAACCAGTCTCAGGACTGAAGACCACAGCAACAACAACCGAATGCTGCACAAATCGCAACTCCATTCCATTGCTTGCGTTGCAAGAATGTCCCCTTTGTTTGGACAGTTGCGCGCCAAGAAGCTTTTTCGAAAACTTATACTTGGTTCAGTTTGATCCTGACAAACCAGTTGTGTTGAAAACTGATGCTTCTTCTTACAGAATCGGTACAGTGTTTTCTCACAGATTTGACAATAAAGACAGGCCAATTGCTGTCAAATCAAAAGTCTGTCTAAAGCTCAGAGTAACTATTCACAAATATAGAAAGAGGCATTGGCTATTGTGTATGGTGTCACCAAATTCCACTACTATTAGTATGGTGGAAAATTCTACTTAGCAACGTATCTTAAGCCATTGCAATTGCAGTCCTTGTTTCATCCGATAAAGCCGGTTCCTGTATGAATTGCCCAAAAATTGCAAAGGCGGGCATTGTTGTTGTCTCAACACTAGTACGAGATTGTGTATCGCCCAACATGGTAATGCAGACACACTTTCACGTCTTCCGATTGGCCCTGATACAGACTTTGGCACTTCTGCTGCATCTTGTTGTCACATTGATGTTCACGATTCTGAATTGCTTCAATCATTTCCTCTGAACTATAGGAAAATTGCACATGCCACAGAAGTTGATTCCGATTTGGACATTTTACTAAAATACATTCGCACATCTTGGCCTCGCTCATTGCACAGCATAAAGAATGCTATAGTGCGCCGACACTTTGCACATCAGCATAGCCACGCTAGATAGGAAGATATGATTCTTGTTCAAAATGACAGTGGACAGTCATGTGTGCTGGTCCCCAAAGCATTGCAAAAAAAGTGTTTCAGTTACTTCACCAAGGACATCAGGGAATTGTTCGTACAAACCAGTCAGCACGCTGACACTGTACTTGGCAGGGTCTGGACACCCTAACAGAACAGATGATGTCACAGTGTCATGCATGTGTGGAAAATCAGTCCACCCCACCACAAAAATTCTCTGCTTGGCTTAAGTCACAATCACCATTGCAACGCGTGCACATAGACTTTGTGGGACCTTTTTGGAACATTCATTGGTTAATTGTGGTAGATTCTTATAGCAAGTTTCCTTTCCCTGTGCTGATGAACTCGACAACGGCACGTAGCACAGTTCAGGCGTTGTCCTCTATTTTTTACCCCAAAGGTTTGCCTGAAGTCATAGTGTCGGACAATGAAACATACTGTGAATGACGTGGCATACAGCATCTAACTATTGCATCATTCCATCCACAGTTCAATGGCAAAGCAGAACATTTTGTCAGAACCTTCAAGCAGCAGATCGCCAAACGTTGCACTGCACACACCGGCGATCAAGCATTGCAACTGTTTCTCACCTCCTATTGTTCACATCCACGAGATGGACCATCGCCGGCGGAACTGCTTTGCGGCTGCTGCCAATGGACACTGCTCCACCCTCCTCAGCAGCCAGCACCAAAGGAAGGGTGCAAGTATCGAACTGCACCGCATGATATTGTGTTTTTCAGAGTTTTTAGTGGCAGCAGACTGGGGGCACAAGGCGAGATCCTTTGTCGACTTGGTGCATGCATGTATCTCATTTCAGGCCCAGATGGATTGCAGTGCTGACATCACTATCAGATTCGTCCCTGTCACATGCTTGGTGATCCTTCTGTATCGCTTCCCCCAGATTCATGGATCCCGAGGACAGTGCGACCACAGTAGCCACCACAAGGTGTCATCCCATCACTGTGGAACAACCCCATGCAGACGGAGCCTTCACCTCCTCTGCCTACTCTCATCCTACTGATGGAGCAGGACCCGCCTGTGCCCCATGGCTGACACCTTCTACAACAGGGTATGGGCCTCAGGAGATGGACACATACCCTTCTGGGTATTCTCCAGGAGACGTTTCCATCAGAGCGAAGGCTGGATGGCAAGGTATGAACGCAAGTGTGACACTCCCTGCAGCCACAGCTTCCGACATGCTCCTGCCGCCCCCCCCCCCCCCCCCCCCCCAATTGCAGTGCTCCACATATGACGACGGTCTGTCGTTTTGGGAGGGAATGTTAAGGTGTAAAGAAGTCAGTGCCAGTACGCCAGTTGAGAGCGACAAAGAAGAGACAACTCTGAGAATAGGTCAGCCGATCACACGCTGACCGGCCTCCCTCCAGGATGACAAAGTGACAGAAACGGCCCCTGGGTGAAGAGGACATCAGTGCCGAAGCCGACTGGTGGCAGCCCACTTGGACAGCCACTTCGTTAGCCTAAGCATCGTAGCCTCCATCATTAGTAATCTCTATGTAGTTCAGACTTGCATTTGTCTATTCGGAAAAGGCTGATTATTTTGTATGTTGCCCTCTGCTTGCGGCACATGTATCAAAGTTCAATATTTGTAATCATCTAGTTGCAATAAAACTATTAATACAAGTTGTTTCATTGTTTGTCTGGTGAACCGAGTATACAATATTCCTAGCCACAACACTTAAAGTGAGAATATTCCACTGTGGTACCACCCGGTCACAACAGCAGCTACTTAGGCAGTAAACTGTTGCCTAGAGACCCCATGCACAATCAATAATGATCAAATACTTCTTGGCTTACATGGGGAGTTTCCAGCTCAGGTGCTAACACTGAGATCCCTGCTTGGTCAGAGTGCTAACACCGTACAGGTGCTTGGACCGTGCTAGCAGGTAACTGGACCAACAGCCCCCCCCCCCCCCCCCCCACACACACACACACAATGGAATGACTGCTGTGTTGCGGGCATAGTAGTGTTACAAGAAAGGAAGGAAGCTAAGAGAGAAAGGAACAAAGGGTGGAACTTATGTTGTGTTGGGTGACCTTCACTGCACAATCTGCCATTAAGTAAAATCTGGAAAAGAGAGAGCAGGTGAAATGCAACAATGGGGGACCATATCGTTAAGAACAAAAAGTTGATGAATGGCGGAAGGGAACAAAACGAATGTACAAAATCACAAACCAAATCCAAGCACAATCAGTATCAAGAAGACCATCCAATGGAATGGCAGAGAGGGAAAAAAAAATACGAGGTGCTACCCACAATACCCGAGAATTTCACGGTAAAACTCAGAAGAACTACACATGCGTCTTAATGTCCTCTATCCCCTTCAAAGCAGTCACCTCATGCAAACTGTGTTAGATTGGAACTGCAGTTTTCCTCAATTTGAAATAGAAATTGATGCAAATCCATTGCTCCTTCACGTTATCCATTTCACAATTTGCAGAAGCATTGAAACATGTTCCCAGACACAAACTACAACTCACTGTTGCATACACCAAAGATGAAGCTAACACTAGCTAAAATGTGTACCTCAGACAGCTAGCAGCAGAGTGGTGTACTTTTACTGGTTTGATGGGTACAATGAAAGTCTAGGATATTCTGGGTAGCACCTTGTAGTAGAAGGATAGACTTGCAGCACAGAAAGCGAAGTGGAGCTGCAAAGGCTGGAGCCCTATAGTGGCCAATTACGTACTCACAAAAGAGATGTGAGCTCCCTGTGGGGTCTAAAAAGTTTGCTATACGTACTGCGTGAAGTCGTCACTCCAATTTTACCAAGCCAACACTCCAAATCTTTAAGTCATGACTCGCAAGCCCAATGGATCATAAAGAGGGCAAGACAATTTCAGATTCAAAGTAAGTGGCCAATCTGAAGTAGATACTCAGTCAATTCACCATACAGAGAAACTAAAGGACAAAACAATCAAAGGATCAATTTTTCTCCCATTTAGATATTTCCAATTCACTCAAGATTTATTGTTGCAACAGTGCATTTGGAATACATGAAATGATTACATTTACAGAGTGGTTACAAGGTACCAGGTATCTACCCATGCTAAAACACCCATATTAGTACGTGGCGTAGCTTCCACAGGCAGCAATGCAGGTGGTGACTCTGCCATCCAGTCAAACATACAGATGGCGAATACTATCCTGGGAAATGTTACTCCACCCCTTCTCAACCTGTTTGCATAGTTCCATTAGAGTTGTTGGTTGGCGAGTCACATATCCCACGGGTGTTTAATTCGAGACAAGTCAGGAGATCGTTCTGGCCTGGGAAATCGCTGCACATCTTGTAAAGCAGAGTGAGTTTCACAGGCAGAGTCTGGGCAAGCTTTATCCTGTTGGAACAACACATAATCTTCCCGTTGCAAGAACAGCAAAAGAATGAGTCTAACAACATTCTGCATGTACTGAGTGCCAGTTAGTGTTCCCTCCAGAAACACTAAAGGTGAATGAGACTTATAGCTTATCGCACCCTGGACCATAAGGCCTGGGGAGAGACCAGTGTGTCTTGAACAAATGCACTCTATAGACTATGCTCACCAGGTCTATGGTGTACGCGCAAACGATCATCACTTGCATGCAGGCAGACTCTGCTTTTGTCACTGAAGATCACAGCACGCCAATCCATCTTTCAAGTGACCATTTGACAGCACCAATCATGCTGTGGATACTGTAGTGTGGGGTGAGTGGAAGAAAGGCTACAGGTGTGTGTGCCCACAGTGCTACTGTTAATAACTGGTTCGCAACAGTTTATGTTGACATATCGCGGCTCACAAGCCCTCTCATCTGTGCTGTGGTAGCTGTACCATCTGCCACTGATGCCCTTACAATATGATGATCCTGACAGGTGTCTGGGCTGCATCGACATCCAGAACCTCGCCCACAGGTATGTAATGTTCACATGACCACTAATACCAGCAAAGTTGCACAAATGAAACAGCACATCCAACTAGTGTGGCATTTCTCTGAAAGGACCATTCTGCCAAAAAATACAGAACATATGAAGTCCCTGGTAAACCACAGAGTAGGTTTTTCACTCGTTAATTTCCCAAAGTTGTCTTCATTGTATTCGGACTTTATGGAAATGTCATTCTGAAGTCAAATTATTTCCTCTTCAAATTCAGTGGTATGTGCAAGTTAAAAGAGAAAAGAGTGTTCAGTTTGCTTGAAATATCTTCCACATCCACTTTTTGGAAGGGATGAGTTATGAAGGTTCCACTGCCTTCAGAGCTGTCAGGTAGGCAGAATAGTTCTTTGGAATCACTTGCCCTATGACATTTGTTGATTCAACAGTTCTGACTGTATTTGAGGAAAGTGTTTCACATTTAATTTCTGTAACTGTGCTATCTGAGGGTCAACTTTTTGCATGAAAAACTTTATAGAAGACACAAAAGTTATGACAGTTCGGTTTTCTCCTTGAAGTTCTATGTTTAACTCATTTGGTTTAACTGTCATATCAGTTACAAATGCCATATACAACAACCAGCTTAAATTATACACATGCAAGTATCCTTCCTCTCTTTCAGGCATGGACTGGGTGCTGTATATTACCATAGTACACACTATGGATTATTCTGCCACAAAAATCTTGACCCCGGCAAGATCCTTTTGGAAGCCAGTAATTAAAGAATCTGTGGAAATATGTCTAGCACAAGGTCTTATAAATCATGATGATGATGGCTTTCAACTGGACAAGGCATGGGAGCTGGTGATTTCTTTAATTTCTTCTGAGAGAAAACATTTTATTCATAACAATACGTCTGTCAACATCTGATGTTTGTTTTTAGTGCCGTGAGTGCGTGTCTACACTGAAGTCACCACAGATTATAAACTACTTGCTGCTGCCTGTCAGATAGCATAGTAAGAAATCCAGATTTCTCAAACAGTTCAAAATCTTAAGCGTGGATCTATATACAGTTACAGTTAAAAATGAACTATTTTTCAGTATTAATTCACAAGCACACACTTCTATGTGCTGATCACTAAAAAATCTGCTTGTCTCAATCTGTTAGAACCTGTATTCTGTCTTAGTATATGTAACAAGTCCTCTTTTTCCCATATTAAGTTCTGCATGAGTGAGCTACTAGAGTGAAATCTTTTATATGTAATTTATGTAGCCCTGCAGGTATGTGGTGCTCAGATGGACACAGGATGTCTATCTTTTCAGATCCCTATAATTTTTTTGAACAGACGAGAAGCTCTTCTACCTTATTACTCAATCCTGTAACATTCTGATGAAATAAGCTAACCTTAACTTACATAATCAATCCAATGTAAGATGCATGTACTTATGAATCATTTATGAACTCTTTCTTTCATGTTATTTGTAATAATATTATCTGTTATATGTGCTGCTTCACTGAACATCAGACACCATTTTCTTAACAAAAAGTGATTGACTGCAATTTCACGGCACTCCTTGGATTTCTCTTTTAATTCTTTCAGGTAAAATATTCGGCTCATCTAAGAAACAGTAACAATGAGACTGAACACCTGGTTAGACTTTCTAGTGGTGGTGCTGTAGAAAAAACCAAGTGAACTAATGACTGCACCAGGGGCGGGCAAACGTTGCACATGGCTCATGAGCACACAGCACTGCATGTGTGCTGCTCATGTGCAATTGTCGACCGGGGCAGTGGCAACAGCCGGCAGGTTGCGGCAAATACCAGGCTAAGCTGCGGAAGTTGATGAGAAGCGACCACTACGTAGTGAACGTTGTATTTCAAGAACCGGAAAATGCAGAGTGAATCCAGGAAACGGAGAAGTGGAGATTTGCTATCTTTTAAAAAGGAATGGGAGAATCATTTTTTCTTTGTGCAAAAATGTGAAAATTCGAAATGTTTAATAAATTTCAAAGGTACAAGTACCATTTTGTCGTCGCATTCTGAGCGGATGGTGAAACTGACTGAGCTTAAGAAGAGCGATCTGACGATACTACATGAATTCGACGTAAGTTGCTGTTGTCAAGAGAGATCTGCAACTTTCATTCGTCGTGTCTCTCATCTAATTGATTTAACATTTTATGGAGCATTGTTTTCAATTTTTCAGGATGACAACAATGATAGTCCAGTGGTATGTGCAAGTTATAAGATTGCGCTTAATATAGCAAGAGCTGGAAAACCATTTGCTGAAGGTGAGTTTATAAAGAAGTGTATCAATGACGCTGCTGATTTACTTTGCCCACTGAATGCAAATCAGTTTCGAGCTATCACTCTTTCTCGACGTACTGAAGTCGTCGTAAAAGTGCCATGGCAGGTGACGTTTACTGTCAATTAAGGAGTGCAGTGGAGGAGTTTGATTTTTTCCATTGTACTTGATGAGTCCACAGATATTTCAAACACCACACAATTAGTGATTTATGTCTGTGGCGTGGACACTGCTCTGCACATAACCGAGGACTTTTTAGATATGATATCTTTAAAAAGCACGACCACCGATGCGGACATCCTAAAAGCCGTTGAAGAAGCTGTCGATTCCGCTGGCTTAAACTGGGAACGTTTGGTGTCAGTGACAACAGACGGACCACCTGCAATGAAAGCGGAACAAATGGGACTTGTTGTATTATTAAGAAAAAGCCTACAGTATACAGAAGAATCATTGTACAGCATCCACTGCATTTTGCACAAAGAAGTACTCTGTGCAAAAGCAGCAAAACTGGGGGACGTCATGCAAGTGGTTATTTGGGCAGTTAATTATTTGAGATCCCATGGGCTTAGACACAGACAGTTTCACACATATTTAGCTAAAATTGGGGAAGAGTGCATGGACATACCATACCACAGTGAAGTCCGCTGGCTTAGCCGTGGTAATGCACTCAAAAGATTTTTTTGAGCTGAGAATACCAATAAAACAGTTTTTAAAGGACAAAGGAGGGTATGACCCCAAGTTAGAAGGTCCAGAGAGGGTTGCCGATCTCGCATTTTTAGTGGACATTACCGGACACATGAATGCGTTGAACACTGGACACATGAATGCATTGAACACAAGTTCACAAGGAGAAAATCAGCTAATTTGTGAAATGGCTGAAAAGGTACATGCTTTCACTAGCAAGCTTGAGCTGTGGGAACGACAGCTCTCATCAGGTAATGCAGCACATTTCCCTACTCTGTCTACTGTGCGAGAACAGAATTGCAGAGAATATGTTTCCGTACTTAGTGCAATAAAAGAGGAATTTCTCAAGTGATTTGGGGAAATATTTATCCCAAGCTTTTGAACGTTTCTCGAGACCATTTGCTCTTTCTGTAGATGATATTCATCCCAGTTTGCAAATGGAATTAATAGATCTACAGTGTAATTCTCATCTGAGAGACAAGTCCCTTTTGACAAAATGTGTAATAGACTTTTATCATGACTTTCCACAGCGAGAGTTTCCTTGTCTCCATTGTGAAGCCGCGAAGATAATGTCAATGTTTGGCTCGACACACGTTTGTGAGAGATTTTTTTTCTGTCATGAAAATTAATAAGTCTCGGTCAAGAGCAAACATCAGTAATGAAAATTTAGGTAACTGTTTGCATTTGTCTGTATGTAGAAAATTTGTTCCAGACATTAAACATATTGTAAACTCCAGCTGTGACAATTAAATAAAATGTATCGTAGGTAATAGGTACTCTTTCAAACCATGATTTCTTTCAAGCACTCCTACTAACATTATTCCTTCATTCAATAACGCAAGCTAGGAAACAAAACGCATTACAGAGGAAGGAGCAGAGAGAGAGTGTGGTGGGGAGGGGAGAGAAGCGGGTGACCAACTTGCCCTGGTGTGCACGGAGAATACCTGTTAACTGAACACATGCAAGTGCACTTCACACGTGCAGGATTCCTGCCCGCCCCTTGACTACACAATAACGCAACTTGGCGTAGACTGAGATAGGAAGTAGAACTAAAGGGCAAAGCCATAACTGGCATGGGGTTCTGCATTCATCATAGAGTACAGTCACTTTTTACTTTGGTAAGCCCCATTGTCTGCAAGTTTCAGTACCACTTAATATCAATTTTATTCTCACCACCTACAAATCAAATCATTTGCTTCACATCTTTAGACACTATTTCACTATACCATTGTTTTAAACCAGGTGACTATAATGAACATCTCTTTGCTTTTTGATGTTCTTCAAAACTCTTCTCTTACTTCCATAAAGCATATTATTTGAACAAATTTTGGAACTTTTCAAATCATTTTTCCATTGGCTATCCCTGAAATTTCAATTCCTAGGTTCATTATAGAACATAGATATAGTATTAAACACAACAAAATAAGAACACACACACACACACACACACACACACAAAGAAATGCCAAATATGTCAAATAATGATTTTAGAAAAAAATGCAGAGACCTGATTTCTGAAAGTTGTGCATCCCTTCTTTAAAAAAACACAATAAAGAGAAGGGGCTTTGGGCTTGAAACACCCAACCTACAATTATTTTTTGAACTAAATATCAATTATTGTTAGATCTACCTCCTCATGTTATCCATCATAATATAGCAACATACAACATCACTTAAATCAAACAAAAACAGAAATTAAAAACTTTGCAATTTATTTTTAATGAATTATAAAAGCCAGAATATATCTCTTACCGATGAAAAAGAGTCCTTAGGTGCTGGGAGCGCTCTGACAAGTTTGCTATTCCCAGAAAATACGAGTGGAACCATTTTCACATTACAATACTTCTGAGGATAAGTATTAACAGAAGACAGACGTATCTAGAAAAGAGTAAAATACATGCAAAAAATTTTTTCAACAGCTATCAGAAAGTGTTAAACTGAATCACAATATGTTATAGCAGAAATGAGAATTTTTTATATCCATCTAGTTAATGAATTTCTGGGAAACATACTTTAACAGCTAGTATTTTCATAAAATGATGCCTGCAGGCAGTTATAACAAATACTATAGTTTAAGTTGCAATATTAAACAATGGAAACTCCAGGTTGGAACATCAACAATATGAGAGAAAAGATAGATTAATACTCACCGTAAAGATGGTATGCTGAGTTGCAGACAGGCACAATGTAAAGACTGCTACAAATTTAGATTTCAGCCAAAGCCTACTTACACACACACACACACACACACACACACACACACACACACACACACACACACACACAAAAGCACACCTCACTCATACATGACTGCTATCTACGGCAGATTGGATTGGGATGCAGCTGTCATGCAGACCAGAAGCAGCAATCTGGAGGGGGTGGGGAATAACAAGACTGCCAACAGGCACAGTGCCAGGAATCTATGGGGCAGGGAGGCAAGCAGGTGTGGAAAAGGAAAGGAGCAGGGAAGGGGAAAGATGGGCAGCAGAGCAGTGGCGGAGGGGGACAGGGTTGTGTCGGCTGAGTGCAACACACAAGGAGGGTGAGGGACATCAATAGGGAGGAGATGATATGGCAAATGGGGTGGAAAGTATTGGAAGGAGGGTGTGGGGGGAGTAGGTTACCATAGGTTGAGGTATGATAGCGATAATTTTGGGAACAGAGAATTGTATTGTAAGCATAACTCCCGTCTGCACATTTCAGAAAAGCTGATGGATGGGAGGATCCAGATGGCTCATGATGTGAAGCAGCCACTGAAATCAGCATATTATGTTCTGCCGCATGTTGTATCACAGGGTGGTCTACCTTGTTCTTACCACAGTTTGGTTTGTGTGTGGGATGTCATAGGGGTGGGGGTGGGGGTGTGGGTGTGGGTGGGAGTGGGGGAATGGATCCAGGGGAGAGATTCTGGGAGGGACAGGGGTTGGAGATGTTGGACATTTGGGATGGGAACACTCTGGCAGAGTTCATAAGTAGAGAAGTCAAATAACTGGCAGAGGTCTTCCATCAGGTAGTCACTGTGATTCGTAATGACAGTAGTGGAAGCTTTGTCTGCCAGTACAACAATTTGTTTTGAGGTTGTGCACGGTTGTCATTTCTTCTGCTGAAAGACTGATGTTCTTAGGAAGCAATGGAAGTTGACCAGGGGTGGTTAGGTGGGAGGGAGAGAGAACCATGGTTGGATGGTGGTATAAACTGGGAGAGGCAGGGTTCAACTTTGGGATTTTGTTGGCTCTGGTTGGAGGGGTTGGTGGCAAAGAAGTGTTTCTATTGTAGAGATTGGGGCAGGGTGAGTAGGCGATCAACTTGTCCAGCATGGTTAAATTTGGTTGCAGCGCTAAAGGGAAGGCCTTTGGATAGGAGTGAAACTTCTGTGGGAATGAATGTTTTGGTGGAAATGTTAACAACCGTGTTCTTGGAATGTTGTACCTGTATTTGGTGGGGTGTTGGTAAGGAGTTTTTGGGGATGTGGGAATTTGATAGTGGTGCCTTGAGACATAAGTAGGATGTCAGCAGGTTGCTTGTGCCAACTGACTGGGTATACAGTGCTACTGGTCACGGGAAGGGGCCTTATGATGGTGTAGGAGGCCTGCTGAAGCACCATGCTACAAAATATAATATTCCCAGACCAAATACAGCTGCAATTCAGAATGCTGAGGATTTTATGAGGGTCGTGAAATCTTACACATCCACAGCCCTCATTCTTTTGACCAAAGAGGA
Organism: Schistocerca americana; assembly: GCF_021461395.2. NCBI lineage: Eukaryota > Metazoa > Arthropoda > Insecta > Orthoptera > Acrididae > Schistocerca > Schistocerca americana. Next base: position 470,376,304 of record NC_060124.1, on the reverse strand, counting down.
AATCGAAGAATTCCGTGAACAGAAAAAAGAAGAAAGGTCGAAACAAACTACTCCTGTGAAAGGAATTCAGACGACAGGTTTTTTGACTCAAAGTAACGGGCGAACTCGTATCACACTCACTTTAAAGACCAAGAAAGAAGAAATGTCGGTCTTTCAGCCAACACCTCAGAAACAGTAGGATAATATTCAAATTCACAACCTGATAAGGGTGATGTTTATGGCATGTGTGTATGACTATGGCTGACTGGTGGATTGCAAGAGATTATAGATATCAGTTATGAATTAAATGAAATTGTAGCGACCTTTATGCTACCACATTGACCAGCAGTTGTATACAGGCAGTGTTTAAACACAGAACAGTGTTCCTGGAGCCACTCTGTAGTGATTCTGGATGTGTGGAGTGTTGCATTGTCCTGCTGGAATTGTCAAAGACCGTCAAAATGCACAATGGACATGAATGGATGCTAGTGATCAGACAGGATGCTTACGTACGTGGCACCTGTCAGAGATGTATATAGGTGTATCAGGGGTCCTGTATCGCTCCAACAGCACATGCCCCACATCATTACAGAGCCTCCACCAGCTTGAACAGTCTCCTGCTGACATGCAGGGTCCATGGAGTCACAGGGTTGTATCCATACCTATACACGTGCATCTGCTCAATACAATTTGAAATGAGACTAGTCCGATTAGGCAACATATTTCCAGTCATCAACAGTCCAATGTCTGTGTAGAGGGGCACAGGCGAGGCGTAAAGCTTTGAGTCATGCAGTCATCAAGGATACATGAGTGGGCCCTCGGCTCTGAAAGCCCATATTGATGACGTTTCATTCAATGGTTTGCACACTGACACTTGCTGATGGCCCAGCATTGAAATCTGCAGCAATTCATGAAAGGATTGCACTTCTGTCGTGTTGAATGATTCTCCTGTCATCACTGGTCCTGTTCTTGCAGGATGTTGGAGATTTGAAGTTTTACTGGATTCCTGATATGAAATGGTTGTAAGGGAAAATCCCCACTTCATCACTACCTCGGAGATGCTGTCTCCCATCGCTCGTGCGCTGAGTGCTAGTATCCTCAAACCCTTCTATTATCACACAGCCACACAAAGTCATCACAAAATAATATCTTGAAGGTTCTTACCCACATCACAAAAGAAGTTATTCTCAAAAACCTGTGTTCTGCGAAGGTGTTAACATACATAGCAGAATTTCTGCCCAAAACTCTCAGTACCTGTTCAAATTTCAGGCCACTTAGTTGGTTGTTTATATGTGCATAATCTATTGTGGTCTCATTTCTGTTTTTGATTCTGATTTGCATACAACTGTTTTCCAGGAATCCATCACAGCCTACCCACATAACTTGTATAAATTTCAGATAGACGAAATGGTATTTTTTCTCAGAAGTCAAAAATAGTAACAACTGTTATACAATGTTTAAGTACAGAGCTTAGCCAATACCTCATCAAGTATCATAAATCACACTGTTGTTTCACAACAGCTATATAGTAACGGAAAGTTCTGATTAAATGAAAATAGTTTAAGGAATAAAGGTAAAAACTCAACGAATAGTAGAGGCGTTGACTCATCGAAACCTAAATAAAAAAGATTGAAAACTTTGCTAGCTTTTGGTCAAATCATTTTTCGCAATGAGTACACATACACAGCCACACTCTAACACATCTGTATGGTTTCATTGTGCCAGATGAACACACTGTATTGGAACTGCACTTCTGTTTAACCAAGCTGAGGTATTGCGCTGGATGAAGTGGGCGAGGAGAGATAGGAGGTGGGGCGGGGGCGGGGGAGATGGAGGGGGAGAGGGAGGAGAGGGGGAGGGGGAGGGACAGAGGGAGGGGAGGAGGAGGAGAAGGAAGGGTTGAGAAGGGTGGGTGATGTTTGCAAGGAAAGCAGCAGGTGCGCAGTATGGATGTCATCCGTCATACAGCGAACAGCGGCAGATCTGAACCTGGTGGCCAAAACTGGAACAAATTTTTTCCAGACCGGTTCAACATTAGCACATCTACCAAATTTCGCTGCCATATGATAAATACAGCCCGCACTGGACCACCATGAGTAGCTGAACGTTAATTATATCCACCTGATATATAAGCCATCTACAGGAAACCTTACTTGTTATGCAAAATCCCAAATGTCTTGTCTGGTCTAAGTTCATTGATAATATCTTCATGAGATGGATGCAGGGCCAAGACACCTTTCCTTTACTTCTACACATTGTCAATATGCTCCCTCTGATTTGCTTCATCTGGTGCTCCTCAGCCCAGCATGGCACCTTCTTGGGCATTTGACCTCCACCTCTTTGATGGCTATCACTATCCTATCAAACCCACTAACCATCAACACAATACCTGCCTTTTGATAGCTGTATCCTATCCAGGGGAGGGGACACCACGTACGTGTAGACCCCAGTCCACCACGCACTGCCAAGAACCAACTCCCTCATCATCCTGCAATGGAGCAACTGAACCATATTGTTTGCTAACTACTTGTTATCATGCCCAGAAATTATGAATATTTTACCCGTGTATTATTCCACTGTCCATCCACAATATGGAATATGTTCATCCATCACTACAACACATACACTTCCAACCTCATAGTACTGTAGGTTGTAGTCCTGTAAATGGTCAACATGTATTTTTCCCCCCATTCAATACATCCTACTTAAGACCTGTCACAGGCTTGTCCCCATCCTATCCTATCAGTAGCATGGCCACCTGTGAAAGCAGTCATCATACATTAGCTCCGCTGCAATTTCTGTGTGGCATTTAATATGGGCATGATCAGCATCCAGCTGTTCACCCAGATGTATGGCCAATGCCAAACTGGCGAAGAGCATAGTTGACAACCCATTGGCAAAACCTGCTACTCAAAACAACATGCTTGATTTAGAAGGCTGCTTAATGACTTGTACCATCTGGATCTTTACCCTCAACACCAACTTCTTGAAACTGCATAGATGGAAGATGTCCTTGCAACACATCCTTTGATCCTGGCCTTAAACTCTGCTAGCCTGTCCCACATCCACCTCCACACTGTCCCAGGGCCCTAACTTCATGCATCTTACACCCACACCATCTTCCCCCTAGTCTCCCCTTTCTCTGTTCTGTCTCCTCCTTCCAATCCAATCCACCAGTCATCGTCATTGCACACTAACCAACCTCACTGGTGCTGTTGTTGGTGCTTGTGTCACATTCCTATCACATGCACCTGTTGCTTTCCTCCCAACTGTCAGCAATCCTTCCCCAATCCTCCCTCCCACTCCCTGCCTTTCACATCTCGTCCACTCCACCAGATATAACCCTTGACCTGGGTCAAGCTGTAGAATGGCAGTCCAGCACAGTGTACTCAGCTGGCATAATGTAGCCATACAGGTGTACGAGTATCGTTATGTATGTGTACTCATGTCAAAAAAAGAGTCATCCAAAAGTTAGCAAAGATTTCAGTCTTTTTTATGTGCCTTTCCATAACTCAACGACTCTACTATTCAGTGAGTTTTTACCTTTTCTCCTCAAATTATTTACACAGTTCTTTTGACTTTCACAACTTTAAATATAGTGGTGAAATGCTCACTAAACAGGTGTGTTTTACCAAGACTGGATAAAGTAACTTTCCTGCATTTATGCATGTGTTTGGTATTTTGGATTCGGGACACAAAATGAACAACTAAATGATTTCGTTGCGTCTTTCCGAGGATGTTTCTGTCTTACGACTAGATAAAATAGCATAAAAGCACAACAGGTCTTGCATAATGGCAAATGCATCCTTAGTTGTCACAGTGGAAAGGTGCAGGATTTGCAGAATCTTACTGGTAATTGTCAACATCTCATGGCTCCGGAGAATACACTGAAAACTATAAATTACTGTTCCAGCTCTGTACTATCACAAACAAGTTTTAGTGAATTAGGCCTCATAGTGTTTTGTATTAATTTTGAGAATGTTCCACTACACAATTCTGCCAGAACCTGAGGAGACTATTCTAAGTAAGGAATATAGTCAACAAAATCTATCATTGTACTCCATAGTGCACTTCAACTGTATGATAAGCTCTGGACTCATGAAAGCCTATTGTTGTCATATTGCAATTTTTGTTAAAACTATTTATTTCACCCAAAATAAATAAGATTGGAACAAAACCTTTTGTGTTGTGTATGTTGGCCTGTCTATATCTAAAATTTTCATGTGTATAAAAATATGCAAAACAACAGGTCTGTTCCACAATATGAAGGAAAAAATATAAAACACAGGGCAAACACACAGGACGATCTATTTGGAATCTGGACACACACTACGATTATGTAACAGTTGCATGTGGTACTGCTTGCAGGAACAAGCGCAATACGCCAAAACTTCACAAGATACTGGAACTAAGGGTCCACTTTATGTCCAATGGTATGATATTTTCCACAAAGTGCTGCAACAAAGGAGATATCTAAATGTGCACTAACAAACACAACAGAAGTGCTTGAGATGTTAAAGACTGATAAAGAAAAAGAAGTAATAAAAAATTTAGAAACCACAATGCGTTTTAGATCTGAATGCAAATACAGGGACAATGAGACAATCTGAAATGTTATTGAGCTCATGTGGGTGGACTATAACAGTTAGAAGAAGGGACTGAATCTATTTGTTCTTTGTCAAAAAGGTCATTTAAAAATTGAAAATAACGACCCAAAATCAAACCTTTTGGACCTATTTAAAATTTCCTTTCCTCTTACATATTTTCTTTCTTACACAATATTAGAACCAACTGTTTGATGTTATAATTACACCATTAAAATTCATTTTTTCAGTAAAATATTCTTGATTTCCAAATGCACTGAAGAAACTAAAAAACACCTTGAACAGGTAGGTGATTTTTGTAAAGTAATTCTTGTAATATATAGCAACTGACTATTGCAATAGTGTTTCCTGTTTAGCAACTGTTCCAAGTACGCTGTAATTTAATAAACAGAAACAATAAATGCTAATTTTGAAGTGCGTGAACTGTCATGAGCTATTCGTCCAGATTAATAGCAAAACAATATTGTTTAACCTTTTTGTATTCACATTTGTTAACAACAAATGTATTTTGTCTACTTCTGGGCTTTCTCTTAAGTAGTACAGTAGAGTCCCATTCATCTGAACTAATTGGGACCGGACCTTGTTCGGATTACCGATTTGTTCGGTTTAGTCGGAATTATGGTGATGAGTTTCTAGAATGAAGTATACCAAGCAAATAAGTAGGTACACCATGGTAACAAATGGGAACAAGTGTGGGAACAATGGCTCCCTCTCACTCCCTGCCCTTGGAGTTGAGCACTGTTGAGACCTTTGTAGTGTCTGAGATCAGTGGCTCGCAAAGCGCTTGGTTATGTTAGTTATCGATCACTGGCACATGTAACAGTTGTATTGTATTTGTTCAGGTGTAGTGGCGTATGTATTTTCATCTTGAGTATATGGAAACATGCAACGTCAACTCTCAAAGAAAAACTGAATACTTTGAAGCGGATAGACAATGGTGAGAATATCTAAACTGGCAAAGGAACTGGGTGTTGGTAAAGCAACCATTTATGATTGGAAGAGGAACCAAATGAAGCTTGAACAGTCCTGTACAATGTCTTTGAGAAAAACGCTCGAAATTCGACAGACTTCGAAACCGTCCCAGTACAATAAAGTAGATGAAACTCTTTTCCTTTCATTTATCCAGGAAAGAGAAAGGCGAACTCCTTTGAGTGGAGCACTGGTTCAGGAGAAGGCTGTTTACCTGAACAAGTTAATGAATGGTGATGAGTCTTTTAATGCAAATTGGACAGATTCAAAAAACGTCATGGAATTCATCAGCTGACAATTACTTAAGAGAAGCTTTCTTCTGACCATGATGCAGCACAGGAATACTTGGGTGAGTTTGAAAAAATGATAAATTTATAATGCTGACGAGACTGGCCATAATTTTAAGGCATTGTCAACAATAAGCCAGGCATCAAAAGCACAAGACCAAATTCCTGGTTTTAAAATGTGCAAAGATCATGTGACTTTATTAGCATGCAGCAACACTGCTAGTAATCACAAGCTGCCTTTAATGCTGAGCGGCAAATCTGCTAGGCCCAGAGCTTCAAAAAACTGCAACTGGAAGTCCCTGCTCGTACATTATTGTAACCAGAAAAAAGAACGGATGGATGGTAAGCTGTTCAAAGAATAGCTTCACGGCCAGTTTGTTCCCTCTGTTCAACAGTTTTCTAAGGAAAATCATTTGTCTCCCCGTGCAGTCCTTTTGATTGATAATGTGCCATCTCACCCCAGCACTGAGGAATTAAGTGATGGAGAAATTGTGGTAAAGTTTTTGTCACCGAATGTTACACCACTTCTACAGCCGAAGGACCAGGGCGTACTGCAAAAAATTAAAACTGATTTACAGAAAACAATTTTTAAGAATGCTGACCCAAGATGATAGCATTCCTTTAGTGGACAAAATAAAAAAGACCAACGTGAAGGATGTCGTTTATCGGGCTGCTGAGGCATGGCAGAATATTGCAGAAAATACTCTGAGAAAATTGTGGAGAAAACTGTGGACATCTTTTGAATTTTAGGACAATCTAGTTGAAAATGAAGAGGAAAATCTACTACAAATGGTACAGACAATCCCCTGGATGTGAAGAAGCTAGTGAAGAGACGTAGATGAGTGGATGGTAGCGGATGAGGCATGTGTGGAGAACCTTACTGACGCTGATTTAGTTGCTGCTGTGATTCAAGACCAGGAAGAAGCGGACTGCTGTAACGGAAGTGACAATGAGCCTGAAAGCGACAAAGAAGAGATGGTGCCACACAATGATGCAGCAGAAGCCCTTGACTTCACGCTACGTTATCTGGAGCAACAGCCCACTGCTACACCTACTGATTTGATGTTTATAAGATGATGACGCAACTATGCATCATATAACAGACTGTCTTCATTACACCAAAAAACAATGACTGAGGTTTTGTCATCTAGAAAGAAGGGATAAAATGTCCGCTTTTCTTTCATTGTTATGCATTGTTTAAACCTAATGTTTTCTTGCCAATTTTTCTAATACATGTTTACTGTACTGTGTAAATTAAAATGGTGTGTACGTACAGCATTTTTCCACACAGTTTTCCATACTTAGACAAACATTTTGCATGTTAAGATTATCCAAATTTTCACATTACCGAGGTTCATATTAGCAGGACTCTGCTGTATTAGCATTTCTAAGTTATTTTTAAAGCAGTTAAATATCACTACACCTATACTCCATGTACAACATAAAACTATGAAAAATTGGAAAGTACTACATGGAATACATACAACGGATGAAGTAAGAGTAGTCACACATTAACAATGTGTAACAGATAGTTTCAGTCGCAGACAGACACATAAACAAAACAAGATTCAATAAGTAGCAACACATCTGAACCATGTCCATCCTTGGAGCCACAACGGTCTGCCACTGTGGCCCCACCACAGTATGTGTGACAATCATGTATTTGCTACGTCCATTGCCAAAACTTTTCAAAATTCTGTAGGTCATTCAAACTTTACATCAAAGCCCAAAGAGATTTACTTTGTTCTAGTACAAAGAAATCTCTGCTACTCTGATATCGGATTTCACCAAGTTTATAAAACTTGTTTTTAGTGGAATTATTTTGTTGAACACTTTCTTAGTGACAATTCAAAATTTCAATTATTTGACAAAGTGCAAGACACTTTCATTTAAGACACTGATGCTGAAATTAGCACCTTTTCTTTTTACCACAGCTAGCCTACTGAAAGCTTTATTGGAAATTTTTATTTGTTACTGTCCTTGAATTTATATTAGTCTAAATTACAAGTATTTTCAATTTTCAACAAAGGTCTTCATTTAAAATCAGAATTTAATCTTATCTTTGTAACTTACAACAGACAATGGAAAATCCAGGTTGGAATGTAGCAATATAATGAAAAGCATAATTGCTACTCACCATATAGCGGATCTGCTGAGTCGCAGAAAGGCACACCAAAAATACAGTCGGAATGTTAGCTTTCGGCCAACAAGGACTTTGTCAAAAATGGACAACATGCACACGCACACACGTGCGCGCACTCGTGCCCCCCCCTCCCACCCACCCACACACACGTGACCAGTCTCTGGCAGCTGAAGCCTTTTCATTATATTGTAACTTACATCAGAACTAGCTGATTATCCAGCATTGGCCAGTAGATAGGAAAATGAATTAAATTTATGTACAGAAAATATACAAACTATTTTCATTTGTATTTTTAAACTTAAAACTATAGCACATAAATTATAAAACAAAATCTTTTAAAAATGCATTGAAATATTAAACTAACACGAGACTTGATGATATGCAATATTTTCAGTTTCCCCTCCAGGAACAAGAATAAACAAATTTTAGAGTAAACCCACTCTTGAGCAAGTAACATAAAACTGTCGATACGAGTTATCCCTCTATGTCACAAGCTTCTATTTCCATTCTCAGGTGTGCTGCGGATGCCCTTGCCTCAAGTAATTTTCTTTTTCAGATATATACCTGTACCAAATATGGTTGAAATTACTAGAAGTATTCAAAGTTATGCGGTAAGTGTCCCCCTTTCCTACTATCAGCCCCACCTCTAGGGGTTAAATGTCACCACGATTATCTCCAAACAGTCTTGCAAACCCAAAAACAATGGTTTAAACACTAATGTATGTAGCTTGGTTTCAATTATTTTAATATGTCAGCCTCTTCATTCTCACACACGTGCATGCATCCTGAAAATGATTCTGATATCTTCCAACGTGCCACTGCACTCAATGAGCCACTCAAGAGTTATGCTTACATGTTACGACTTTTATACGCCAACTCTGACAACTAAGGCCATGTCCTACATGAGCGACAGAAGCGAGACACTTCTGGATACGCGACACTCCAGCGACAAGCAGCAACATCGGGCGAAAACCTTGGGTGTCCTGTGTGCGAGCGACCATGTCACGCTACAAAATGGCTGCTCGCACCAATCAGCTGTTTCTATAAAACGGCGTCCTTAACGTGTAGATTACTGTAGCTGGAGAGTAAGGCTACAGAGTTAGGTTTACTTAAGAAAATAAAGTGAAAAGGAATGCTATGCATGAAATTTACAAAGGGAGGAATCTCCATGGAGAATTTCATAAGTATCGTCAACTACAAAGATCACCAGACAAGTTCTTCGAATACACGTGAATGAGCAGAGGAGCATTCGACTATCTCATCAATAAATTACATATGAATGTTTTTTTTTTTTTTTCTTTCTTATTCTTATTTTTTTTCTATTTTACATGATCAAGCACTTTTAACAGCCAATAAATGCGGAGGAATGACTATTACATGACTGACTACGCTAAATACTAACATAAGCGCACAGATTGATACCACTAGACAGTAGCTAGCTGTCGTGTAGGGGTAGCGTAATTAATAATTACATGTAAGGAAAAGGTTCTGGGTTCGATTCCCTGCGATTCTAATATTTTTACTGACTCAGTTATGATTCTGTGTACTAAGTTTTATGTACACCGTTTACACTGCATCGCTACGTATATTTTTAAGGTCTTCCCAAAGAACTTGATCTTCACACCTATCCCAGTATATCACACACATTTAATTCCTAATAAATTACAATGAACTATGAAATTTTACAGATATTTGATGTTGCGAACGCAATCCATCAGCAGTCAGTGTTATGACCAAGCATTTCAATTACTCTAAATAGTCTGTAAAAGTAAAGCTTACAAAATTTTTGAAAAGAAAGTCAAACGTTTTGTGTAATGATCTGTCTAAAAGTATGGCATAAAAAATATTAGGGAAATGTTTGGTGCACCTCATTTTCTGTTCATGATTTTGAGCATCATACAAAGGCACATGGAACGGTTCTCCGATCCACTTATTTCTTTTACACAAATCATTTCATAAAATATCTGACTGATTTCTTCCATTTTTGAACTTCAAGTATTATTCGGAAAGCATGCTCTTACCGACCCCTCGTTTGCCTTCCTAACGTACTTGATTCGAAGGAAGTCTTTTTGACATTCAAATACCACACCAATGTATCTCTTTAAGTGCAAAATAGCTAGGTCTTGAACAGATGACATTTTTGAAACTTCATTTACAGCAGCTTTTCGTGAAATATTTCAATTTTTCCTCAGCTTATTAATTAAGTTTTTGTTCATTACCCTGATTACTTTCAAGAAGTTAAATATTTTCATGCCAAACTAGACCTCATGCTGGTCACTTTGATACCCCGTTTACCTGTTTCTCTCCCTTTGTTTGGCTATGAAAATTTGGACAATACCTCATGGTGTAAGTTATAGGGAATCTTGTTTTCACTCTGTTCATGTGTTTACAAAAACGTACCGAGTGTTAATCATATGATAAAATAGTCCTTTCTGCGTGCTGTCATTCCCAAAATTCATCATTTCGATATCTTGAACCTTTTATGCCATATGATGATTTTTAGGACCACTTGATTCCCAAAGCGTAGGAAAGGTTCAGACGCGCCGCGAGCGACTCATCCGCGGATATAACAAGCAATATTACAAGAACGAAAAGACAGATCATTCCGGCCTCAACTTTAAATACAATTTAGATATATTGGTTACATTTCATGCGCAATAATGTATGGCCTTAAATGAACTATATGGAAAGTCTACACAATGTGATTTTACCTCTACAAATTCTTAAAAATTTCGTGGAGCCATGTACTCAATTTCGTGCAGCAACGTAACCATGATGAATAACGAAAATAAATTCTGACCTTCATCATTTAAGGTTATCAAGCTATAGGTTGCGGAAGAATCAAATTTTTTCACTGAATTGTTTTCTTAAAAATCAGATGTTAAGTAATTCACAGCTGCCGTCATGTCTGCTCCACTGCTTTGCCAAGAAGACACATGGCTGTCACTCTGTGTCCCGCATGCTGCAGTGACAAGATTCAAACACATTTGAATTCAAACATCGCAAGTTGCAGGGGGAGACATGCAGCGACACAGATGCCGCTCACATAGGACACTTCCGTAACTACACCTGCGGTTGTGTTTTGTTGCCTGAAGCTGCCACGAGCTGTCACTCGCTTCTGTTGCTCGCTTAGGACACTGCCTAAGGGTGTTAAAAGTGTTTTACTCTGACAATATTTCTTCCTATACAGTAAGCCATATCTTCCTGTACAGTAAGCCATATGTGCAACACGTTCAGTTTTAATCACTCCGAGCACTCCAGAGTTTCCAACCGCAAGTCAGAATAAATTAACTTCGCGAAATTATGTCAAAAGCAGGTGCTCTGTGAAAGCATAAAGGCTAGGGAGGAGAGGACAACAGCTTGTAGGAATGATCTGGATACTGAGAACACTGTGGCTTTTGCCTGCTGCAGAGCGAGTAAAAAAAAAAAAAACTTTTTGCCCTTGTCCAGTGCACATACTGTTCCACTCCTCTCTACTTTAATCACTTCACTTCACTGAAACTCCTACTTATATATTGGTGACAAATAAGCATAGAACATACAACAATAGGTTAACTTCTATTTTGGGTGACAGTACTAATTGCACATGAATAAGGAAGGACATACCGTTTTCAAACAATGCCTATTTTTTTATGACTGTGGTCGTAATTGTCTCTATCATATCTTCAGATTCTATTGTCTTTAATTTCATTAACTTCTGAACTCGCAAAGATATCCATATTTTAAAATTGAGCTTATTCTGTGCTATCTGTTTTTGTTGGGGACTTCCTTGTATGTGCATCTTGTTTAGATGATATTGTTTTAGGTGTTCTCGAGCTATGGCGGGGACATACATATAACAAATTAGTGTAACATAAAATACATTACAATAGAAGAACGTGGGCTATTACAGATTACCTACAATAGAGAGCAACAATTTCAGATTCAAGAAAGAAGTTAATATCATTCAAGAATCAATGATAATACATAGAGAATAATGGAGGATAAGCTCAAAAGAGGGTGGATTTCAAAAATGTATAGAAACAGAATCATCAGAACTGAATTTACAACAATAAGACAGAAACACAAAAGAAACAAAGAAAGAAAGAAAGTTTGTATTACATATACTAAAATGATATTAACAATTCGAAATATCTAAGGCTGAAGAAAACAAATATCGGGAGAATACACACTTAGGCACAACAGTCTGGCACAGCATTCAAAGTAACTAAATGTTAATGCATACACTCTCAATTTAAAATATAAAATGAACATTACCTTCCATACTGTATCCACATACTTCTTTATTTCTGGATGTATATTCTTGCATCTCTTTTGATGTGTAGGCCATATGTTCTCAACATATTTGTAAAACATAGGTCTTTCTTGTAACACCTGCTGGTGCAATGTCTGTGGCAAAAATGATAATTTCTTAGATATATATCTCATATATGCGCTAACTACACACAACAGAAAGGCTCACATAGACACTAAATTAACTCACAAAAAGTTTTATGCACTTTGGTAGAACTTCTCTAGTTAAAATGAAGATGAGATAAAAATTTAAGGTGCTGTCACAAGAGAAATGAAAAGTCATTTAGAATTGTGTGTGAGAGGGATAACTCATAGAGGAGTGCAAATGTAATTCACTAGAAGAAGAGAGACAAGCAATGACTGAGGCACTTCAGATTAAATGTTTCTAAATCTGTGCTGGGTGCAGCATTCCTTTTTCCTCAATTTCTTGCCCCGAAAATCTGCCTTCCAGAAAATATATACACTGAACAGCCAAAACATTATGACCACTGCCCACAACGACATTGGATGCCGCCTGCTGGGGCTGCAGCCACATGATTCGGTAACAAAGTACGCAAGTGGAACAGACATGGATGGGGGATCATCCTAGTGAAGATATGGGCGCAAACGGGGAAATCCAACGAGAAAAATGACTTTGACAAAGGGCAGATTATTATTACACAGAGCCTATCAACGAGTATCTTGAAAACGGCAAAGCTGGTCGAATGTACACATGCTACTGTCATGACTATCTATGGAAACATGTAGAAGGACAGTGAAACTACCACTAGGTGCTAAATGGTTGCACATCCACGACTCTTCACAGAACAGAGGGTTCGGAGAAATTGTTTCGCAGAGTTGGATTCTGCATAAACGGCAAAGTGGGTGAAAGTGGATGAATACCAGACAAAAAGAAGAAGTAAGGAAAATCTCAACTGTTTAGACTAAGAAGAGTTACGACAAGATCCATTCGACAACAAGGATCCAGTGTGGAGAGTAAGCAGCCCTCATACAGATCGCGGGGGTGTGGATGCAGTAACCAGCAGTTGATACCAACTGCTGCTCACTGGTGCTGACTACAAATCTGTTCACCGACACCGATGCTGAAACTAACCTTTGACGCTGCCGGCACCCATGCTGTTCACCAGCGCCGATTCCACACCTGTTCACTAACGCAGCCTAAGACTCTACACTGGGTGAGCAAAAGACAATAATTATTCGAATGTAAAGTTAAGGACACTGTTCAATAATAGACTGTTAGTATAGTTATTATGCTTAGAGGTGTATTTTTTTAATGATCACTAGATCTAAAACTAGAAAGAACATGGATCACAAACAGCAACTAGCAGAACCAGCCACAGCTATTAAAGTGATTAGGGAAATGCCAGTTATGTCTGAAATAGTGAATTTAATTGAAGCCCAGCACGCAGATTCAGCAGCTGTAAATGCTCAAATTGCTTCTTTAAGAAAAGAGTTGAATGCTAAGTTTGATGACCAGAAAACAGAGTCAAATGCTCAAAATGCTTCTTTGAGAAATGAACTGAGTGTGAGTTTAAGAGAAAAACAAGAAGCACGAAGTGCCACTTAAAGTGAAAAGCTTGATGCACAGAGGGCTAATTCAAGTAGAGAAATAGACACAGTGAATACTCAAGTAAATAATAAATTGGACAGTCAGAATAAAGCTTTATGATTGTTAAAGGCAAAAGTAGACAAACAAAATAAGGAATTTAGCCAGTTGTGTGAAGGCATGGGAAATCTGAAGACTGAATTTGACATTTTAACCACTAAAAGTGGAAAATCTTAAAATAGATTTGAAGGATGAATTAACTAGCTCTTTAAGTAGTCACGTCAATCAGCCGTTCACTGACTTTAGTCAGACACAGAGTAACCAATTTTAGGATTTGGCAAATAAACTAGAATTTGATATTGAACATGAATGTAATAGCGTAGAGTCTGAATTGAGCAAAAAACTAGGATCATTTCAAAGTGGCTGTAAGGTTACGTTTGATGCTGTAAACATAGATTACACACCTTAAAGGAGAGTGTTGAGAAACAGGATAAATTATTACCAATAGTCCAATCGCAAATTGCAGGCGTTAACACACTATTTAAGTTGATAATGTAGAAAGAAATTTTAAAGAGAAACTAGCCACTTCAGACATAATAAATATCAGTAATGTGGATGAACAGGTAGAAGAGATGATAGACAGAAAAGTTGCCGCGAGAGTAACCTCCGACAACGTGTCTCCAATTTTATCTTCCGAACTTAATGATACTAAGAGAGGCATAGATAATTTATGGAAAGAATTCAAACTTATCCAGGATAGAGCAGAGAACAGAATAACTCTACCTGATATTGTGTTACCTAGTAAAGAGGTGATTGTTTTGCTATGGGGAGACTTTCACACAAAATTTAACAAGAAGTACTGGTTTGCAATTGCTCAAGTGATGTTAATATCAGATCCATGGGATCCGGGCAGAATCACATCTGTCTCCCAGGGACGTTAACGTTCTGTGTTAATGGGCAGAGTGATGACCGTCAGATCCTAGTTGTTTTAGATGTTTCTTCTGTGCTATTTTTTCCTGCACCAAATTTCTGTCTCCCAGGGACGTTAACGTTCTGTGTTAATGGGCAGAGTGATGACCGTCAGATCCTAGTTGTTTTAGATGTCTCTTCTGTGCTATTTTTTCCTGCACCAAATTTCCTTCAATTGAACTATTCTGTAATCTATTCTTGAATTCTTAAACTATCCTATAATTTTAGTACATAGAAAATCGGATATGACAGTAAAGTAGAAAACTTAAAAGAGAATCACAGATGAACAGTGATCTCTAGTCATGAAATGAAACAAATAAAATATTATTTGAGTGAAAGGTATAATATGATGATACTAGTTAAACCGAGTGATGTCTAGACGACATAAACTGAACAGAGTATTTTATGTGTGTATGAAATATAGTGTAAAGTGATTAGCTGAACAACTATTTGATTGTAGTGTATAATTTTCTATTTTTATAGAACATTTTATACCTTTTATGAAATGTGATGTAAAGGGGAGTGTTTGTATTAGTTTTGGAAGACGTTGGTGGTAAGTACAAGCATAACTAACACCAAATACACACCACATCTTTCAGACAATCCTCATAGACAAGTGTAACTGATTCTTCACCATTTGCCGTTCCATACAAGTTGCTAAGATTTTTCTTTGGGGACTTCAAAGGTGAAGGTGAGAATGTCCATTCTGTAGGAGACGTTTAACACCATACCTCCTCCGGCTTCTCACTAAAGTACCAGCGAAGTAGGGATCTTGGGGAAGGGGGATGGGAAGGGTTTCCTGTCTTTGGGGCTATCTTCTTTCTCTTCTTCAATCTTAGCAACCTTTTCTACTTTTTCCTTTCTTACTTCTCATCTGAGTACCGGTCTATCTTTCCCTCTTTACATATTCATATACTTCTGTTGCTAAAGTCGTCCTTATTTTCTGTGGTTTCCAATAACCTTCAACTTATTTCATATAAGTAGGCCGAAGAATCAGGATACACAGACACACTTACACATACACATGATGAAACACGAAGACGCAAACAATGAAAGTACAGATAAAATTGATGTAAGAACCATCAAGTGTTGTAGGGGGAAAGAATGTGCACATAGAGAAATATGCACACATGGCTGTTTATTGTGATGGTTCTACATCGCCTAGTTACTTGAGAAAACTATCATGTAGGTATTTATTAATATGTATATATAGGAAATATATGTATAAGAACAATGACGACTCTATAAGGATATGTACATAAGGATATAAATACTATGATAATTCCACATTATGGATACATAAGAAGGAAGTGTGAGTAGTTAAGGAGAGCAAAAGCCAAGGAGAAACTAATTAGCATAAGCCAAGGAGGAACTAATGAGCATAAGCCAGGGAGGAACTAATTGTGATAATTATTCAGGAATGTCAGTCGAACATTGTTCTGACGATTTGTAGGATAGTGGGACAAGTATAGCATAAGTAAATATATGATATATTGAATAATATATATGTGGTGCATAATGGAAGCCTAGGAGTGGAAGAGTAATGGAGGACTCTAGGGGATTAAATGAAGTATTAAGAAGTGAGTGTTAAGTGTGAAACAGATTTAGTTTCCAGACAATATTCAATTTTAGTGTACATAAAGATGTAAACGAGGGTAATGAACCATGAGACCTACTCAGGAAAGATAAGGAGGGCGCACCCAGCATGTATTGGATATAAAAGGGCAGGTAGGCGGACCTAAGAAAGGCTGACCTATACTGCGCGGACAGGGGCACCAAGGAGGGGATTGACCTGCACCATAGGAAAATAGGAGTTAAAAAGGGGCATACCTGCCAAAACAGAAGGAGAAAGGGTACTCATACGATCAGCTCGTATGTAAGGTATAGGTAATGTTCCTAGAGGGGAAGGACAGTATTGTAACAAAAGTCACAAAATTTTGCAGAGATTATTCTGGTAAATTTGGATTCTCTATTCCACTAGCATTGTTAAGTTTTATGTTTACGAGTGTCAGAAAGAACGCTCTCATTTTCCCAGAGTTTCTCCAGACTACAAGCTACGGTAGATAAGTAAACTAATATGTACTAAAGAAAAAGCAGTACAGAGAAGTAGAATAAAGAAAATTATAATTAAGTGTCTATGACACCTGGAGTTTGTGATTGGAAATCAAGAATGTTGTCCGCACGGTTCCTAGACACAAAAGTACTAACTCCAATAGTAGGTGAAATGCTCAGATAGTTATTCTCAAAACAAAGAAAGAAGAGCTAGATATTAAGTACACAATTACTAAAAGAAATATAATGTACACTAATTAAAAAGTGAATTAGCATTATGGGAGACATTAATGTACATAATGAATATGTATAAAATACCGCGTGTTGGAGCTAAGGGGAGGGATATGTAGTGCCTAGAGAATTTTGGGGTAAATTCTAGAGACACTTGGTCTTCCACCATCTCGAACACTCGATATTTTAAGTATGAATGTGGGAGAGTGGAGATGTGTCTACCACGCCAACGGTTTTTGTGCGTGCAGGATGGACGTGTATCAGGAGAATACTGGAATCGTGGAGGTCGATCGGTGCAGACAAGTGTTCGCCACTTGTGCCATAGAAGCTGTATGTGATGTACAAGGAGCACGCACGCGTTATTCCTTGTTGGTGTAATGATTGTAGTTGTTAGGAACAAATGAAATATGATTTGACTAGAGACTCTTAATTCAGGTGTTAGACTTGCTAGAAGCAAGAACTGTCTTTGAATTTCTGGTGGTTATTAAACTCACCACACTGTAAATATACTTAATTGTATCTGATGATTAAAGAAGCAACTGACTTGCAAGAATTTATATACTTATGTGAGACTTGTGGAAATGGAAATATACCAGAACAGAACTGAAAGTATTATGAGAGCACCTAGTTATTTCAAGAGCAGAGAGAGAGAGAGAGAGAGAGAGAGAGAGTTTTTTTTTAATCCCTCTAACCAGCATTATTTCTTCGGAGAAGAAGTTGTGGAGATCGACGTAGCCACGTATCCACAGAAGAGGATCAGCTGAACGTTTCAAGTAAGTCAGTTGTAATAAGAGAAAAGGAAAGTGCACAATCCAGTTTTGCACTGCTTCTCTTGTTGCCAAACCGTTAGAATCTGGGTCACGATTGGGTGCCATCACCGCGTATGCAAATAAGCAGAATATAATTTAAGCGAATTACATGGCCTGTGCATGGACAAGTGATGCCACATACCTCCATAAACCTACCGATAAACTGTTGGATCCCTGATGTGCAGAATCAGTTATGTATTTTATTACAAAGACAGACCGACAAGTTATTAAGTAAGTGGTCACAGTGATCTGGCTTATCAGTGTAAATCATGATGTAGGATGAAGTTTTTACATTTGTCACCCAAATGCGCTACTATTGGTAGCATTGTGTCTTAAGGAATTATTATAAAATCAATTAAAGAAATTTTGCTAATGTTCTCTGCTATACTTGTTCAGTGGTGTCTTGTTAGCACATTTTTGAAGGGAACACATATTTTGACGATCACAGTGTGCAGTGGTGGTGGTGGTGGTGGTGGTGGTGGTGGTGGTGGTAGGGAGGGGGACACTAATTTGATAATGATTTGATTTTCTCATCAGTGAAAATGCAGAATTGTGGATACCATATTTGGGAAATATGTGATCTCTTAATGCCACACTTCCCGACATGTTATGTCAACAAACTGTAATGCAAAATGCACCCTTCGAAAACATGTTCGGGACATCACACTTGGTACCTGAATAGGGATTGTCATTTTAACCAACTATTAATCTATCATTCATTTTAGCTTAATTATACTGAATCCAGCCCTGACTTCGCAGATGCTTCATAAATATATCAATAGCTGTTTATTTTACCCTATTTTTAATATTGTTTTGTCCATCTTAGTTAATATGTTCACCACTTACTTGTCAACTTCAAAACTCAACACTAACGCTTAACTGTGTCTATTGCTTCAATAGCTTTTGATATTGTACAAACTGGCAAAGGTTTTAGTTCATCCCATCTTCCCTTTATTCTTGTTTTCTGTCATCTGTTCCTGCAAGACTTAATAAATTGTCATGGACAGACAGAAGGCAGCAACACCCCCATTCAACATATGCTTTGAAGCTGAAGTAGTCACTGCTCTCTTCTAATCGCAATATTTGCTGCCACTGTTCAGCAACAAATCTTTTATTCTCTGGCATGACATCATCTGTAAGTATCTGATGAAAGCATACTTTCTTGAAGCAGTCCCAGATTGTGCTTTCTTGTGTGGAATCCCCCACACTTCTTGCAAAATGCACAGCATCCAAGGGGTTAACTTCCGCATTGTAGTATGAAGGCAGACCATCAATACCTTCCTCCTTCTAGTATGAAGGCAGACTAACCTTCTCTGTACAAGAACTTTCAGTGCTTTCTTGTTTCAGCCATTTTATAATGTCTTAATTGAGTGGCTTGTACACTTGGGACAAAAACAACACCACAGTCATATCTTGTATGCAAGAATAGTTCAAATCTAGTCCTTGTTGTTGTTTTTATTTTATGTTTTAATTTTACACATCTAGTTCCAGGGGACCAAATTGGTGAGCAAATCTCCAAGTTCATGGAACATGTCAGTACATGAAATACCAACATAAAATAAGAGATAAAATAAAATATTTATGAACCCAATAAAAGACAAACCACAAGTTGATGTAAATGCAGTCAACAATGCAACACAGGAATCAGCTTAATTTTTCAAGGAACTCCTCAAAAAACAGAAGGTGTGACCCATGAGAAAACTCTTCAGTTTTGATTTGAAAGTGCGTGGATTACTGCTAAAATTTTTGAATTCTTGTGGTACCTTAATAAAAATTGATGCAGCAGTAAACTGCACACCTTTCTGCACAAGAGTCTAGGAAGTGGGTTCCAAATGCAGATTGGATTTCTGCCTAGTATTAACTGAGTGAAAACTGCTAATTTTTGGGAATACGCTGATATTAGCAACAAGATATGACAGCAAAGAATGTATATATATTGAGAGGCCAATGTCAGAACACCCACACTAATGAACACGGGTCGACAAGATGTTCACAAACTTACACCATTTATTCCCCAAACCGCCAGCTTATGGGCCAAAAATATACTTTGAGAATGGGAAGAGTTACCCCAAAATATAATACCATACATCATAAGCGAATGAAGATTGGCAAAGCAGTCTACTTTTCACTACTATCACTTACTTCAGATACCGTTCCAATAGCAAAAATGGTAGCATTATGTCTTTGAATAAGATCCTGAATATGAGCTTTCCATGATAGTTTACTATCTCTCTGAATGCCTAGAGATTTGAAACGTTCAGTTTCACGAATCACATGCCCATTCTACGAAGTTGAAACATCGGGTTTTGTAGAACTGTGTGTGAAAAACTGTGATAACTGAGTCTTACTGTGATTTAGCATTAGCTTATTTTCTACAACGCATGAACTTATGTCATGAATTGCACTATCTATAACAGTGTCAAAGTTGCACACATCCTTTACTACAAAGCTAGTGTCATCAGCAAACTGAAATATTTTAGAATCACCTGTAATACTAGATGGCATATGATTTATATAAATGAAGAACTAGAATTGTGCCAGCACCGAACGCTGGGGCACCCCTCATTTAACTGTGCTACACTCAGACCCCACATCACACCCATTCTCAACACTGTGGATAGTGTGACCTACTGGGGTTTGTTGTTAAAGTGAAAGATAAATCAATTGTGAGCTACTCCCTGTATTCCATAATGGTCCAACTTTTGGAGCAATATTTTGTGATGAAAACAATCAAACGCCTTAGTTAAATCAAAACAGATGCCTAGTGTTTGCAAGCTTTTGTGTAACCCATCTGCTACCTCACAGGGAAAAGAGAATATAGCACTTTCAGTTGTTAAACCACTTCTAAAACCAAACTGTACATTTGATAGCTAATTATGTGAAATAAAATGATCAATTATCTTTACATATACAGCCTTTTCAATAACTTTAGCACACACTGATGGCACAGAAGTAGGTCTAGAATTGTCTACATTATCTCTTGCTCCCTTTTTATAAACCAGCTTTACTACTGAATACTGTAATCATTCAGGAAGCAGATCATTCTTAAAGGAAAAAATTATAAATATGGCTAAGTACATGGCTAACATGTGCATCACAGTACTTCAATATTCTGCTAGGTACCCCATCATATCCATGAGAGTCGTTAGTCTTCAGTGATTTAATTATGGACTCAATCTACCCCTTGTGAGTATCATAGAGGAGTATTTCAGACAATAGTCTCAGAAAGACGTTTTCTGAGAGAGTTATATGATACCTTGTAGTAACTAAGTTTTTATTTAATTCACCAGCAATGCTCAGGAAGTGATTGTTAAATACTGCACATAAATCTGACTTATCAGTAACAGAAATATTTTTACTATGAATTGACTTTATACTGTCGACCTTGCGCTGGTGACCGGACACTTCCTTCATGACTGACCATATGGTTTTAATTTCATCCTATGAATTAGCTATTCTATTTGTGTACCACGTACTCTTTGCCTTCATAAAAACACCTTGACTACAAAGTGAGTTAAATATAACTCACAGGAAGTGTTATCTTCGGACCACATGAAGTACCGTATTTACTCGAATCTAAGCCGCACCTGAAATTTGAGACTCGAAATTCAAGGGGAGAGAAAAGTTTTGGCCGCACCTCCAAATCGAAACAAAGTTGGTCCATTGTAATATGAGACACAATTTAGGTCGAATGAATGACGATACAGCTACAGTAGGCTCGAGTCGTAAGCTTAGCAGTTAAGCTTTACTAGGTAGCCATTGCTATGCGTCACGCGCTCCGTCCGTACATATACGTGTATCTTTCCTTTTTCACGTGCTTCGTCTGGTTTGAATTAATTGCTTATTTTGCTTTGATCTGGTAAGTGCCGTTCTATTTGTTATAGGTGTTTGCGTCACTCTAAGCTGAAAATGCATTACTGTACTGTGTCATGAATTGTTTGTCGCATTCTGATAATGAGTGTTTACGGCCTGTCCCTGCTCGCGGCATGGCTTGTTTTCGTGCGCGCTACCGCCGCTTACAATTAAAAAAGAGAGGAATTGTTTCATTAGCAAAACAATGGCAAGAGACTACTATTTGTTGTTACTTACACTGCTGCTTACTTTGATAATGATCAACAAGAACCAAATAATATATTGCTTTTGATAGATGACGTTCTGAACGAGAGTTTAGCGAAAATTTTTCTCCGTTTGAAAATCTTTGCAGGCGCCTCTTTAGTACATTACATTCTGCACAGAAATTAGTCATCTTAGATTTAAAAATCTAGTCAATTGTCGTGCTTCATTTCTGCCTGTATCACTATTAGGCATAAGAATAATACGAATATAAACATGACATGATATGTATATTCTTCCGCGTTTGCTGTTGTCTCACCCTAGTTTCGTAGTTTATTCGGCAGATAGGATTTAAATGAGATAGTAGCAAAAACATGGCGAAGAGAATACTGTATGTGATTCACAATTCATAAAAGTTCCTATTAGCAACCATCTCTTCTCACAGGTAGGAATAAATTCAGAACGTAGTGTTGGCCATATTGACAAACATCCCAGTCTTGCCAGTCGGATTTTCGTACTACATTGAAATGCTGCTACATTCGAAGATGAACGATACGGAATTTGTATTTACTTCGTTGGATAATGTATAAAATGCAGTGGTCGAAACTCGGGGCGGAGAAGAAGGCTTGTCTTCCACCCTTTTTTTTTTTTAATTTATTTACTGACGCGGAGATTTTGGCGCTAATATTTATCTTTGTGCTGCAAAGCATGCCTATGCAGCGCTACATATATTCGACGGCAGGTCATTTGTGGCGGCACCTACCAACATTTTTCAGAACTTCCGCTTACTTTGCACTCGATTCTAAGCCGCAGGCGGTTTTTTGGATTACAAAAACCGGAAAAAAGTGCGGCTTAGATTCGAGTAAATACGGTAAATACAACTCATGGACATTTTTCCATTTAAAGCTCTGTGGTGCAGTTGTAACTCACAGGAGCGTGCTGTGACTCGGTGTTATAGTAGATTATGGCCCCAGTAACAAATCATGTTCGTGGCCTACAGTTTTCAAGAGCTCAAGAGTAGTTATTGACATTTGAATTCGTGAGATATATATAACTCACATGGCTCAGTCATATTGGACTTTTCTTATTTTTATTATTTATTTATTATTTAGTTTGACATATTACTGGCACAGTAGATTGCAAATCACATAGAGTTTTATTTTGAGTCTTCAACTCTAATTGCAACAACAATGAAACTGAAAAATTTGGGTCATTCCACTTTGTTTCTCTAACACCTGTATGCACTGTGCTTTATGAAAAAACACTCTACACAAAAATATGAGTCACGATTCTTACATTTCCATGCAGTTTGTTTGCATTTCTTGACAACTTGCTGTCGTCCAAATTCATTCTTCATTTTTTTATAGCACACTGTACACCTAAGTCTGGCTGCTCCCATGTTCACAAGTGCACAATCTGCATGTAACACAGTGGCTTTGGTGAGAGATGTCCCAGGCTCATCGGCATCTTCTGCATGGAGTAGTCTCAAAGTCACTTCCTCTTTCAATTCTGTGATTGAGATCTTCTTGTTGTTGATGTATTGGTAAATCACATGAGCATTTACCAGTGCTGACCCTGTCAACAAGTCAATTGCAAGTTTCCAGTACCATTTCACATCCCGCCTTAGACAATGCGAGTACGACTTCATTTGGTCAGAAAGATCTATGAAAGACTGACCGATTATAGTCAATTATAATTGCTGGTTTTTTTTGGTGCCCTTCCTGGTTTGAACTTCTGCTTCTTCTTCTCCATGAACAATACTCAGCATCTGAACATCCCTCTTATCTTTCCATTTCAGTACTACTACACCTGTGGTACTTTAGATTGCTTCTTCAGTTTTGACTGTACAACATCTTGTGAATTCAGTTTACTGTTTGATCTTTAAGTACCAACTAAATGCGTTGATTGTTCCAGAAGCTGGTGTGCTAGATGAACACTTGTGTAAATATTGTCTGTATATAAGATTCTGCCCTCATTTAGTAATCCACTCATAAGGCTCATAACAACAGAAGTGGCAAGAGGCACACCAGGATTCGCATTCTTGCCACAGTAAACTTTCATATTCCAGGTGTAGCCACCCTTTAGACAAAGTTTGAACAATTAAATTGCGAATTTATGGCGCTTATCCTTTATACACTGAATGAAACTTAGTCTTCCTCAAAAAGGCACAAGTGTTTCATCAATGCAAACTTCTATCTTCAGTACAACTTCACTTTGAAATCTCTGCAGTAATTTATCAATAAGAGGTTGAATTTTGAATAAGTGGTTTCCCGGTGGGCACTGGTTGTCATCGGAAAAATGCCACACACGTAAAAGCAGTTCAAAATGATTGTGTGACATAACATTTTTTACATTGTTGTGATAGTGCATATTTCATGACCACTAATTTGGGATCCTCGGTTTTGCTTTTAGTGACACCCATAAAAAAAATCCTAAAAATTGTTCAATTTCAGTTTTGCTGACATCAGTCCACTTTTTCAGTCGTGAATTAACAGTTACTGAATGACTTTCTAAGACTTGTTTTGGGTACAAATTAGTTTGTTGAGTCACATATTCTAAAATTTCATCAGTTACAAAATATTTGAAGAAATCGTATGGTGTCTTGCCTTTGAGAGTTGGTGCAACAGAAGCATTTACACCAGAACTGGAATGAATAAATGTAGAGTTTTTCATATTTTTACCAGTAACTGGCCCCCAGACAATCTCACTAGAATTTGTTCTAAATGTGTCATCTTCATCTTCACAACTTTTTGATAGTACACTTACTTCAATTGAACCTGAATCAACTGCAGTAGTTATGGCACTAACACGGTTAGAGATGCTTTGTTGCCTGTTTTTTACAGCTGTGAAATCTGGTTCTTTGACTGAATGTGGACATAAAACTCTTCTTCCTACCTTCAATGATGTGATTCCATCATCAGAACTTCCAGTTTCACCTCCGGTCTCCTCTGGTAAAAATTCGTCCGGGATATCACCAAATAAAGACACAGAATCTTCATCACTTATGTCCATAACTTCATCTAAAAGCTGCTGTACATGTCTTTGTTCATCTTCATAATTTTTACGAGACATTTTCTTCTGCCACAATATCACTTTGTTACGGAGCAAACAACAATGAATAAAGACTGTAGCAACAATGCAGGAAAGCAATAATAGAACTGTACACAAATAATGCTATGGAATGAAAAACTGACAGGAGTACAAACCTAAAATTATTAGTGACATAGCAAATGACACACCTGGTAACTTTACTCTGCGGCCATGTGAATCATATGTAACTCACACAAAAAAATTTAAAAAAGGTACTAAAATGCCATATTTTCACTTCATTTGCATTTAACAAGTTTACTTGGCGCAAACTAAAGTAGGATATTGAAAAAAAGTAAATGGCCCCTAGGGGTCGGTAACCCGACTATACCATGGCAGTCAACGTGTTAAGCACCTTAAAATACTGTCTGTAATGGGCTACTGTAGCTCCAGTGTGGTTACTTCTAACATTTTGATAAGATTCCCACGTTGTTCTACATGATATACTTATCCCACTAGTCAGCCACCAAGGCTGCCTTTTACTGCTAGTACCCCATTTAGAATGTTCTAATGGAAAGCAACTTTCAAGGTTCATGAAAAATATTTAAGGAAAGCATTATACTTGTCATCTATGTTATCGGCGTGAGTGGACCTGGAGGAGAAGTGGTACAGGGAAAAGACTAGAGTTCAGTGAGAAGAGACCAGACACAGCCTGCAATTGTAATCCCTGATATGCTTCACGTCTGCTGTGCAGCGAGGTACGTTAATTTAAGTATTAACTGTATTTTTCTTACTTGTCACTTCTTCTTCCGTGTGTTTTTGCTTTTAGGAAGCTTTAATTGTCGAGTGCTAGTAATAGTGTTCCATAGATTTTGTGTTTGTTTTGAATACAGTCAGAGAGAGTCCCTTTGTCAAACCTAGTGCCAGTAGTGCTAGTGTTTGTTTTCAATACAGTCCAGAGACAGGTAGTACTATTTTTCATTGTTTTCTACAAGAAGTGTCTAGCAACCACAGTTTAGTCAACAATGAGCCGCCTTTAGTGAATTAGCAGTCTAGTTAAAAGTTGATTAACTCTTTACAGTAAATTGATTTCTTAGAATGGATAGGACGTGTGACTGCTGTGTACGGACGCAGGAGGAGCTGGCTACTGTTCGCGAACAGCTGAGCGTGTTGATGGGCCCGGTCAGCCGTCTTCAGGCTGCTGCCTCGGAGTGTAGCGGCAGTGGGGAGTCTGGTGCGTCGCATGGTACACCCCAGGTGTTACATGCTTCACCCACTGTCCCTGCTGTCGAGACATCTTCGCGGGTACTGGGCGCGGTTGGGCCACCCTCTCCCCAGGGGGATAGCGGCGTTCGCAGCACACGAGGCGGAGGGTCAATGTGGAGGCTCGCCATGTGGCATCGCCTGCTCTTCCTGTGAGTGGACATGTGGCCGCTCCTTCAGCAAGGTCCGAGCAGGCACACGGGGGGACGGGTTTATTAGTTATTTGGAGCTCCAATGTTAGGCGGGTGATGAAGCCCCTTAGGGAAATAGCGGAAAGGTCGGGGAAGAAGCCAGTGTTCACTCAGCTTGCCGGGGGGTCTCATCCGAGATGTGGAGAAGGCCCTGCCGGCGGCGATAGAGAGCACTGGGTGCACCCGACTGCAAATTGTTGCTCATGTCGGCACCAATGACTCCTGCCGTCTGGGTTCAGAGGTTATCCTCAGTTCGTACAGGCGGTTGGCGGAATTGGTGAAGGCGGAAAGCCTCGCACGCGGGGTGGAACCCGAGCTAATTATTTGCAGTATCGTTCCCAGAACCGATCGCCGTCCTCTGGTTTGGAGCCAAGTAGAAGGCTTAAACCAGAGGCTCAGACGATTCTACGGAGATCTGGGGTGCAAATTTCTCGACCTCCGCTATCGGGTGGAGAAATGTAGGGTGCCCCTGAACAGGTCAGGCATGCACTCCACGCCGGAAGCAGGTACAAGGGTAGCGGAGTACGTGTGGAGTGCACACGTGAGTTTTTTAGGTTAGAGAATTCCCTCCCTAGGCCCGACAAGACGCGGTAAGGTAGGAGTAGGCAAAATGCAACAGGGAATAACAATATTAATGTGCTAATAGTAAACTGCAGGAGCGTCTATAGAAAGGTCCCGGAACTGCTCTCACTAGTAAATGGTCACAATGCCCATATTGTACTAGGGACAGAAAGTTGGCTGCAACCCTACATAAACAGTAATGAAATTCTAAACTCAGATTGGAATGTATACCGCAGAGACAGGCTGGACAGTGAAGGGGGAGGCGTGTTTATAGCGATAAGAAGTGCAATAGTATCAAAGGAAATTGACGGAGATCCGAAATGAGAAATAATTTGGGTGAAGGTCCGGTTAAAGCAGGCTCAGACATGCTAATTGGATGTATCTATAGGCCCCCTGGCTCAGCAGCTGCTGTGGCTGAGCACCTGAAGGATAATTTGGTAAATATTTCGAGTAGATTTCCCCACCATGTTATAGTTCTGGGTGGAGATTTTAATTTGCCGGATATAGACTGGGAGACTCAAACGTTCATAACGGGTGGCAGGGACAAAGAATCCAGTGAAATTCTTTTAAGTGCTTTATCAGAAAAACTACCTTGAGCAGTTAAACAGAGAACCGACTCGTGGCGATAACATATTAGACCTTCTGGTGACAAACAGACCCGAACTATTTGAAACAGTTAACGCAGAACAGGGAATCAGCGATGATAAAGCGGTTACTACATCGATGATTTCAGCCGTAAATAGAAATATTAAAAAAGGTAGGACGATTTTTCTGTATAGCAAAAGTGACAAAAAGCAGATTTCAGAGTACCTGATGGCTCAACACAAAAGTTTTGTCTCAAGTACAGATAGTGTTGAGGATCAGTGGACAAAGTTCAAATTCATCGTACAATATGCGTTTAGAAAACTGCTGCGAAAGGAAAGGGAACTTCACAGCAAACATAAACATAGCCAAAGCCTTGCAGACAAACAAAAATTACGCGAAGCGAAATGTAGTGTGATGAGGGCTATGCGAGAGGCGTTCAATGAATTCGAAAGTAAAGTTCTATGTACTGACTTGGCAGAAAATCCTAAGAAATTTTGGTCTTATGTCAAAGTGGTAGGTGGATCAAAACAAAATGTCCAGACACTCTGTGACCAAAATGGTACTGAAACAGAGGATGACAGACTAAAGGCCGAAATACTAAATGTCTTTTTCCAAAGCTGTTTCACAGAGGAAGACTCCACTGTAGTTCCTTCTCTAGATTGTCGTACAGATGACAAAATGGTAGCTATCGTAATAAACGACAGAGGGATACCGTATTTACTCGAATTTAAGCCGCACTTTTTTTCCGGTTTTTGTAATCCAAAAAACCGCCTGCGGCTTAGAATCGAGTGCAAAGCAAGCGGAAGTTCTGAAAAATGTTGGTGGGTGCCGCCACAACTAACTTCTGCCGTCGAATATATGTAGCGCTACACAGGCATGCTTTGTAGGCACAAAGATAAATACTGGCATCAAATCCTCTGCGTCATTAAAAAAAAAAAGGTGGATGACGAGCTTTTTTTTCTCCGGCCCACATTTCGACCACTGCATTTTCATACATTATCTGACGAAGTAAATACAAATTCCGTATTGTTCATCATCCAATGTAGCAGCATTTCAATGTACTACGAAAATCTGACTGGCAAGACTGTTTGCGATGTTTGTCAATATGGCCAACTCTACGTTCTGAATTTCTTCATACCTGTGAGAAGAGATGGTTGCTAATAGGAACTTCTATGAATTGTGAATCACATGCAGTACTCTCTTCACCATTAGAATAATACGAATATAAACATTTTGCCATGTATTGTTTCGTGTTTGCTGCTATCTCATTTAAATCCTGTCTGCCTAATAAACTACGAAACTAGAGTGAGACAACAGCAAACGCGTAAGAATATACATATCGTGTCATGTTTATATTCGTATTATTCTTATGCCTCATAGTGATACAGTCAGAAATGAAGCACAGCAATTGACTAGATTTTTAAATCTAAGATGACTCTAATTTCTGTGCAGAATGTAATGTACTAAAGAGGCGCCTGCAAAGATTTTCAAACGGAGAAAAATTTTCGCTAAACTCTCGTTCACAACATCATCTATCATACGCAGTGTATTATTTGGTTCTTGTTGTTCATTATCAAAGAAAGCAGCAGTGTAAGTAACAACAAATACCAGTCTCTTGCCAATGTTTCGCTAATGAGACGATTCCTCTCCTTTTTTTTTTATTGTAAGCGGCGGTACTGCGCACAAAAGCAAGCAATGCCGCGAGCGGCAACAGGCCATAGACACGCACTATCAGAATGCAACAAACAATGCATGACACAGTACAGTAATGCATTTTGAGCTTAGAGTGATGTTAACACCTACAACAAAGAAAATGGTACTTATCAGATCAGAGAAAAATAAGCAATCAATTCAAACCAGATGAAGCACGTGAAAAAGGAAGGGTACCCGTATAAATAGGGATGGAGCGCCTGACGCATAGCAATGGCTACGTGGTAAAGCTTAACTGCTAAGGTTACGATTCGAACCAAACTACTGTAGCTGTATCATCATTCATTCGACCTAAATTGTGTTTCATATTACAATGGACCAACTTTGTTTCGATTTGGAGATGCAGCCTAAAACTTTTCTCTCCCCTTGAATTTCAAGTCTCAAATTTCAGGTGCGGCTTAGATTCGGGAAAATTTTTTTTCCCTTAATTTCGAGTCTCATTTTTAAAGTGCGGCTTAGATTCGAGTGCGGCTTAGATTCGAGTAAATACGGTAGAGAAACAATTAAAATCACTCAAAAGAGGAAAGGCCGCTGGACCTGATGGGATACCAGTTCGATTTTACACAGAGTACGCGAAGGAACTTGCCCCCCTTCTTGCAGCGGTGTACCGTAGGTCTCTAGAAGAGCGTAGCGTTCCAAAGGATTGGAAAAGGGCACAGGTCATCCCCGTTAGAAGGGACGTCGAACAGATGTGCAAAACTATAGACCTATATCTCTAATGTCGATCAGTTGTAGAATTTTGGGACACGTATTATGTTAGAGTATAATGACTTTTCTGGAGACTAGAAATCTACTCTGTAGGAATCAGTATGGGTTTCGAAAAAGACGGCCGTGTGAAACCCAGCTCGCGCTATTCGTTCACGAGACTCAGAGGGCCATAGACACGGGTTCACAGGTAGATGCCGTGTTTCTCGACTTCCGCAAGGCGTTCGATACAGTTCCCCACAGTCGTTTAATGAACAAGGTAAGAGCATATGGACTATCAGACCAATTGTGTGATTGGATTGAAGAGTTCCTAGATTGCAGAACGCAGCATGTCATTCTCAATGGAGAGAAGTCCTCCGAAGTAAGAGTGATTTCAGGTGTGCCGCAGGGGAGTGTTATAGGACCGTTGCTATTCACAATATACATAAATGACCTGGTGGATGACATTGGAAGTTCACTGAGGCTTTTTGCAGATGATGCTGTGGTTGTTGTGACAATGGAAAATTGTACTGAAATGCAGGAGGATCTGCAGCGAACTGACGCATGATGCAGGGAATGGCAATTGAATCTCAATGTAGACAAGTGTAATGCGCTGTGAATACATAGAAAGAAAGATCCCTTATCATTTAGCTACAAAATAGCAGGTCAGCAACTGGAACAGTTAATTCCATAAATTATCTGGGAGTATGCATTAGGAGTGATTTAAAATGGAATGATCATATAAAGTTGATCGTTGGTAAAGCAGATGCCAGACTGAGATTCACTGGAAGAATCCTAAGGAAATGCAATCCAAAAACGAAGGAAGTTCGTTACTGTGGTGTCACCGCCAGACACCACACTTGCTAGGTGGTAGCCTTTAAATCGGCCGCGGTCCATTAGTATACGTCGGTCCCGCGTGTTGCCACTATCAGTGATTACAGACCGAGCGCCGCCACACGGCAGGTCTAGAGAGACTTCCTAGCACTCGTCCCAGTTGTACAACCAACTTTGCTAGCGATGGTTCACTGACAAAATACGCTCTCATTTGCCGAGACGATAGTTAGCATAGCCTTCAGCTACGTCATTTGCTACCACCTAGCAAGGCGCCATTATCAGTTGCTATTGATCTTGTAATTCATGTACCGTCAGACCGACGTTCACCATTAATGGATTAAAGTTAAGTATTCCACCAGCTACGTCCGTTTTTCTAACGTCTAATTTCCCTTTCCTGTTCCAGACCTCACGCCAGCCTGCGTGAGCTAAAACGCGTGCCTTTCGGCTTCCTCTAATATTCCTGGGTTGGCTCTCCTGCCAATCCACAACAGTTACAGTACGCTTGTTCGTCCACTGCTTGAATACTGCTCAGCAGTGTGGGATCCGTACCAGATAGGGTTGATAGAAGTGATAGAGAAGATCCAACGGAGAGCAGCGCGCTTCGTTACAGGATCACTTAGTAATCGCGAAAACGTTACGGAGATGACAGATAAACTCCAGTGGAAGACTCTGCAGGAGACACGTTCAGTAGCTCGGTGCGGGCTTTTGTTAAAGTTTCGAGAACATACCTTCACCGAAGAGTCAAGCAGTATATTGCTCCCTCCTACGTATATCTCATGAAGAGACCGTGAGGATAAAATCAGAGAGATTAGAGCCCACACAAAAGCATACCGACAATCCTTCTTTCCACAAACAATACGAGACTGGAACAGAAGGGAGAACCAATAGAGGTACTCAAGGTACCCTCCGCCACACACCGTCAGGTGGCTTGCAGAGTATGGATGTGGATGTGGATGTAGATGTAGAGATGGATCACCTTGTCAGGGAAAAGGAGACAGTAATCTGGATGTTTAGGTGAGCTGTGAATATGCGCAGTACAATTGACAAGCAGTTATTGTCGCCTGATCCACAGTGGAGAAACCCCAGCTTCCATGAGTAGGCTGTTTACATGGCTCGTTTGGAAAGCTCCCGTTGCAAGTTAAAACTCCAATGTGGTGGACAAAGTTTAACTCCAATGTGGTGGACAGGATCCAGCATCTGCAATGTTGCTGGTGATGCTGAACTATACGCCAGGCTCCATAGTCAAGAGGAGACTGTACAAGGGCATTGTACAGCTGCAACAGTGTAGGGTGATCTGAATCTCAGTCAGGGTGACTCAGACATTGAGGAAAGTAAAGGTGCAACCAGCACTTTTGCTTGAGCTGATGAAGATGGGGAAGCCAAGTTAAGCAGTTGTCGAAAACCAGCCCTAAAAAGTGATAAGAGTCCGCTACGTTAAGGAGATAGTCAACATGATAAAGTTGTGGGTGCAGGTGAACAGTAAGTCGACAAAAGCACAAGACGCAAGTCTTGGCACCTGAAAACTGAAAGCCTTGGGTGAGGGCCGATGACTGTGCATTTGGTATGGCTCCCTGAAGTCGACGTTCAGCCACACCAACAGTAGATGAGCAAAAGGAAATACAAAAGTCGTCGGCATATAAGAAGGGTGATATTGAGGACCCCACGGCTGCTATGGGACCGTTAATGGCCATTAAAAAGAGTGGAATGCTCAGCACATAGCCCTGCAGGACCCCATTCTGTTGGTTATGGGAGGAACTGGTTATGGGAGCACTGACTGGAACTCAGAAGGTGCAGAGTGACAAAAACTTCTGTATAAAAATTGGGAGAGGCCACTGGAGACCCCACTCATGCAATGTATCAAGGGTGTGTTGCTGCCACTCCAGGTAATCAAGCTGTCAGTGGTGGAGCGACCTTCGTGAAAACTGCCCTGGGATGGAGTCAGGAGGTCCCCAGACTCAAGGAGCCACCACGACTGCTGGCTCGCTGTATATTCGAACAGATTGCACAGAATGTTGGTGAGGTTAATAGGGTGATAGCTATCCATATCACGTGGGTTCTTATCATGTCTTAGCTCTGGAATATTGCTATTGTGATAGAAATTTGCTATCGCTCCCGATGTGGTTGAAGATGGCAAGAAGGTGGCATTGGTAACCCGCTGACAAATGTTTAATCATTTGGCGATTGATGTGATCTGGCCTAAGTGTTGCGTCCGGACAATCTGCAATAACACTGAGAAATTCCCACTCACTGAATGGAACATTGTATGGCTCAGGGTGGCAGTAGTAAAAGATTGTTTTAAGGTACAAGAGGTAGTGCAGTAACTCTCGGATGTAGAGGTACGAGCATAATGCTTGGCAAAATGCTCTGTGACTGCATCTGGGTCGGTCTGTACAGCTCCATGTGAGGAAATTCCAGGTATACCTGCAGAAGTCTGATAACCGTAAAGGCGTCTGAACTTAGTCCAAACCCGGGAAGGATAGGTTCGTGTTCCAATGGTGGAGACGTACTGTTACCAGCACTCCTGCTTCTGTGTTTTGATTAGTTGACGGATCCGGGCATGGAGTCGTTTGAAAGCAACGTGATGCTCCATTGATGCATGGCGCTTATGACATTGTAGGGACTGCCTACAATCCCCAATGGGCACAACGATTTCCAGCGACCACCAAGGCACTGTCTTCCACCGGTGGCAACCTGAGGACTAAGGGATCACTGACTGAACTGCAGAAACAACAATTGTAGTAAAATTCTGGATCACCACATCAATGTTACCATGCAATGGGGGCCCAATGGTGATAGCAGAGGAGAAAGTGTCAGAGTCAGCTTTGGTAAGAGCCCATCTGGGCAAGTGTCCCGTGAGTGACGCCACGGGTGTGACAGGAAGAGCAGAAAGCGGTCACTACAACACAAGTTGTCGTGAGCTCTCCAGTGGTTAGATGATAGAAGGCCACGACTGCAAACTGAGAGATCAACGGCCGAGTGTGTGTCATGTGCCATGCTGAGGGCACCTGTTTTTAGGAGACAAAGGTCGAGTTGTGTTAGTAGATTGTCAACATCCCTACCATGGCCAGTAAGCTTGGTTCCACCCCACAAAGGGTTGTGGACGTTAAAATCACCCAGAGGTACACAAGGCGGGGGGAGTTGAGAAATTAGTGCAGCAACCAATACATCTTGTGGTACTTCTCCATCTGGGGGAAGTTACATGCTGCAGATGGTAGTTTCCTACCTTGATAGCCACAGCTTCTGAAGGTGTTTGAAGGAGCACAGGTTCGCCATGTACAGAGGTAAGGACATAGATACATACTCTATCTGACATGCTGTTACACGCATTACGATTTTTGTAACACCTCCGATAGCCACAAAGGATAGGAGTCTGCACTGCTAGAAACCAGGTTTTCTAAAGGGCAACGCAAAAACCATATATAATGCTTAAGAGTTGTCGTAGCTCAGCAAGATGGGGGAAATAAGCACCACAATTCCACTGAGGGATGACACTTTCAGTAGTCTGGGAAGGCATGAAAGAACCAACGAGGCAGCATACACCTCAGGATCATCTGCAGCCACCAGCTGAGTGCTGGTGGCTAAGACCATCGCTGTCGAGATGTCAGCGAGATCGAGGTTCTTGGGGGTGCTAAAATTTCCATCTCACACTGAGTCCCTAAACTGGTAGAGAAAGGTGTGGATGCTACTGTAGTTACTTGTTTCTTAGCAGACTTCTTCTTCGTCTGTTTGCCCTCTCACTTCTCTTTAGGTGCTGTCTGGAAGACAAATGTACATGTTTCTTTGTTCTAAGATGCTACGTCCCACAGCTGAGTCCTAAAACTGCATTACGGGGCATGCATAGAGACCATTTAACAACCTATTGCTAATATGGCACCAGAGCCTTGACATGCATAGACACTTCCATGTGTTCATGCAATTTCTGTTTTACAAACATGTTCTTATGCCTATTTTCTTTCTGAAGTGGGCTTCATCAGATGATATGCAATACCAATAATCGAAAATTCACTACACATTTATATGCAGAAAATAAATCTGTTTCAAACTATCTCTAATTAAATAGTTCACCTGGGTAAAATTTGTTGAAAAGCATTTGTGGTGTCGCCCAAAAAAATGAGGTCCCGTAGCAAACCATGATTGAATCACAAGAAGGGAATGGCGCTGCTGACGCAGCAACAACAAATGAGAGATGTCGGTGTAGACACATCCTCAAGACGTTATATACATCACCACTGCTGTACAAGTACTTGTGCTGACATAAGTGCAGTGCCAGTCAGTGCAGTCTGCAATTATGGCTTATGATGACAGCATTGTGTTACACCAGGTCCAGCAGTGCAAGTTTTATTAAAAATCAGAACAGTGTATCAATGTTATAGTCAGCTGTACCTTGATGTAAGATTTTCATTCTGTGTAGAACTATGCACTAACTGTTAAATGACATCGACAGTAACAAATAAATGTTATCTATGTGTATGGGGATCATTTCTGAAGCTAAGTATTCTACCTCAAAGACTTCACTGTGACATACTAATTCTGTGTGTGTGTTGTATCTGCTCAACCTCCTGCAAAAGTAAGTTTAGAATTGTTACACCATCACTACTATTAAGCTTTCTGGTTTCTAGAATTGATACTAAGAAGTTGTTCATAATTTGTTAAAGTGAATTCTGTGTACCATTGCAAAATACTAGGCTGTAAAAACTATTTAGGCTGATGTGATCCTTCCCAGATTTCAGGAGAGGGAATCATAATTGCAAATGTCCGAGAATCAGGGTATTGACACTCAGACTAGATTCAGTTAAAAAGTCTGAGGAGACAGTTCTTGAAATGAATATTCAAATATCACAACATATTGTAGCGGACTTTAGTCCTGTTGTTGCATTGTGAGCTGCAGACAGTGCATGCTGTAAAACCTCCATATCCAAGAGACTGCTGTGCCCTGAAGTGTTACTGAAGCTTAAGTCCAATCATGTCCTGTCAGCTAATTCCTGTTTGCATTGGAATGTGGTGTGGACATTACACATAATTTGCTTGAAAGTATGTTGCCACTGTATGAGCTACAGCTTCAGATGTAGTGATTACAGTATCATTGTCCCCTATGGCTACTGTAGAAGATGCATTATCTTTCCTACTGACTCTTCTCATCCCCTTCTTCTCGGGGTGTGAATAGGTTAACAGACTGTACTAATTATTTCCATGACTGCTTTTTGCTCTGACTGACCACGCACTAAACATTTGCCCAAACAACATGAAAGGCTTCAAGACTGTCACGAGATGGATGGCATTCCTTGCTCCACCATGGGACTGGCCCTCTGCCTAGTTTAACAGGCAACGTCAAGAAAGCAGTAGCAGCAGCCTTGTGAGTGATGGTAATCACATATTCCATCATGACCTGCATGCTCAATTGATGTTAGAATACAGCCAGGTTGCTGTG
This sequence comes from Schistocerca americana, assembly GCF_021461395.2. Taxonomy (NCBI): domain Eukaryota; kingdom Metazoa; phylum Arthropoda; class Insecta; order Orthoptera; family Acrididae; genus Schistocerca; species Schistocerca americana. The sequence continues at coordinate 470,340,086 of NC_060124.1, read as the reverse complement.
CTGTATCCAGTTGGCTTTTTTAAACATTCACTTAGGCACTTTGGTGGCACCTGCTGATGTAGCTGGCAAATAGATCCAAAAGGGAAAATGGTTACTAGCATGCAACTTCTCTGTCGCTTCTCAAAGGACAATATCAACTAGTGCAGAAAAGCAAAGTGACACATCAATGACTGTGGATTATTCGTTTGCAGTGCTGGAATGTGTTACTTCCTCTGAACTGAGAAAGCAGACATCATTCAACAAGATGGAACACCTCCATTACTCAACCCTTAGGACAGGTGTATGTACAGGCCCACTAATTGTGATGCATACTGAAGTTTCAGAGGAGGAGAAAGAGACGCAGGAGCTCTTATATGATGATCTTAGAGACCACATTATCCACATTTTCCTGAGGTGGAAGATACCGGGAGTGCACTGTTATCCTTAATGTTGCATTAAATTGAATGCTACATTGGAAATTGAGTGATGAGAGTGACACATACAAAACAGCATGTACAGTGGACAAATACTGCCATTCCGCTCTTGGTTGTCTCATCATCTGTACCATCCTTCCAATGGGTGATGTAAGCCATAAACACAGGTTTGTCCGAATGTTTGAGATGAGTTTCTTGTATGAACAAAACAAGCTTTAAAAGCTTTACTTCTTAAACTATTTACATTTATTCACAATATACAAGTCATCAGAGGAGAGTTTTCTTTTGGCTTGTCATCATATGCATCCAGTTCCATTTCAGTGTTATCTTCATCACATAACACTGACCTCTTGTTATCTGATGGTTTTCTGACACGTTTCTTTGGATTTTGACTGTGTGGATTTTGCCACTTATGGTTGTGATATAAGCTATTTGGATAAGGTTAAACTGCTTTGTGTGTCTACCTTTGTAGTTGAAGGTTGCCTCTGCAGCTTGGTAGTGACCTCTGCTGGAAACGGTTTAGAAGTAGCTGCATGGTCATTATTATATGTACATGTACTCTTGCTAATATCTACTGTCTGTTTTTGTATGGCAGAACTGACTACAACTATAGCTTTTCTGAGATTGGAAGCAACAGAAGTTGAGAAAACAGGAGGTCATAGTGCCTTGGATTTTTTTTTTCTCCAGTACGAAAAAATTCTCTTGGTCTCTTTAATTCTTTGGATTTTCTTTTCTTTTACAAATACTGGGAAATTGATGCTCCAAGTGGGGCGATTACCTGAACGGCTTACACACAAGTATGGCTTGAAGGACTGTACCTCTGCTTCAGTGTCCATGTCCACAATATATCACAACCTATATCGCCCTTACTGGAATTTAAGGCCATGGTTTTCTACTGCTACAGCAAACTGGCCAAAATGTTAGCAATCAGAAGTGTGGTCGCTTAGCAATACAGAGAAGTTTCAACCGGTAGTGTTCTGATGCAGAACCCCACTTTTACATTTTTCTGAGGGCTTTTAAAACATGGTGTAAGATGTAAAAGGTAGAAAATTACTTTTTAAGTGTATACAGTGTACTCTTGATTACCCATGGTAATTGGGGACTTGAAAATGACAGATAACTGAATTCCGTGGATAACCCACAATTGAAGTACATGGTAATGTATTAGAGTTGTTCAAAAACAAAAATTAATTACAATGTCATAATTAAAATCACTTAACTAATGTTCATAATAAATTCTACTTTATTCATCATATTACATATGATAATACTGTACACAAAGAATACTGTGCATGCCAATTTCATATCACACTACACTACTTTGAAACAAACCAGTCCTGCATTGATATCTATCTCAGTAAGGTAACTTGTCTTTTAGACATCGCATCACAAATTTTACGCAATGCAAACTTGTCAGAAAGGGGAGCATCTTCTTGTTGTTCCAGGTAGTCCAGTAACCCTTCGACCCACTGAAGTGCTGATACATGACTGATTACTGTTTCTGGAACTAGGGAATGTTGTCATCTCCAGCACTGTCATTTTCCTCTTCGGATTTCCCTCGTACACGATGAACAATAGCACCATGCTTTGTGTGGTCAATGTCTAACCATTCAGAAATATTTTCCTTGTCAAGAGTTTCACACTCTGGACTATTTTTCAAAACAGCAGCTAACAGGCTATCTTTGTCATCGGATCACTGAGTTCATCAATTTTAATAATGTTTTTCCGCAACTTGGCTAAGGATGATTGTTTTACCTTATTTTGACAATTCGTTAATTGCGAATAGCACAGTCAGTTGTTTCAAAATGCTGGAAGACAGCTGTTCTCATCAATAAGTTTTTGTACCAGATTTCTTCTAACTTAGGTCAGCTATGAAGGGACTTTGAGAAGGAAGATCAGGTAATTATAGTTGGGGGCGCAGGAAACAGCCTGGCTATGAATCCAAGATACAGTATTAGGAGTGACCTGGATAAAATAGGAGCAGAAACTGAGCACACAAATGTGGGGTTTGTGGAGGTCTTTCAGCGCCATGATCGGCCCTGGGTAAACATTGCTGTAAGGCATTTTAACACTGAGTTGAACAGGATGCTCCAGACACCAGCAAAATCCCACATACGTGTTGTTCCAGTAAATGCTATTGGTAGGTGGTGATACACTACACATGGCCTGCACCTGAATAGGATGAGGAAAAATAAGTTAGCTTCTCTATAAGCAGAAACTGTAAGGGGGTCAACAGTCACACAAGGGGTGATCCCTGTGATTAATGGGTTCAGGCAGACAGGTTTTTTAGGTTAAAGCCAAAGTCCAGACAGATGACAATCAAGAAAAGTAGGATAAAAGAAACTTCATGATTGGTAGGAACAAGGAAGGCGAGGCGCAGGTCGTCCGGGTAATTTCTGATATGGTCCCAGTTGCCATAAAAAAATTCCAACGCAGGCATTAGCTGTAAATAACAATCTTTATTCAGAACGCTATGGTACCCTTGCGTTTACAAAAAGTCATGTACACTCTATTTCTAACAACAAATGTTACATATTTAACTTCACTTTGAACTACATCATTCTTCGCAGGTTCATCACCAGCAATTTGCAATCCAATATAAAACGGGTTAATACCTTGAAATATTTTGTTTTTTGCTTGACATTGTGTTTCCAAATCTGTCCACGATTTTACTTTTGCTATGTCAGCACTTGTCTCAGGCTTTGAATATGTTACAAACTTAAATCTATTTCTTCTACTATATCTACACCATGGAACTCCGGATGATCGTTCAGGTCTAAGACTAAATGGACCTATTTTATTACTACAGGCTATACGAACTTTCTCCAAAGCACCTTGGTCTTCAAATATTTTCTTATTTGCTCTATCATCCAATGTCAAACATTCTACTCTTACATTAATTCTATATACATACGTGACTACTTTATTAATTATTAATGATGCATAGTTGTTATAGGCCTTTGTGGTATAACTACTAGAGCCTCAATATATAAAACCTCAAAAGTCATACCTCAGACGCACAGCCGAAGGCCATCCTAGAAAATGGCCTCACGGGTAGTGAGGTCTCCTAATCAGGGTAGAACCAAATATAGGCTTGTTTACAAGTTGTCTACGGAGAAAGAACGCTGGCAGTGTACATGTGAGAAAGAATTCTGTTTACATTTTAGGTGGCAAGTGTTGGCACGTCTTTATTATGTGTTGGATATTTCAGGATGGCTCACAACCTGCGTTCCGCTTTGGGATTCCGAAGAGCAGACTTGTTAGCATGGATAGTGTCAGTGTAAGTGGGTGTAGTTTAGCATTTTACACTTTTAGATCTAGGATGGATAAAGGAGGAGTTGCTATTTTCATAAAACAAGGTTATAAATGCAAAACTGTAGAAGTAAGCAAATTTTGTGATGATCACCACTTTGAGGTTTGTGCATGTGAACTTCAGCTAGATAATGTAGTATTGATATTAGCAACAGTGTAGAGGTCCCCATTAGGAGACTGGGAGCTGTTCATAAATGCACCTATTATGCTGTCTGTCAGACAAAAAGAAGAAGTTATTAATCTATGGTGATTTCAGTGTAAACTTTCTAGATAATTCTGATAGGAAAAGTGGACTAGAAATGTTATTAACAACATATAACTTAGAATCAGTGATCAATTTCCCTACACAAAGAGCTCAAGACAGTAGCACACTAATAGATAATGTATTTGTGCAGAAAGAGTATGTAAAACAAACACATGCTTTCCCTGTGGTGAATGTATTGTGAGACGATGATGCATAACTGATTAACTTACAAAACCTAACAGGGTGTACAGTTTGGAAACCATTAAGTAAAGGGTTAGGTCACTCAACTCGGCATCTATATAGCACTTCAGAAAAAGCTGAAGAAATGTTAACTGGGGAGATATATATACTGATCCAAATGCTAATGATGAATGCAACACATTTCTTGATAAATTTATATCCCTTTTTGAACATTGTTTCCCAAAGAAAATTACTAAATGTAACACCACACACTTTTCAAAGAAATCTTGGATTACTACAGGTATTAAAGTGTGTTCAGAAAGAAAAAGAAAACAGTATGAGACAGCAAGAACTACTAAAGAGCCAGAAGTAGTTTTACACTATAAAAATTATGGTAACATACTGAGAAAAGTTGTGAGGAAATCATGAAATTTGTATGTTAGAGAAGAAATTAACAACTCCAGCAATAAAATCAAATCAATATGGAATGTTGTTAGAAGGGAGACAGGAAAAGTAACCACTGGGGCAGGTAGTATAACTATTAAAGAGAACGAGACCATCCTAACCAACAGTACACAAGTAGCTAATGTATTTAACAACCATTTCTTAAGTGTAGGAGAAAAAATTGGTGAGAACAGTTCAAAAGAAAAAGCTAGGTAGTACATGGAAGAGTCTGTTTTGAAAAAATGAGTCAGATTAAGTTCCACCTAACGACCTCTTGTGAAATAAGTTATATTATTGATTCTTTGAAAAGTAAATGTTCTGTTGGAGTAGATGGCATCTCTAATAAGATATTAAAACAATGTGGAGCAATTACAGCTGATGTTCTGAGTCACATATGTAATGCATCACTAACTCAAGGAATTTTCCCAGACAGGTTAAAATATGCCATTGTCAGACCTCGCTACAGTAAGGGGGACACCACGTACGTCAATAATTATCGGCCAGTATCCTTGTTTACAGCATTTTCAAAAATCTTCGAGAAAGTAATGTACTCAAGAGTAGTTAGCCATCTCAACACTAATGGGATACCTAGTATATCACAGTTCAGATTTCAAAAATCTTGTTCCACTGAGACAGCAATATACAATTTCACTGTCCACATAATAGAGTCTTTAAATAGTAAAATGTCACCAATAGGAACTTTCTGTGACTTGTCCAAAGCATTTGATTGTGTGAACCATGACATTATGTTACAGAAATTACAAATCTATGGTATAAATGGAATAGCATATGAGTGGTTTAAGTCATACCTACAGAACAGGAAGCAAAAAGTTTCCTTATATTGGTCAAGTGATTTAAATAAGTTTGCCACTTCATCTAACTACGGTGAAATTACATTAGGTGTTCCACAGGGTTCAATCATGGGTCCCCTTCTATTCTTGATATATGTGAACGACCTCCCTCCCTATCTGAAACAAGAAGCTGAACTGACACTGTTTGCTGACGATACAAGCATCATTATTAATCCAGTAAAAGAAACTCCAATTGGAAATGATACAAATAAGGTCTTTGGAAAAGTCATTAATTGGTTTTCTGCAAATGGGCTTGCTCTAAACACAGTACATACAATTTTCTGCTGCAAAATGTACAGCTCCTTCAATAAATATAACATATCAACAGAAGTCAGTAGATGGGGTAGAGCATTCTAAGTTTTTGGGTGCACATATAGATGAGAATCGTAATTGGAAAATTCATATTTTGGATCTTCTAAAGTGACTAGGTTCGGCAACTTTTGCAATCAGGATAACTGCCAATTTTGAGGATATAGAAATTAGTAAGCTAACATACTTTACATACTTTCACTCTCTGACGTCATACGGAATAATATTTTGGGGTAACTCAACATTTAGACAAAAAGTATTCACCACTCAGAAGAATGTGGTTAGAATAATGTGTGGGGTTAATAGTCGCACATCTTGTAGGCCAGTACATTTACTCACTAATGAAATTTGTTCTCAACAACATGGACCAGTTTAAAAACAACAGTGACATTCATGATTATAATACTAGAAAAAAGAAAGACTTACGCTATCCTTTACGCAACCTATCTTTGGCACGGAAAGGGGTTAAATATGCTGCTATAAAAATTTTCAACAAATTACCAGATGAAATAAAATGTCAGACAGACAGCACTAATAGCTTCACAAATAAATTAAAATTATATCTCCTTGACAAGTCCTTCTATACCATAGATGAATTCTTGAATAGGAATAAATAAATCTATAAATATAGTATATGCATGTTGTGCCATTTAAGGGAATGGGGTAAATAATAGAAATATTAATCTTTAACACTGTATTGTAATATATATATATATATATCAAAAAATCTTGTTTCATATGTGCATTTCTTGTGCACTTGACACGTTCCACATCATAATGGCTACCGTAGCATGTGATTGGTCAATGGAACATGCAATCAACTAACTAACTTGCTTCATGGCAGCCATGGCATGCTGATCTATTAACTGAATTGAGGCTGTCACTTAAGGGGGGGGGGGGGGGTAAATATTTTACAAATATCATCCCGTCATCCGATTTCAGAACAAGTTCATTTGGATGTGATGGTACCTTGTCTAGAAACAATCCAGTCCTTGCAGGTAGACCCTTCAACATTAAATGTTCTTGCACCTGTGCCACAAAGCAATTATGGTACCATGTCTAAAATACTGTGTGGTCCACTGAAGCCGCTTTCTGGTGAAAACAATGGACTGGTAAATTGTGCATTTATTTTCCTTCGAAACAGTGAGATTTTTTAGCTTTATCTATTACACCAAGCTTACCATTATGTGATCCCATACCATTAGCATAACACAACACAGTTATCCTTTCCTTGTTTGGTTTATAACCAGGTGCACTATGCTCTGCTTCAAAAGCTTAAGTCTTTGTTGGTTGACACTTCCAAAACAGTCCAGTTTCGTCCGCATTGTATATTTGCTCCAGCTCTAAATTTTCTCATGCAATAGACTCCTGAAATCATTACAAAATTCAGAAGCAGCCTTATTATCTGTACTTAAATTTTCTGCTTGGACGGCAATCTCCCCTGTTTAAATCTTGTTAACCAGCCGGAAGGTGCATTAAAATCTCCTTCAGTCCCCAAAGTTTTGAAGAAAAACTGCACCTGTTTGGTGCATATTTGGCCACATACTTGTGTGCCCTCCTGCTCTTTTCTGCTGAAAACATTCCAACATGGCTTTATCCAGTCCTGCATATGTAGTCATTTTCATAGCCATCCACTTTGACAAGCCTTTAGCTGAGTCAGAACTGCTAGCAAACTGAATTATTCCGTCTTTGCTTTTCAGAATATCACAGATTGTAGTTTCACCCCCATTGTAAATCCATGGCAGATTCCGCTATCAATACTGCCTTTTTCGAGTTTGTGAGTATTTCCAGTTTCCGCTGTATCGCCAGCAAAGCACATTTTCACTTTCCTGTTCGGCACTAACAGAAACCAAATGACTACACTATCCACCACAACAATACAGTCCCAAGCTTGATGTGTTCAAGCACATATCGTTTACTACAGTCATGTTGTAACGTGACATTATCGTTCACTGGCTCCTGGGTAAAAGAGGGGGTCAGGAGGGAGGTGGGTGAGAAATAGTCCACAGATAGTCTGTTCGTGGGTAGGCTAATCTAGAGTTTACTGTACTCTGTAAAACAGAACTAAGCAATTTTTTAATTGTACTGATCTTTAATTTGAAAGCAATATTCTTACATAAATTTGACAAATAAACACATCTGCAGTTTTTCACTAAAATCTAAGAAAAATTTTAGTGAATTTTTTCTACACGATTCTCAGTTTCATAAATATAATGGAAAATGCTGCTGTCCCAATCTGCAACAGCAATATACTACTACTCACCACTGAATGTACATCAGGAATACAAGGCACTCCACTGCCATTTTCACTAACACTTCCATCACTTCCTGCACTGCCATCCTTTTCTTGTATAACAGAACTGACCAATCTTCCACTGACACACTTTCAACAGTTACAACAGTGACATCAACATGGAGGAAATCTTGCACTGCATGCACTAACTGCACCTTTTCCCATGTTGAAGTGATGAGACTTTCACAGTCATATCACTACACAGATTTGGTAGGTAAGATCCATAATCTTTGTCTGTTTTGGAAAACCCACTTTCTCACAAGCGGTTGGAGATGGGTGCTGGTGCAGTTCAGTGGCATGAAATCTATCTCCAAATTTCCTAAATTTACATTTTTGGGGCATGGAGGACAGCAGTCCACAAATAGAAGACTTTTTCTACTGTACGCTCCCATTTTACCAGCAAGGTTATGCAACAGCTTTTCAAATAATTCTGACATCATACAAGCTTTATAACTGACATTGCAGCTCGAGAGCAAAGTTTTCACATTTTTAAAACAAAATAGTTCCTTTGATTAGTCAATCACATATGTGCTTCAACTTTCCAGAGGCATCAACACTGGTGTGTACCTTAATTGTAAGGTGGACCTTACTACGTTTCCCTCCATGGTAATTTTTGCCTTTGGAAGCAAGTGTTTCATTTGGAAGAGTGTTGAAATTGTCCTTAGGTTCACAGCCCTGTTAAGATCTTTTAACTTACAGTCTTCCATTCACCAACAGTCTTTTTAAGTTCATACTTCTTCCCCACACACAGTTTTGTAGACCACATTACACCACTTCTTAAAACTCTCAATCCGCTCATTAGATGCAAAGAAATTCTCATGTCTAAGTATAATAGCACCCTTCAACACATTTCCACGTAACACCATGCTATTCATTAGGATGTCTGAAGCACTCCTGCTATCTGAAAGCAATTTTTGTATTTTCCCAGCTCTACATATTTTGAGTAACTGGTATATGTTTTTCTTTTGCACATTTGGAGATCTTTATTTACACTTTCCAAGATCAAGTCTCTGTTTTTAACTATGGTATTCCGTGTGGACACAGGTATCTCTAAACTCTGTACAATACATTTCACGATGACCTTCAACTTTCTCAAAAATTTTCGTTTTCCCTTCCATCAAACAAGTCTTCCTATCTCTCCATGTCATGTTCTTCCATCTTAAAACTGCAACAGAAACACACTATACTTCTGTTTAGAACAAAAGCTAACAACAAAACACTTCATTTACAAACTTAATAGCTACAATCAACGCAACTCACAATTAAGAATCTCCTGCACTGTGGCTGTGGTGATGAAACCAAATGGCCTTGGTTGATATTAAAAGCTTCCTTGGAACAGCCAATCCAATTAGATGCACAGAACAGTGCCAGTTGCTAGTTAATTTTGACTACTGTAAGACACATGCATATTATTTACAAATATTGGGAAGCGGATGATGCCTGTACGTGATCATAACCACAAGATGAAGTTATCACAGAATCAGCGTACGCCAACCAAAGTTTCCCAGCTCTGCTGGATGTGACAGCCTATGAGTTATCAATAAAGTGAAATGCCAACCTCTAGCCCTATTGGACCTTCGAACACCTTTAGTTTAACAGACTCCTCAATTAAGCTGTTACAAAAACTAAGCATTTGCATCGTGATACTGCTCTCATTGCATTTCATTTCATGACATATTCAAAACAGTGCTTGATGACAGTTGATTTACCCCCCACCCCCCCTTTTTTTTAGGCGGGTGTGTCACTGATGTTCCTTGCATCTGCTCCATGCGAGATATACTACATTTACATGGAATACTGTGCGTACTTGGCTTTTGGAGACCTAGATCATCTTTAACATTACAAAGATTTCTTTTTTTGTTGGCAGGACTAAAGGTAACATCTGTTAAGTAAATGTTTGGAATCACATTAGTCTAACCATAGTTTCAAGTCCAAAAAATATTCTGTACTACTGACCACACACCACGCAGGGGATGGGAATGCCGTGGGATATTTTGCTGCTTACTACGGATGTATATAACATGTAGCAACTGAAGCCGTCAACAAATAATGCATTAACATCATGTAATATCAAAAATAATGATTAAACATTTAGATGAGCATTTAACTAGTGCACACGTTTGTTTTGTTTTTGGTCACAAAAACACTGCGGTCATATGCGCCCAAGTCAAAACTATAGAACACAAACACAGAGATGAGGGAAACAACTATTATGTCAATCCCAATGGACAGAATAGGAGACAGCTAAAAAAGCACGGGGAAAAAAATGGAGGTCCAAAGCTAAAAATTAAATGGCCTTTGCCATATTGCTTCGGCTGATAAAGAGTAAAACAGGGTCAACAGTCCACGTGTCATTTGCTAAAACGGCTGATAAATCAGATGGCAAACCCAAGCTGGAACGTAAATTGGTAAAAAAGGGGCATTCCAGCAGGAAGTGGCGGACAGTTAAAATTTTGGGTGCAATGCTTACATACAAAGTGGTGGGGCAGCGCCACTGAGCAAATGACGATGACTAAAAAGGCAGTGCCCAATACGCAGCTGAGTAAAAATAATCTCCTCCCAGCGGGAGGGCCAAGAAGAGGTCGTCCAAGGCACTGGGAGAGGCTTAATAGGCCGAAACTTATTCCCGTGAAGGGAGGACCATTGGCGGTGCCAAAGAGACACTATCTCCTGACAGACGGCAATGCAGAGATCATCGGAGGGAATAGAGGTACTCGCGGGCTGAGGTAAGAAGACTGCAGCCTTGGCAGCAGTGTCAGCAGCCTTGTTTCCTGGCAGACCGACATGACCAGGGACCCACAGAAACATGACATTGGCTCCACCAAGAATGAGGAAGTGAAAGTTTTCCTGGACCCACTGCACTAAGGGATGAGCAGTGTACAGCGCACAGAGACTTTGTAGGGCGCTGAGTGAGTCTGAGCAGAGGACACAATTGGACAGGTTGTGTCGCCGGATGTACTCCTTGGCCTGAAACAAGGCGAAAAGCTCGACTGTAAATACTAAGCAGTGCGCCGGAAGCTGATATCGAAAGACACGGGTGCCAATGACAATGGCACACCCAACCCCAAGATCAGTCCGAGAGCCATCAGTGTATACAAAGGTACTATAGCTAAGTTCCATGCAAAGGTCGTGAAACCGGTGGTGATAGACCAAGGCTGGAGTAGTGTCCTTAGGAAGCAAATGAAGGCCAAGGTTAACAGGGGCCGCTTCACAAAGCCAAGGTGGTGAAGGGTCCACACTCACTGAGAAAGTTGCAGGTAGCGTGAAGTTAAGCCGCCATAGCAAGTGGCAAAAGCAGACTCCAGGAGGTAACAGAGAAGAGGGACGAGCCCCATATTGATGATCTCAGGAATCATCAAAGAATGAGGCATAGGAGGGGTGGCCACGCATGGCAGACAAACAGCATGCATACGTGCTGAGGAGAAAGTCACGCAGTAGGACATTCAGCAGCTGCACACATGTGGTTGGAAACAACTAAAGCACTATGTTAGAGACTGGAAATTCTCCAATGGCAAACAAATTAAAGATAGGTATAATCCTACAGAATCTATGAACAAACTCAGAAACTGAAATTACTTTGTAGAAAAGAAACCAGTGGTGGTTTGGATGAACTTAGATGGTTGTCACACATTGGGGGAGGGGGGGTTATGCAAAGGTAAAAAACATTCAGAGATTACTGCGGAGCCCCTGTCCAAGCATTGACATTCGTACGTAATAGTGCGTGTGATTGTGTGATTGGTTTGGATAGTTCGAAGTTATCTTTGACATTTTTCTTCCAGAATTAAAAACAGAAACCCATTTCAATGGCAGCATGCACAAAATTCTTGATAACCTCCTTTTTTTGACTTTGTAAAATGACAAAGGTGCCTCATAATATCAGAAGCTAATTTTCAAACATCTGCATCCGACTTTAAAATAAAAAAAAAAAAAAAAGTGGTATTTCCATTAAAGAGAGAATTGGTAAGAACCTTCCATCATTCCCTGTTCTTGGATATTTAATTTCTAATTTAAAGGAACTTTTGAAAGTCAAATTATCGAAGACAATAAGCAATTAGTACTTACACTGAAGAGAGAATTTTCTTCTTTTGTAAGAGGGTATCTAGCATTGGAATGAGTCAATTTGTCGTACAAGTAACAATAGACCTCATGCTGCACAGCATCCAGAAGAGATTTTTCAGGACACTTCGCAACAGGGTGGAGTACGTTGAGGTACCTGCGCTCAGTTGGATTTTTCTGAAACAAATAATTTTTAATAAGTTAATCTAATGTTCTGTCACTCTTAAGTATCATTCTCTTTTTACTCAAAATTTTGAAAGCTTATATTTACCCATTTAATTTTCTTTTTATACACTATACATAGCTGTCTTAAATTCTGAGCCCTCTTAGCAGCCTGTACTGTCTCACCGCTGCTATCACCTTCAGAACAAAATTCTACAATTGATCTGAAAGTGTTGTTGAGTATTTTGGAAGTTGTGTAGTACTTCTTCCATATTTCATCAGAAAACACAAATCCTTCATCTGGGTTTGCATCCACTTTTTTCCTGAAATTGAGAAACACAAAGGTCAACATTAAAAGTCTATATGGAGGAGCTGGTAAAGCTATCTTCCATCTAAAGATTAGACTGAATATGAATGTGGTTTACTAAGTAGAGTACTTTCATGTTATTTTGTCCTGTGATATGGATAACACTATCAGTTAGAAGAGGACCTAATCGAAATGTGAACCACAATAAAGCTTCATTTCATCACATATAAAGGCAATGCTTATAATCATTAACTGGCAAAAAAATTAAACATTTTACCAACTGCAGACCGAATCACGGATTTACTCTCACAGCGACATCATCATCATCATCATCATCATCATCATCATCATCATCATCATTACAGGGTATACAACTTTGCTTCCGCCGTTTGCGGATAGGTGGCGACAACGGTAAGTAGTGGTCAAAAGAAACAGATCGCAGACATCAGGCAGTTAGCTTGGACCTCAGTCAACATAACCTCATTCAAACATTAGTCGATTTGCGTCTGCATCATAAAGTTGTTCTTGATTGAAAATGTCAGTTTACGAGCCTAATTCTCGTCATTTGCGGGAGGTGTTACTGTTTTGTTTCAATATGAAGAAAACAGCGGCTGAGTCTCATTGAATGCTCTAAAGTACGTATAAGAACACTATTAGTGAAAGAACATGTCGTGAGCGGTTTCAACGCTTCAAGAACGGTGATATTAACATCATAGAGCGGCATAGTGGTGGAAGAGAGAATGTTTTCAAAGATGCAGAGTTGGAGACATTGCTGAGTGAAGACACGTCAAACTCAAGAAGAATTGGCACGATTAGTGGGAGTGACACAGCAAGCCATTTCAAAATGTCTCAAGGCTATGGGCATGATTCAGAAAGAAGGAACTTGGGTCCTGTGTGAGCTGATACCAAGAGACGTTGAACGGCTTGAACAGTTGCTTCAGAGGCAAAAATGGAAGGGATTTCTGCATCATACTGTGACTGGGGATGAAAAATGGGTTCATTACAATAACCCTAAATGCAAACAATCATGGGGATATCTCGCCCATACTTCCACATTGATGGCCAAACCTAATATTTACGGCTCCAAGATCTGCATTTGGTGCGACCCGCTTGGCGTCATGTACTATCAGGTGTTAAAACCAAATGAAACAATCACAGGTGCTCGTTATCGAACGCAATTAATGCATTTGAGCAGAGAATTGAAACACAAACGGCCGCAATACAGCAAGAGCCACGATAAAGTGATTTTGTAGCACGACAATGCTCGACCCCACATTGTGAAAGAGGTCAAAATGTACTTGGAAGCGTTAAAATGGGAAGTCCTACCCCACCCGCTGTATTTTCCAGACATTGCTCCCTCTGACTATCACCTGTTTAGATCAATGGCGCACGGCCTGGCTGGCGAACACTTCAAATCTCATGAAGAAGTCACCTATTGAATCGATTCGTGGATCACTTCAAACGATGAACAATTTTTTCAACGCAAGATTTGTACACTGCCCGAAAGATGGGGGACAGTAGTTGCCAGCAATGGACAATACTTTGAATGATACATGTATACCCAATTTGTTTCATTAAAGCCTCAAATGTTGGGGAAAAATGGTGGAAGCAAAGTTGTACACCTTATATATAATATTTGAATTTTGAGCTTTCTACTGAAAGTAACAATTCAAGGTGCAAGAAAATCTCCTCAAAATGTAATAAACATTTCGTGTCCATCAATAACAGCTGTTAAGTGATACAGTAACAGAATAAAGGGTTAAACAACTCAGAGAAATGTGGCTTACAAAATGACCTGGTTTAGCCAGCCTTCCCTGTGAAACTTACTGATAATTGAAGAAGCACATCGGACTGTTCACACAACTTTGAAGTCTGCCATATCTGTCTCAAAATACATAGATCTCACTGACCTGTGTACCATGCACCCAAAATCTAGCCAGAACCACATTAAAACCATAGTAGGCACAACCTGTCTGCTCCCCAAGACTTGTGACAAAAAGAATTTAAATGTGCTAGCAGACCGCATTTCCCAATGTAAGCGAGAAATCAGCCGAAAAATCACCATTAAGTATGAATCTACCTATTCTTAACGAACTGTTTTTCATTCTAAAAAGCAAATCAAAATGTAAATAACTCAATTACAGCCCACTGATGATGCTTTACCTCAATAAAGTGAAAAGCATCTGGTGAAAAAAATCATGCATTTTTGTAGTTGCAACAACAGACCAAAAATACCCTCAAGGATTATAAAGCAACTACAGACACTATGGCCACACAATTGAAGAATTGAAATTAAAGAGATTCACTGCCTTACCATACACCTTATATTCAGATTACCTAGGTGATAGTAATGACAGGAGTACCTCCATCACACACTGTAAGGAGGCTTGTAGATTATACATGTAGATGTATGTAGAAACTAAGGAACTTTCATTTACAATGCACAGGCCAGGTTAAACATTTGACCCAAGTTCTTTCTTATACAGCTGGTTTATGTCAAACTCGCTTCTTTTGCAACTACTGGGGAACTTACAATGAAGGAAGGTAAGGATTTGACATTCTGTTACTGATGAGGTCATTAGAGGCAGAACACAAGCCCTGACACGAAAGGGAATTGGCCATCTTCTCTTTATAGGATCCATCACAGGATCTAAGCTAATTAATTTGGGAAACAACAGTAAACATAAATTTGGATATCCAGATGGGGATTTCAGTAGTCCTCCCAAATGTGTGTGTGGTGTCTTAACTAGAGTGCCACATCTCTCGGGAGAGGTGGGGATGCTTTATATCGTCACGTTTTATATGTCATTGTCTGGTTTCGGGAGAATGTACCATCTGCTATCTATCAATGAAATATTCTACGATTCAGTTGTAACCGGGTGATGTATCAAAAACCTCTGGTACTGGCAAATCTGTATCCCACATAGATGAAGTGCAGTCTGTGGTTGTGAAATGCAAAAATGCCCTCTGCAGGATCATACAGTTGGGTTGGTTGCATAGAGGTTAAGGGAGCCTAACCGGGTGATGTATCAAAAACCTCTGGTACTGGCAAATCTGTATCCCACATTGATGAAGTGCAGTCTGTGGTTGTGAAATGTAAAAATGCCCTCTGCAGGATCATACAGTTGGGTTGGTTGCATAGAGGTTAAGGGAGCCGGCTAGGTCACCAACCCCTTGCTCACAAAACAAACCCTAAAAAGGTAATGTTGCCACCGCTTTAGGTGATGTGAAGCAGGGGTGAAACAGTGATGGAATAAACAATATCCTGTTATACTGTTGGAGGGGAAGTCAATCACGTAAAAGAGGAAAGGCTAAAAGCATAGCAAAGATCAAAAAGATACAGATAAAAATAAAACAAGATAAAAGACATGGCCAGCAGACAGTTAAGTGTCCCCTGGGACTCAGCAGGCAGCAGGAGGCACCCATAACACATCTGACCTACCTTTGACACAGTATGGTCGAAATATTCAAGTCACAAGTGAAAACCCAGGTTGGAATGAGAGTGACAGGACCCAGGAAAGTGATCACTGTCAGAAGGATCACTATGGACAGTGTAATACAGTAACTTACACTGGGTGGGTAAAGCATAAGACCAATGCCTGAAAATTGACCATGTGCACTGTAATTGCCAGGGAATCTGTCGCAGAAAATCACTACGCAAAACTGTTCAATGAGGAAACCCATGCCAAAATGTCTGTGGAGTTCTCCCACAGTGTGTTACACATATTAAAATTCCTGAGGAGGAGGAGGAGGAGGAGGAGGAGGAGGAGGAGGAGGAGGAAAGGTTGGGGAGTTGCTGCATCATATTAAGCAACACAGAATTTTATTTCCTTACATCACCATGTGTCCAGAAGTCACAATGCTGAGGGAGGTGGCAGTAGTAACCATTACAACTACACTGCATAACCACCCTGGCGAGGAAGACAATGAGGTTGGAGTAGCAAATCATGTTTATGTCTTCAATCGCAGTTACCTGCATCATTAGTCCAGAAACAAAGGCTCAGGATAAGTCTTTGATTTCTCATAAACTTGTCCTCCTCCTCCTCCTGGAAGTGTTTGAAGTCTGCAAAGATTTTTACAAGTTAAGATCGGGATGAGCGAGCAGCTCTATAGCCCGCAGCCTGTGGTTACTTAGGCTGCTGATTGGTATCGATCTCTGAATCCAATTGGTTTCAGGAGGAGAGATCTCTTGGGCGAGGATATATTCCTGGGTGCAGTTTACCCCATGCACTATGCAGTGTCGCTTTCTGCACCGACGATGACCATGGACTTCTTTGCACCTGGTATCCAGCACAGTAGCCAGTCCGCTGTGGTACGGCCGCCATGCACCCTGTTGGTTGTAGCCCCCTGATGGTGCAGGCATCAGTAGGCTCTGCTGATGCCTGCACCGTTAACTCTCCACGTACGCCAAGGAGTAGATGCCTATCTCCCTGGGGCATCGGGACTCCCGGCAATGACCATCCGGCCAGGTGGCCCTTGCTGAGGCTGGGTGGTGCCCTTGGTGGAGAGGGTCCTTGGTCGGAGTGGGTGGCATCAGGGAGGATGACCCGCAATGAAGCGTGGTACATCATCTCTTGCTGGTGGCCAGCCACCAGGAGTGTGTAAAGATTCTAGGGCTCACTTAAATGCGCAGAAGTGTGATCCCAAATCGTTCCCCTCCCTGGCCACATCTTGGGAGGAGCAAAAGGCTAAGGATGGTAGTGAGACTTATTCGCCCTGGTGCCCAGTTTGACGAGAGCTGATGGGGAGTCTTTCATGACGATGAATCTTCAGTTCTTTGTAGAGCATTTAAAGGACAAGTTTGGGGAGGTGGAGGGCTTGTCCAAAATGCGCTCTGGGTCAGTTCTGATAAAATCAGCACCCTCTGCCCAGTCTCGGCCATTCCTCGCTTATGACAAGTTGGGGGATGTTTTCGTTACCATTACGCCCCATAACAGTTTATATATGATCACGCCCCATAAGAGTTTAAAAAATGGTCCAGTGTATTACATTCCTCAGGGACCTTATTTTGCAGTCTGATGGCTAGCTGCATGCCAATTTAGAGCGGCGCGGTGTTCATTTCGTCTGGCATGTCCACCGGGGTCCGAGGGATAATCACGTTGCCACCGGTGCCTTCATCTTGGCCTTCCAGGGCGATACATTGCATGAGAAGGTCAAGGTGATGGTCTACTGCTGTCACATCAAGCCCTTTATCCCTCTCCGATGCAGTACTTTAAGTGCTGGAAGTTTGGCCATATGTCTTCCCGCTGTGTTTCCAGCCCGTCACGTCCCAATACTCCATTTGCCCTGCCTCCCATCTGTGTCAACTGCGGAGAGCATCATAAACTTGTCCTCCTCCTCCTTGTTCGCAGGACTGCAGGACTTTACAGAAAGAGTGGAAGATCATTGAATATAAGACCCTCAACCTCCTGACCTACACTGATGCTAAGTGTAAGTATGAGCGCCTACATCCTGTGGCTATGACCTCCTCATACTCCGCTGCTACAAGAACAGTTGTAGCCCCATCCGTTGCCCCAATTCCAGCCAGCACTCAGAGCCGTAAGACTACACCTGCCCGCTTGATGGTGGGGGGTATTTCCCTCCCTGTTACTCCTGCACCACCTGCTTCAGGAACACCCCCCCCCCCCCAACCATTGGGGACATCAGTCCCCACTTCCCAGCCGGATAAGTGTAAGTCTTCTTTGGATCCTCTCGCCAGGAAGAGGTCCCTTGGGTCACTCCCTTCCTGGGGACACCCTGCCAGTGGCTGAAGCAACCACACGTAGCTGGTCGTAGGGCTTCGCAGTCCGCCTCCGTTCCTGAAACTGACCCGGTGAAGCCCACCTAAGGAACAGCGAGAGAAACAAAAAAAGAAGGCAGCACCCAAGAATACAGACCTTGCAGTGGTACCTGTACCACCGCTCCCTACAAGCTCTGTATCTGAGGTTGAGGCGGAGACTCTGGAGTCAGCTGAGGACCTAGACCTAGCCGGACCCTCAGACACAATGGATGTCGAACGCACACGTACTCAATCGGTGGCAGCAGGTGATCCAGTGTCTCCTCGGTCCCTTCACACCTTTTTCGGCCACGGACAATGTCATTCTTCAGTGGAATTGCAGCAGTTTTTTCCACCACCTTACTGAGCTCTGACAACTCATCAGCCTTCACCCTTTCTTCTGCATTGCTCTACAGGAAATTTGGTTTCCGGTGATGCAAACCCCCACCCTCCGTGGCTATCGAGGTTATTATAAGAATAAGGAAGCTTATGAGAGGGTATCTGGTGGTGTCAGCATCTACGTCCTTACCTCTCTTTACTGTGAGTGTGTACCTCTTCAAACACCTTTGGAGGCTGTCGCTGTTCGGGTGTGGTCGCCTGAGGCTGTTACCGTCTGCAGTCTTTACCTTCCACTGGATGGTGATATCCCACAGCATGTATTGGCTACACTGATAGCCCAACTGCCGCCACCTTTTCTATTACTGGGCGATTTTAACGCCCATAACCCTTTGTGGGGTGGCTTGGTGGCAACAGGCTGAGTCACTGTCGTCGCCCCATTGCCACTATAGAGCCTCTTTCTCATGACACCATTGATGTGGTGGTTCACACGATCACCACTGGCATCGTTTCTTCCGTGGAATCTGCAATTCCCTGTTCTTCCGGGTCCCCTCCGCGGAGGACTGTGCCCCAAGATCACTGAGGCGATTATAGATCGCAGGTAGGGCCTCCAGCATTAAAAGCGGCACCCATCATTGGAACAACTCATCGCCATTAAACGGCTCCATGCCTGAGCCTGCCGACTTATTCGTCATCGGAAATGTGAAATAATTTGGGTGAAGGTCACGGTTAAAGCAGGCTCAGCAGCTGCTGTGGCTGAGCACCTGAAGGATAATTTGGTAAATATTTAGAGTAGATTTCCCCACCATGTTATAGTTCTGGGTGGAGATTTTAATTTGCCGGATATAGACTGGGAGACTCAAATGTTCATAACGGGTGGCAGGGACAAAGAATCCAGTGAAATTTTTTTAAGTGCTTTATCTGAAAACTACCTTGAGCAGTTAAACAGAGAACCGACTTGTGGCAATAACATATTAGACCTTCTGGTGACAAACAGACCCGAACTATTTGAAACAGTTAGCGCAGAACAGGGAATCAGCGATGATAAAGCGGTTACTGCATCGATGATTTCAGCCGTAAATAGAAATATTAAGAAAGGTAGGAAGATCTTTCTATTTAGCAAAAGTGACAAAAAGCAGATTTCAGAGTACCTGACAGCTCAACACAAAAGTTTTGTCTCAAGTACAGATAGTGTTGATGATCAGTGGACAAAGTTTAAAACAATCGTACAATATGCGTTAAATGAGTATGTGCCAAGCAAGATCGTAAGAGATGGAAAAGAGCCACCTTGGTACAACAACTGAGTTAGAAAACTCGCTGTGGAAGCAAAGGGAACTTCACAGCAAACATAAAACATAGCCGAAGCCTTGCAGAAAAACAAAAATTACGTGAGTGAAATGTAGTATGAAGAGGGCTATGTGAGAGGCGTTCAATGAATTCAAAAGGCATTCAATGAATTCGAAAGTAAAGTCCTATGTACTGACTTGGCAGAAAATCCTAAGAAATTTTGGTCTTATGTCAAAGTGGTAGGTGGATCAAAACAAAATGTCCAGACACTCTGTGACCAAAATGGTACTGAAACAGAGGATGACAGACTAAAGGCCGAAATACTAAATGTCTTTTTCCAAAGCTGTTTCACAGAGGAAGACTGCACTGTAGTTCCTTCTCTAGATTGTCGCACAGATGACAAAATGGTAGATGCCGAAATAGACGACAGACGGGTAGAGAAAGAATTAAAATCGCTCAAAAGAGGAAAGGCCGCTGGACCTGATGGGATACCAGTTCGATTTTACACAGAGTACGCGAAGGAACTTGCCCCCCTTCTTGCAGCGGTGTACCGTAGGTCTCTAGAAGAGCGTAGCGTTCCAAAGGATTGGAAAAGGGCACAGGTCATCCCCGTTTTCAAGAAGGGATGTCGAACAGATGTGCAGAACTATAGACCTATATCTCTAATGTCGATCAGTTGTAGAATTTTGGAACACGTATTATGTTAGAGTATAATGACTTTTCTGGAGACTAGAAATCTACTCTGTAAGAATCAGCATGGGTTTCGAAAAAGACGATCATGTGAAACCCAGCTTGCGCTATTCGTCCACAAGACTCAGAGGGCCATAGACATGGGTTCCCAGCTAGATGCCATGTTTCTTGACTTCTGCAAGGCGTTCGATACAGTTCCCCACAGTCGTTTAATGAACAAAGTAAGAGCATATGGACTATCAGACCAATTGTGTGATTGGATTGAAGAGTTCCTAGATAACAGAACACAGCAAATTATTCTCAATGGAGAGAAGTCTTCCGAAGTAAGAGTGATTTCAGGTGTGCTGCAGGGGAGTGTTGTAGGACCGTTGCTGTTCACAATATACATAAATGACCTTGTGGATGACATCGGAAGTTCACTGAAGCTTTTTGTGATGATGCTGTGGTATATCGAGAAGTTGTAACAATGGAAAATTGTACTGAAATGCAGGAGGATCTGCAGCGAACTGACGCATGATGCAGGGAATGGCAATTGAATCTCAATGTAGACAAGTGTAATGCGCTGTGAATACATAGAAAGAAAGATCCCTTATCATTTAGCTACAAAATAGCAGGTCAGCAACTGGAACAGTTAATTCCATAAATTATCTGGGAGTACGCATTAGGAGTGATTTAAAATGGAATGATCATATAAAGTTGATCGTTGGTAAAGCAGATGCCAGACTGAGATTCATTGGAAGAATCCTAAGGAAATGCAATCCGAAAACAAAGAAGTAGGTTACAGTACGCTTGTTCGCCCACTGCTTGAATACTGCTCAGCAGCGTGGGATCCGTACCAGATAGGGTTGATAGAAGAGATACAGAAGATCCAATGGAGAGCAGCGCGCTTCGTTACAGGATCATTTAATAATCGCGAAAGCGTTACAGAGATGATAGATAAACTGCAGTGGAAGACTCGGGAGGAGAGACTGTCAGTAGCTTGGTATGGGCTTTTCTTGAAGCTTTGAGAACATACCTTCACCGAGGAGTCAAGCGAAGAGACCATGAGGATAAAATCAGAGAGATTAGAGCCCACACAGAGGCATACCGACAGTCCTTCTTTCCACGAATAATACGAGACTGGAATAGAAGGGAGAACCGATAGAGGTACTCAAGGTAGCCTCCGCCACACACTGTCAGGTGGCTTGCGGAGTATGGATGTAGATGTAGAGTGCTGGAAAAGGTATGTCTCCACCATTAGCATCCGTACCTCTCCATCGCAGGTTTGGACCACGATTTGGCAGCTCTATGGATTTCAGAGCCCCATCAGCACCCCTGGGCTTTCCCTGAATGGAGTAGTCTGTACTGAACCAGACACGATTGCAGAACTCTTTGCAGAGCATTTTGATCAGAGTTCCGCTTCTACGAATAACCCACTCGCCTTCTGCTCCCTGAAAGAGCAGTTGGAATGTCGGAGCCTTTCATTCCATCCCGAATCTTACACTGCTCCTTTCAGTGGGTGGGAATTCAAAAATGCCCTAGCCACTTGTCCTGATACGGCTCCCGGGCCAGATCGCATCTACTATCAGATGTTGAAACACCTCTCGGTGAACTGCCAGCAATGCCTCCTAGACCTTTTCAACCATATCTGGGTTGGGGGTGAGTTCCTGTGTTCCAGTGTTGAAGCCTAGAAAGAACCCCTGGAGGTGGACAGCTACTGCCACATTAGCCTCACCAACATTCTTTGCAAGTTGCTCGAATGCATGGTGAGCCAGAGATTGAGTTGGCTACTTGAGTCTCGGGGCCTTCTGGCTCCGTCTCAGAGTGGGTTCCATAAGGGCCATTCCCATAGTTCCTCCCGAGTCCAGGAGAATGGGGTCTTGCAAGAATCTGTCTTGAGTATCTGCCTCTTTTTAGTTGCTACCAATTGGCTCGCTCTGCAGCAGTGGGAACGTCTGTATCATCTTCCTTGTATACTGGTGACTTTTGTCTGTATTACAGTTCCGCTGGCATTGCAGTTGCTGAACGGCAGCTGCAGGGCGCTATCCATAAGGCACAGTCTTGGGCAGTAGCACACGGCTTCCAGTTTTCAGCCGCCAAGACTTGCGTCATGCATTTCTGCTGGCGTTGCACTGTTCACCCTAAGCCACAGCTTTATCTTAACGGTGAACCTCTTGCTGTGGTGGAGACGCATCATTTTTTGGGATTGCTTTTTGATCCCCAGCTGACTTGGCTCCCTCATATTCGGCAGCTTAAACAAACGTGCTGGTGGCATCTTAACACTCTTTGTTGCTTGAGTCAAATCAGCTGGGGTGCCAATTGGTGTACCCTTCTACGACTGTATCAGACGTTGATTCAGTCCCATCTAGATGACGGGAGCCTGGCTTACGGTTCGGCATCACCTTCCGCATTGCGGTTGCTTGACCCCATCCTTCACTGCAGGATCCAATTCGCAACTGGAGCTTTCCTCACAAGCCCTGTAAACAGCATACTTGTGGAGGTTGGTGTCCCTCCATTGTGGATACGGTGCCAACAGCTACTGGCCACTTATGCTGCACATGTTTGTAGCTTGGCCGGGCATCCCAATTACCATCTCCTGTTCCCCAACTCGGTCATCCATCTTCCCAAATGGCGGCCCCGGTCAGGGTGTACGATAGCGTTTCGCGTCCGGACCCTTCTCTATGGGCTTGAGTTTTTCCCTCTCCCGTCTCTTTTCCGGGGCCATCTACATATACCTCCATGGTGTGTGCCCCACCCATGACTTTGGCTGGATTTGGCACAAGCCCCAAAAGACTCAGTCCCTCCTGTGGCCCTCCGCTGATGCTTTCTTTCCATCCTTGCCACATTTCCCGGCTCTGCTGTAGTCTATACCGATGGTTCAATGGTTGCTGGTCAAGTTGGGTATGCTTTTACTCTTGGGGAACAATCTGAACAACGCTCGTTGCTGGATGACTGCAGTGTTTTAACTGTAGAGCTCGTCGCCATCTCTCGCGCCCTACAGTATATCCGATCCTGCTCAGGTGAGTCCTTCATTATTTGTAGTGACTCCCTGAGCAGTTTACAAGCTATCGAGCAGTGTTTTCCTCACTTTCATCTGGTGATAACTATCCAGGAGCCCCTCCACACTCCTGCCCATTGCGGGCACTCCGTGGTCTCTGTGTGGACCCCGGGTCATGTCAGAAGTCCCAGGTAATGAACGTGTTGACACGCTGGCCAAACAGGTTGTCGGTGCATAGCCTTGGTGATTGGCCTTGTGGAGTGTGATCTCCAGTCAGTTTTGCGGCAGAAGGTCCTTAGTACTTGGGGTAATGAATGGCGCATCCTGCCTTCACCCAACAAACTTCGAGTTGTCAAGAAGACTAAAGGTGTGTGGCACTTCTCCTTGCGGGTCTCTCGCAAGGACTCTCTTGTACTCTGCTGGCTGTGCATTGGCCACACCTGGATAACGCATGGTTTTTTATTGCGCCACAAGGACCCACCTCTCTGTCGCTGTGGTTCAGCATTGACAGTGGTCCACATTTTGTTGGACTGTCCGCTTTTAACTGCACTCAGGCAGACGTTTGTGCTGCCTGATACACTTACTGCCCTTTTATCGGATGACGCTGCAATGACAGGCTTAGTTTTGAGTTTTATTCGAGCAGGGGAGCTTTTATCGCTTGATAGGAGGGTTTGCCTCTTTTTAGTGTTGTGTCTGGCCTTTGGCCTACAATTTTGTATTGGGGTTTTTAGTGTGTCTCTTGGTGGTTGGCTTTTCCTTTATTTGTTTCCACGGTTCACCAACCACTGTAACCCTGTAAGCTTTTATTTCCTTTTGTCTGGTCTTTGTCTGTGTCTTTCTTGTTCTGTGTAGTTCCTTGTCATCTCCATTGCCTGTTTTTATTTCTTGTGGGTGTCTCATGGTCATGGAAACAGGGACCGATGGCCTTTGCAGTCTGGTCCCTTCAACACCCCCCCCCCCCCCCCCCCCCCACACACACACACACAAACCAACCGTTAGTGAGTGAAGAAGGGTGGCATTTAAATCGTTGCAGCAGCCATCGGTGATTCTGGATAGCGACTGCTATGTCTGAGGTCCACCAAGGTACTGGTCAACGATGATGGGGACTTGTGGATACAGGTATTACAGTGCCAGCAGCATGAAGAATTGTGTCAGAGACTTCTTGCATGACTGTCTCAATGCAATCTGCGAGAGAGGTGTCGAAATGCACAACAGACCTATATAAAGGCCAACTGGCTCTGCAGAATGCAAAACATGGAGGCCTGTCTGCCTCGTGGTGTCAGGGGAATGATAGAATTGTTCCCTGTTCTGATTAATCAGTGTTGTGTCTATGTATGAGCATACCGTGGATCTTTATGGTGCTACATTGTTTATTTCCATTAATCCTGCATTGTATAAGAAGGAGATTACTAATACATCATTACAACAAATCACTACATTTACATGCAATCCCGAAAATGAAATCTGCATCTAGTGGTAGTTGTGGTATCAGGAATCTGCTCAGTCAGCTTAATTCCTTAACAGATAATACAAATGACCTGGTTTGTTTGGAAAGCTGAGAAAATCATTGATCGAAAAATTGAGAAAGTTCTGAAGAAAAACACTGTCTCTGAAGCATTTGAAGAACTTGTTGAAAAAATACCCCAGTTCTTAAAACACTGCTTCATGGTGAAACCATAAGGTACACATTTTCGAGAAAAGGAAGGTGCTGTAGATGGTAAAGATATCGTAGGACAGATCGAGTGTGCTGAAAATTACTGTGCTAAATTTCAAAACGAAATTCAATCTGCATACTGAAACTCTCAACAGATTGGGTCAATCCATATGAAGTGGTCCAGTGATGGTTGTTTGACCATTTTTAAATATTTCAATTTTTTTTATGTGTGATAGACTTTTAAAATAATTATCTTGCGCCTTTACTGGATGGCGGCCATTTTTATTTGCAGGCGCGCAACGATTTTTTAGTCTGGAGACATTAGTGAAAATTTGAATCTCTCTGCACTGTGTTAAGTTACAACATTGCAATTGACATGATTGTTTTTAGAAAAGTATCCTCTACAACATTGTCTATTACACAAAATACCCTAAATTCAAAAATAACCAGTCAAAACGACCTCCGAAGCTTGGTATCCAAATTTTCAAAAGTCCACTTTTTAGGCCCAAAAACAACAAACAAGGAGTGATTTCTGAGAGTCTATTTTTTACCTATAGTTAAATATCATACACTACTAGCCTCATATAGAGCAAGAACACTTACAAATGTTGCCTTAATTTTATATGAATTTTTGAAATTTCAAAATTTTCATTTTTTGTAAAGTTTGGGGTAAGTTAGCTCAGATGGGACTGAATATAAAAATATGATTTTTGCGCAGTTTGTACACCTATGTGATAGCAATGTACTGTAAAAATTTCAACATTGTTATCTGACTGTGAACAAAGATATGAATTTTTGAAAATGAGGAGATAATTCACATTACTCTACAACTGATCTTATCGCTATTGCCTATTTAAATGGTTTATTATTGCATTGTAATAAAATTTAATTGTGGCATATGTTAACACTATCACCCAGTATTCATTTAGTTTAATTATTTTTAATAATGAAGTATTAAACAATAGGAGCTTTTGCTTTTGTTTTATGGTAATAAGAATGCCCAATTACATTTAGGTTTATTGTCAATAAAGAAGTAAATTATAGCTGGATATGGCATTGTAAAAGTACATTATTGCTGGGTGTGGCATTGTTGTAGTCAGTCTGTGCTGAAATCTCTGTTAAGAGTGAATGTACATACTTCATCGAGAGTGTAGAATGTGTTAATGTGCATTGATCTGTGTGTAATTTGTAATTAATTTTGAGAGATTTTTTGAGAGATTAACTGGAATGTAATAACATGGATGAACAGTGCTCTGTTGGACACATAGCAAGTGAAGTGTGTCACAAAACAGTTTACGGTTCAGTTTTAAAAAACTTGAAAAATGTCAAGGACTTTGATGTAGTTAGACAAACTTTGACTAAATTTCGAGCAAGTTCTTCTGTAACATCAGAAGAAATATATTCTGAAGTACAACCACATTTTGGAAGAAAGTGCTGTGATCCACTTACAGTTCTTAAAAAGCCCATTACTAAAGGTCTGAGGGGAAAAAATTGAACATTTGTCCTTGTTATGTGAGAGTGAAACAGCTTCCCAAGTGAAACATAATGTGATTGCTGGAAATTCCCTGTGCCCAAATTGTTACTCAAAAATATTTGTTGTGAATCCAGAACCAGAATCATGTAACCTTGTTAGTGACATTTATATTCCTAATGAGGAAACTGTTAGCACGTTGGATTTTGCTTGTTCTAAGTTAGACATATCTCCTGCTTCAAAAATAATAAAATTAAGTAGCAGAAAAAGAAAAGCAGCTATTGAAAATAAGGTACAACAAATTTCAGACAAAACGAGAAAAGACATGGAATCATGCTTTAATAATACAAATACCAACATTATTTCTAAAGAAGAAGAGAACATACCACCAGCATCATCTGGCATTGAATATTTGAGCTTAACAGAGAAATTAAATTTCAATGACATCTAAAGAGGAAAAAGTTAAAATTTTAAGTTTGCTCCCTGACTCATGGTCAAGAGAAAAAATAGTTCATGAATTCAACGTTTCTCATTGTTTGGTTAAACTAACCCGAAAATTAGTGAAAGAGCAAGGCATTCTTCCAGTTTTAGGAAAGAGGAAAGGAGTAATGACGAGAACAGTAGAATGTGCCCAGGCTGCAAAGATAGCAAAAGAGTTGTTTTAAATGGAGTTAAAGTAACAAAGCAGAAACGACTAGTGCTGTCAAATTTAAATGAACTTTATGTAGCTTTCAAAAATTCTCATCCTGAATGCAAAATTGGAAGGTCAAAATTTTGTGACCTCCACCCTAAGTGGTGTATTTTGGCTGGATCCTCAGGGACACACTACGTATGTGTTTGTTTATAACATCAAAATGTTAAACTGGTGATTGCGGGTGCAAAATTTAGTGATCTTAACTACAAAGAGTTACTAGATTTAATGGTCTGTGACACTAACAGTTATGACTGCATGATGAGTTTGTGTAATAAATGCCCTGGTAAGGAAACCGTTACTGAATTGTTTCACGAATATGATGAGGAAATGCCAGACAGTGTTACCTTCAAACAGTGGGTCACAACTGACACGGCAGAAATGGTAACAGCGGTTGAATCTCAAGAAGAGTACTTGGGCTCTTCAATTGAAAACTTACAAAAACTCAAAAGTCACCACTATGTTTCTAAAATCCAAAGTAAGTTTTTGAAGGACAAAAATGCACAACTTCATGAAACTGAATGCATAGTGCTAGCTGATTTTGCAGAAAATTTTACATTTGTGATTCAGGATGCAATACAAGGGTACCACTGGGTCAATGACCAGGCAACAGTGCGTCCATTTATTCTCTACTTTAAAAATGAGAGAGATGAAGTCCGCAGTTCTTCAATTTGCATTCGAAATGACAACTTGGAGCACAACACTTTGGCTGTTCATGTGCTTCAAAAGTACGTAATAAATTACATAAAAGAAAATTTTTCCCAAGGTTGAGAAGCTGAGATACCAGTTGATCAAAAAGTCAGTATAAATTTGAAAACTTAATAAACCACGGAATAATGTAGATAGAGAGGTAAAAATTGATGCACATGGTTGGAATGACATGGGGTTTTATTAGGTGGGAGAAAAAAAAGTTGACAAAATGTCCGACAGATAGCGATGGACAGCAAAACTGCTACCGTGACGGGTGAGAGGTACGCCGATATGTTACAGAATCGCATCATCCCCAGCCTGGCTGATAAACACCTGCTGGAATGTACAATGTGTATGCAGGATGGCGCTCCACCCCATATTGCTAGTCGCTTGAAAGATCTCTTGCGCGCGTCGTTTGGTGATGTTCGTGTGCTCAGCCGCCACTTTCGTCATGCTTGGCCTCCCAGGTCCCCAGACCTCAGTGCGATTATTGGCTTTGGTGTTACCAGAAGTCGCAAAATCAACCGACATTTCTAGGGATGCTGAAAGACAACTTCCGACACCAATGCCTCACCATAACTCCGGACATGCTTCACAGTGCTGTTCACAACATTATTCCTCGACTACAGCTACTGTTGAGGAATGATGGTGGACATATTGAGCATTTCCTGTAAAGAACATCATCTTTGCTTTGTCTTACTTTGTTATGCTAATTATTGCTATTCTGATCAGATGAAGCGCCATCTGTCGGACATTTTTTGAACTTTTGTATTTTTTTGGTTCTAATAAAACCCCATGTCATTCCAAGCATGTGTGTCAATTTTTACCTCTCTATCTACATTATTCCGTGATTTATTCAGTTTTCAAATTTATACTGACTTTTTGATCACCCGGTACTTTTTAGATGGAAGTGGTAGTCAGTATAAGAACAAAAATAATTTTTCAAATCCGTGCAACCACAAAGTAGACTGGGTTGGAGGCTGAATGGCACTTTTTTGCATCTTGCCGTGGTAAAAATGCATATGAGTGGAGTAGGAGGTACAACAAAATGTGAAGTAAGTAAAGCCAGCCTACAAAGACCAACCACTGACCAAATTCTCACAGTACAGGACATGTATGTCTTTTGCAAGGATAATATTAAAGGCATTACCTATTTTCCGATCAAGAAAGAAGAAGAGGTTCTGCATATGAAAACAACACTTCAAACCAGATTTGAAAACTATATAGCAATAAAAGGGACAAGGCATTTCCACAGATTCCTTTGCATTGCAGAAAACTTACTTCTATGCTATGTAACATTAGAAACCAAAATTTATGAGGATCATTGTATCAGTAAAATTACATCTCTGTCTTTAACGTTGAATGGCATAGTGCCATGTGTGTATGATGGACAGTGGTGGTTGCAGAGGTTGAAAGAATAAGTTTGGGAAACAATGATGTTTTTGTGCATTTTTACCACCCTGCTAGCCCAAGAACATCATTCAAGAAATATACTAGTGACAAAGTTGAAAACGAATGAAAAATGTTTTAAGGAAACTTTCATTGCTTGAACTTATCACAGCAACTGGGAGGTCTTATTCTATATCACAGAAGCTCTCTGAAGAAATAAGTGTTCTGAACATTCACCACCAGATGTTGGAACAGTCACATCTAGAAGGATGTTAATTGAAAATATTTATTTTAAGTATGTCAAAATAATATAAATGTTAATGTCAGTGATGTTTCCACTTTTTGTATATAATTCAGTACCTTACTTCAATAATAATTGATTATATCCCACCAATACATCACACATGAATAGGCAACAGCCTTAAAATCAGTTTGTTCACAGTCAGATATCAATGCTGAAATTTTTACAGTGTGTTGCTATCATATAGTGTACAAACTGTGCAAAAGTCATATTTTTATATTCAGTCCCACTTGAGATGACTAACCCAAAACTTAACAAAAAATGAAAATTTTCAAATTTCAAAAATTCATAAAAAATTAAGGAAGCATTTGTAAGTGTTCTTGCTCTATATGAGGTTAGTAGTGTATGATATCTAACTATTGGAAAAAAATAGACTCTCATAAATCACTCCTCGTTTGTTATTTTTGGGCCTAAAAAGTGGACTTTTGAAAATTTGGATACCAAACTCTGGAGGTCATTTTGACTGGTTATTTTTGAATTTAGGGTATTTTGTGTAATAGACAATGTTACAGAGGACACTTTTCTAAAAACAATAATGTCAATTGCAATGTTTTAACTTAACCCAGTGCAAACATATTTTTGCTAACATCTCTAAACTGAAACACTGTTGCAATTTATAAATGAAAATTGGCCGCCATTCAGTAAAGGTAAAAGGTAAATTTAAAAAAAAAAACTGTTTTGAACTTCTCAATTATAGGGTAATCACATATAAAAAATTAAAACATTTAAAAATGGTCAAGCAACCAACTTAATTTTTATTGGACCACTTCATTTGGATTGACCCTGTGGCGAGAGTCCAGGTTAGATACAAAGAAGCCGAGAGGAGGTCATGTCATTGGGTCAGTGGCCGCCACCAAAGAGGATCGGATGACATCCACAAAAATTGGGTCTGATTTGGAGTGAGAGAGAGGGGGTGAAGCCTCCTGATATGCTGGGGAAGACTCTTCCTTGGACTTACACTGCTTCTTCTTCTTCTTCTTCTTCTTCTTCTTCTTCTTCTCCTCCTCCCTAGGAGGGAGGGTGGGTGGGGGTGTTACCAGGAAGGGAACAGGTGACAGTGATTTCTGGACCAGACAGAGAGCGAGCAGCTTTGGGGGCCTCAGAGCATGGGTCCCTCATCTGACCCGAGGTTGCAGGCTTCCTATCTTGAGAATGGCAGGGAGGGGCACTCCAAGAGAGATCCGCCAGGGGGGAGGAAAGGGAAAGAGAAACCGCAGGAGAAGGGGGAGAGTATCTCCCTTGAAAGCCAGAATACAAGTGCCAGTTTCAGTGTGGTTGTCTTTACGAACCTTCTGCACACATCGAACAAAATGAATGCCGCATCACTCCAGATTAGCCTGGAGTTCATCAGTTTGAAGGATGAGGTCCCTACGAAAAATCACTATCTGGGCCATATTCAGAGACTACTGAGGTGTAATATACAACCAGGACATTGCCAAGATGATCACAAGCATAAAGAGCTGCGGACTGGGAGGCAGAAGCAGCTTTGATCAACAGGGAGACTAGCCACATCTTACTGAGACACTTCACCAAACTCATCCTCAATATTCTCCACAAAAAACAATGGCTTTATGGTGGTGAATGTGTCCCCGTCCGTCCTAGTACAGATCCGGTAGTGAGGAAAATGTTTCATCCCACCTGACCCTCTTCCCAGGGTGTGGCCAAGCAAGGGAAGGCTGCAGGGTCACACGTAGCAGCATTCAATGAGCTGGTACCACCTGAAGAGACAACTGTTTTGAGAACAGCCAGATTTTTTAAGCTTGATACACTTCATGTGCCAAACATCCACCTTGACACCACCCAATCCGATCAGGGGCTCTCCCCATGGATGCCACCCAGCCCCAGCAAGAGCCGTCAATCACAGCAGTTGTTGCCAGGAGTTCCGATGCTCCAGGATGACAAGCTATCACTCCTTGGCATACATGGGAAGCCAACAGCTCAGGTATCAGTAGTGTGATCCCTGTGTTGTCATGGGGCTCAGCCACATGGGTACATGACAGCTCCACCACACAGACTGGCTATACATGCTGGTGACCTAGCGAGGCAGGAGGAGGCTGTGGCGGCAAAGGAGGGCGAGTAGAGGAATCCACGCCGTAGATGCTAGGGAGGAGGTCTTGCCCAAACAGATCACACTAAAGACAACAAATTTAGAAGTGGAAGTCAAACACCCAGGGGGGACCAAAAACACAAAAAAGAATCAAAAACAGGCAACAGGAACAAAACATCAAGGAATACAGGGAACCAGGTGGATAGCCAGTTGACTTGAATAAGAACACAGAGAGAGGGGAAGGATGGGGCAGCGGGGAAGGAGCAATGACGAGGAGAAGGGCACGGTGAAGGAAATACAGCTCAGGAAGGAAGAATGGGACACAATAGCTCGGGGCACTGTGTACGCCATACACGAGCTAACAAAAGAACTGTGAGCCCCTTGTGAGATCAATCATGTTCTGTACACCTACAATTGCCACAGGTAGGTTCACTGGTACACTGAAATGACATGCATTTGAGACAGGAATTAAAAGTGCATAGATGGTTGGTTGGTTGGTTGGTTGGTTTAAAGGGGGGAGGGGGGGGAAGGGGGGGGGGAGACAAACTGCTAGGTCATCAGTCCCTCATTCCGATTAAAATAATTCCACAAGGGTGGGAGTAAAATGATGGAGACATAGAAAACACAGATGGAAGAGAGGAGAAAACCACAAGAATGACAGAAGGGCAACAAACACTAAAATGGACAAAATCGGACAAGAAAACCACAAAGAGACGCAAAAAACATGTATAAGAGATATAACAAGAGAGCAGATTACCATGAGAATAAAAAGGAGAAGACAGCCACTCTGCAGCACATTAAAACCTCCACCCTAAAAGCACTAGGGTTGAGGACACAGAGGGGCAAAGAACACATGCTTAAACTTAGATCAAATGATAAAACCCACCCTCACGAATAAAATGTAAAACTAAAGTTGCTATTCAGATGTTGTCGCCCAACACTGAAGGTAGGGTGCTAGGAAAGTTAAAAGTCCGTCACAGAGCTGCTAATAATGGGCAGTCCAGCAAGAGGTGGACGACCACCATTTGTGCGAAACAGCAACACCGAGGTGGGTCCCCAGATGGAGGACGTAACCATGCGTTATTCACGTATGGCCAATGCGGAGCCGGCAGAGGACAAATGATTCTCTGCGAGAGGACCCCATGGAAGACTTCCACACATTATTAGTCTCCTTAATGACATAGCAGTTTGTTGTGCATATTGTCATGCCATTCCGTCTCCCAAAGCCGAAAAACCCTGCAGCAAATGACAGAACACAGGCCAGTTTCAGAGATGCCCTTCTCCAGAAGTGGTTTCCACATAGTCTGTTTGGCCAGCCTGTCGGTAAGTTCGTTGCCTGGGATTCCGACGTGTCCTGGGGTCCACACAAACACAACGGAATGACGGGGCCACTCCAGGACATAGATGGACTCCTGAATGGATGCTACCAAAGGATGCTGAGGGTAGCACTGGTCGATAGCTTGTAGGCTGCTCAAGAGTCAGTACATAGGAGAAATGACTTGCCACGGCATGAGCAGATGTGTTCAAGTGCACGAGATATGGCTGCCAGCTCTGCAGTGAAAACCCTGCAGCCATCTGGCAAGGAGTATTGTTCAATATGTCCTCCACGAACATACGCAAAGCCTACATATAACCACCAGCCATCGAGCCATCGGTGTAAACCACTTCATGGTCCGGTACATGTCGAGAATCGAGAGGAAGTGATAGCAGAGAGCTAGAGGGTTAACTGAGTCCTTAGGGCCATGCAAAAGGTCCAGAAGAATCTGCAGCCTAGGTCTACACCATGGAGGTGTACGTGAATGGACCTCGAGGAGAGGTGGTAACGGGAAGGACTCCAGTTCAGACAGAAGGGACCAGACACAAACCGCAATCATAAGCACTGACCAGGGCCGCCAATGTGGGAGATCAACCGCCACAGTTGGGAAAAGGAGACGGTAATTCAGATGCACAGGAGAACTATGAACGTGTGCAATGTAACTGGCGAGCAGTTTGTGCGTGCTTAACCTTCAATGGACGGACTCTGGCTTCCACCAGGACACTGGTCACTGGACTCTTCTAAAAGCTCCTGTCACTAGGCGAACACCACATTGGTGCACTGTGTCGAGCAAACACAACAGTGATGGTGCCGCCGAACCGTAAACCAGACTCCCATAGTCAAGGCGGGATTGAACAAGGGCTCTGTAGAGCTGCAGCAGCGTAGAGCAATCTGCACCCCAGTTGGTGTTGCTCAGGCAGTGGAGGGCATTGCGGTGCTGCCAGCACTTCCACTTAAGCTGACGAAGGTGAGGTAGCCAAGTCAATCGGGCTTCGAAAACCAGTCCTATGAATCAATGTGTCTCCACTACAGAGAGTGGATCATCATTAAGGTAAAGATCTGGTTCTGCATGACTGGTGAGATGCTGACAGAACTGCATGACAAACGACTTCGCAGCTTAAAACTGGAAGCCGTGGGATAGAGCCCATGACTGCACTTTGTGAATGGCTCCCTGTAGGTGCCGCTCAGCAACACAAGTACTGGAGGAGCAGTACGAAAAGCAGAAGTCATCCACATACAGAGAAGGCGAGACTGATGGCAATACTGCTGCTAGACCGTTAATAGCCACTAAAAATAGAGAGAGACACTCAATACAGAGTCCTGCAGAACGCCATTCTCCCGAATACAGGAGAAACTACAGGAGGCACCGACTTGGATATGCAAAGTATGGAGTGACAGGAAGTTTTCGATAAAAATCAGGAGCGGGTCTCCGAGAACCCCACTCATACAATGTGGCAAAGACAGGTCGTGTTGTATGCTTTACGTAAGTCAAAAAAGACGGCAACCAGATGTTGACGCCTGGGAAAGGCTTTTCGGATGGCAGACTCGAGGGACACAAGATTATAAGTGATAGAGCAACCCTGGCGGAAGCCGCCCTGACATGGAGCCAGTAGGCCACGTGGTTCCAGGTTTGGTGAGGCTGATTGGCCGGTAGCTATCCACATCAAGTGGGGTTTGACCGTGTTTGAGCACCGGAATGATGGAGCTCTCTCACCAGTGCGACGGAAAGACGCCATTGCACCAGATCAGGTTGAAGATGACGAGGACATGTAGCTTTTAGTCAGAAGAGAGAAGTTCAATTATCAGACTGTGTATACGACCCAGCCCAGCTGTGTAGGGGCAATGTGCAAGGGCGCTGAAGAGCTCTCACTCCGTAAATGGGGCGTTATTGGGTTCACTGTGGCATGTAGTGAACGAGAGGACTTTCCTTTCCATCCGCCATTTGAGGGTGTGAAAGGCTGGGGGTAGTTCTCCGACGCAGAGGCTCGAGCATAGTGCTCAGCAATCACGTCTGCGTTGTTAGATAATTCGTCATTGATGTTAATGGCAGGGGCACCTGTTGAGGTCTGGTACCCAAAAAGACGTCTGTTGTTCGTCCAGACTTGGGAAGGTGACCTACGGTGTCCAACAGTTGACACATACCTTTCAAACACTCCTGCTTCCATCGTTTTATAAGCTGGTGAATACAGGCACGGAGCTGCTTAAAGGCTATTATGTGCTCTAGGGAAGGTTGCCGCTTTTGTTGCTGTAGAGCTTGCTGACACTCTTTAATTGCCTCAGTGACTTCTGGTGACCACCAAGGGACTGTCTTTAGCTGGGGGCACCCTAAAGAACAAGGGATCGCGTTTTCCACCCCAGAAACAATCGTTTTAGTGACCTGCTCTACAACAACATCGATGGCTCCATGTGGGGAAGATTCAGCAGTGACAGAAGGCTTCCCAGTCTGCCTTGTTTAAAGCCCACCTGGGTAGGCGTCTGTGAGCATGATGCCGGGGGAGTGACACGAAGATGGAGAAGTGATCACTACCACACAGGTCGTCATGTGCTCTCCAGTGGATAGATGGGACAAGGCCAGGACTGCAAATCAAAAGATCAATAGCCAAATATGTGTCATGTGCCACACTCAAATGTGAGGGGGCACCTGTATTTAAGAAGCAGAGATCGAGTTGTGACAGTAAATTTTCGACTTCCCTACTTCCGTCAATAAGCATGGCGCCACCCCACAAGGGGTTACATGTGTTAAAATCTCCCAAAAGTAGGAAATGTTTAGGAAGTTGATCAATCAGTGCAGCCAATACTTTCAGGGGTACTGCACCATCAGGAGGAAGATATACTCCAGACAGTTATTTGCCGCATTGTCCTTATTCTGACAACCACAGCATCAACAGGGGTTTGAACGGGCACAGGTTCACTACATACTGAGTTCAGGACATAGACACAAATTTCACCTGACACACTATTATAGTCGCTCAGTTCCTGTAACATCCCTTACAGCCACGGATGGCAGGGATCCACATTGTCGGGAACCAGGTTTCCACGAGGGCAACGCAGAAAGCAGGTGTAAAGTTTAACAGTTGCCATAGCTCAGCCAGGTGGTGGAAAAAACTGCCACAATTCCACTGGAGGATTACATGATCTAGAGACTGGGAAGGCATGAAACACTCAATGAGGCAGTCTATGCCTTAGGGTCCCCTGCTGCCACCAGATGAGTACCCGTGCGATCGACATCCATTGTGTCTGAGAGCCCAGCGAGATCTAGGTTCTCAGTGGACGCCAGAATCTCCGCCTCATCCTTAGACACAGAACTTGTAGTAGTGGCGTGGGTGTCACCGCAGTGCCTTGGTACTTGGGGGTCTTTTTCTTTTTAGGTTTCTCTCCCTGCTCCTTAGGTTTGTCCGGCTGGGAGGGCTTCACTGATTCAGTCTCAGGGACTGAGGAGGACTGTGAAGCCCTACAGCCAGCTACCTGGGGTTGCTTCAGCCACTGGCGGGTGTCAGCTTTGCCACTGGTAGAAACCTGGGAAGGGAGTGACCCAAGGGATCCCTTCCTGATGAGAGGAACCGAAGATGACTTACACTTCTCCGGCTGAGAAGTGGGGTCTGATGTCGCCCATGGTTGGAGGGGTGTTGCTCCTGAAGCAGGTTATGCAGGAGCAACAGGGAGGGAAGTGCCCCTCACCATCAAGGGGGCAGGTGGGGTCTGACAGCTCTGAGAGCCAACTGTACATGGTGGAACCTTTGTTGTATCGGCGGCGTAGGTTTACGTCACATGCACAGGATGTAGCATCTCATATTTTCCCTTAGCCTCAGCGTAGGTCAGTCAGTCCAGGATGTTGTATTCCCCTATTTTTCTTTCTTTCAGGAGAATCCTGCAGTGTGGTGAGCAAGGCAAATGGTGCTCTCTGCAGTTGACACAGATGGGAGGCAGGGTACAAGGAGCATTGGGATGTGAAGGACGTCCACAATCCTGACAGGTGACGCTTGAAGTACAGTGGGAAGACATATGGCCGAACTTCTAGCACTTAAAGCACTGCATCGAGGGAGGGATATATGGCTTTACGTCACAGCGGTAGACCATCACCTTGACCTTCTCGAGTAATGTGTCACCCGCTAAGGCCAAGATGAAGGCATCGGTGGCAACCTGATTATCCCTCGGACCCTGGTGGACACGCTGCGCGAAATGGACACGCCGCTGCTCTAAATTGGCATGCAGCTCATGTTTAAAATGCAAAAGAAGGTCCCTGTGAAATGTGATACCCTGGACAATAATTAAGCTCCTCTGGGGAGTGACAAACAGAAAGATCCCCAGCTTGTCACAGGCAAGTGGTGCCCATGACTCGTCAGAGCATGCTGTTTTGATCAAGACCGACAATTACCGCATTTTGAACAAGCCTTCCACCTCCCCAAACTTGTCGTCTAAATGTTCCACAAAAAACTGAGGTTTCATTGAGAAGAAAGATTCTCCATCAACTCTCATATATACGAGGTACCAGGGTGAATAAGCTTTGTTGCCATCCTTATCCTAACATTCCTCCTATGGTGTGGCCGGGAGGGGGGATCAATCTGGGGTCATATTTCTTACCATTGAAGTTAGACCTTGATCACTTAGAGATTGCTGGTGTTTGACCACCACACTTCATGGCATGTCATCTGCCCTATGCCACCCACTTCAAACAGGGGCCCTCCCCACAGGCGCCACCCAGCCGCAGCAAAGGCCACCTGACAGGACGTCAGCACAGAAAACGATACTGCACAGTGGATGGAGGTAAACGCACCCAGGAGGGTGACCCCACCCAACAGATGGAAAACAGGAGGAAGTGCAGATCCACTTCGATGAAGGATGTGAGAGGTCTAAGTGCATAATGGACACGATGCACCATGTAGGGCACCCATCCCCAATTGGCTCCCTCTTCAGAATAATTTGTAAGAATGGAGGTCAAACCCTACAGGGGACCA
Organism: Schistocerca americana; assembly: GCF_021461395.2. Taxonomy (NCBI): domain Eukaryota; kingdom Metazoa; phylum Arthropoda; class Insecta; order Orthoptera; family Acrididae; genus Schistocerca; species Schistocerca americana. Next base: position 470,301,957 of record NC_060124.1, on the reverse strand, counting down.
ACACATAAAAGCCAAAACGTGTGAGACTTCTTTTAGTTGCCTCTTACGACAGGCAGGAATACCTCGGGTCTATTCTAACCCCCGGACCCGCAGTGTGATGCATAGATGGTGGTACGCAGGGTTTGACATCACAGCAGTGAACCATTATCTTCACATTATTTTGAGATCATGGTCCCTTGAACACTAGAACAAATGCTTCCACATCAGTTCGATTCTTCAACCTTTTCTGAATTTTTGGTTTTACACAAGAAATTGTATGAAGTTTTTATAGTATTGGTATTACTTGTGGTTTAGCTATGTTAATAGATGTAGTTGCTTTCTTGGTACGGAGCGAAAATCAAGATGACAACTGTTAGATCATTGTACAGATCGAAATTCAATATTACTATTGTTAGTTCTGTAAATCGTTAAGACTGTAGTAACTGAACTTAGGCAATGCAGACATTTAGTTTTTTTCAGTAATTGTTAACATTTTACTTTGAGTGAGAAGTGTGGGCTTTGTCGTAGGTTTACGAGTAGTGGCTTACGATGCGAGACTTGTTCAAAATATTTTCGTTCGAGGGAGAGGGGGGGGGTTGCAGTGGGGAAGCCAGTGGGCATTCTCGAGAGATCTTCCCCTGGAAATGTAGATTCTGTAGCACAAATAAGTTAATAGAGAAGCATGAGCATAAGATCTGTGCCTTCAGGTGCAGTTACAAAATGCAAAGGAGGAATTGGATACAGTGAGGAGGGTGCTGGGGAATGGGAACAGGCTGCTCATATGAAAGCAGGTAGGAGGAGGAGATATTCAGACAGTTGTACTTCTCATGTCACCAATAGATTTGACCAACTGTCAGAGCTTAGTGGAGAGGAGGCTCTTGTAGCTGTAGATGTAGGAAACATGCAGCAGACCTCAGTACTTCAGGACCCTAAGACAGCTGCAGTTTCAAATAGAAAAAAGGAGGCTCTGGTATTAGGTAGTTCACAGGGCAGAGGCGTAGGCCAGCAGCTGCAGAAAGTGTTGGGGAGTACTGGGTCACCCAAATTGTGAAGGGTTGTTCAGAAGATTGTTACTTTAATTTTATGACAGAGGACCAGGTAGTGACTGTGAGTGGAGCTCGAAATAGTCTTGATAGAGATGAGGAGTATGATGTATGCAGTAACCTGGAAGAGATAGCTACCCAGACTGGTGTGTACTTCACACAGCTGATCAGTGTCATGATCGGCCTTGTCTTAATGCTGCTGTGAGATGTGTTAACATGGATCTTAAGAAATCACTGATGGCGGAGGGCATGGCTCACATTGCAGTGGTGCCAGTTGAGTCCATCAACGGATCAGGTTTCACTAGGCATGGCCTGTATCTCAATAGGTATGAAAAGAGGAGGTTGGCAAAGCTTACAAGTGACAATGTAGGGTGCGGTGGTCCGATCACTTGTGGGAAAATTCCTGTACTAGTTGGTGTTACAGTTGCACCTTTTTAAGACTAAAATCAGCTAATAGGTATTCCCGTTTAAAGTCATGGTGAAGTCTACTCATGACAGTATCTAGTTTGTTGACAGGAGACACACACATAATGAACAAACCTCAGTTCTTAGCATAACACATCGAAGATAAGTCTGAAGAGGTGGCAGCAATCCAAAAGACAAAGAGCAACTTGTATCTTATCAAGATAGTGGATCTACTCAGTTTTGACTCTTGTTTTCGTGTACTTTAGGTAATATTACAGTTGGGAACTGTTAAAAGTGTAAGTCATCTATTTATTTATTTATTTATTTATTTTATTTCACATGTCTAGTCCCACAAGACAAAATTGAGGAGAAAATCTCCATGGTCATGGACTGTGTCAGTACATGAAATTACAAAAGAAAAGTAATAACAGATAAAATAAAATGTTTATGAATACTAAAATGACAACGTGCTATAAATTTATATAAACACACTCAACAATCTAACACAGGAGTATTACCTTATTAAAGGGAAGTGAGCAAAGATGGAAAGCCTCAAAGGGGGAGCATACACCGAATTGAGCTGTCTTCTCTACACAATCTGCACTTCTGGATAATTTTGAAAATTGGTGGTAGGTCAAACCAACTGACGGGGACCATGTGTTTGTTTAATGAAATATTGTAGAAATGTTGTAGAGAACACCAGCAGTGGAAACTCAAGTCCCAATCATAAACCAGATCCAAGCAGAGAATGCACCAAGAAAACCATGTAAAGGAAAGGCAGAGGGGGAAAGGATAGTGGAAGTATCAGCTTGCAGCACAAAAAGGAAGTAATGCTGCAAAAGCTGGGACCTGTGGTGGCCAAGCATGTACTCTCTTGACACTGAATGAGACTATGTAATCCTCGAGCTTGGAGGACTGGCTACATGAACCCTCGTTTGATTGGATGTTAGTACCTAGGAGCCCACCCTATCCACAGGAGGAGGAAGAGAAAATTTCAAAGGGTCCATCCCAGTTCCATGAACAGATAATAAAAGTCCACATAAACAGAGCCCTACATGCCTAGATAAGCCCTATACAACTGAGGTGCGGCAGGTTCCCCAGATGCTGCACACTAACAACTGTTCCACCTCAACAGCCATACATCTCATAAGTGTGCAGCACATCTTGTGATTGAGGGGACTTTTGTAGAGGTTTATACCATCCTCGCCATCTGGGCAGTCAAGCCAAGATCCCCGTTTCCTGTGACACACAATGTTTCACCACCACACTGCATGGTGGTTGCTGAAGCAAGCCTTGAGTTTACAGTGACAGAGAATTGGTCACACTTACCAGTCCTCAGCTCAGGAATCCTGGAGTCACCAAGCCTGTGCCCAGCAAACAAATGCTGAGCCCCTGAGGGCTGTTCATCATTCTGAAAAAACATTTTTACTAATTCTATAGTTTCAAGATTCAAATTTTTCTCATGTCTCTGATCAAGTTCTGTTAAAAAAAACTTCTCTATAACTGGTCACACTAATCACAATTATTATCGTATACTGTATTATTTAGAGGCTGAGCTCAACTGTCCATTGGAATAGGTCATTCACAGCTATACTTTCACACTGTTCCAATATCAAGAAAAACAAAATTTCACTAAGACTTGCCCTATGCACCCTCCTACCACCACCTATACCCGCCCTGTAACTGGCAAAACATTTATTATCAAAGGGAGAGCCAACAGTGAAGCTACATGTCATATACCAGCTGTTATATAAACATTGTTCAGCCTTTTAAATGGACATGACTACCATCAAATTATCTGTTAGAATGAATAGGCACAGGCAGAGCATGTTTACTGGCAACAGACAATATCCTGTGTAGAACACATGCCACAACATACACAATCAGTTCAGAGCATTACATAAATAGATTTCTTGCCTGCACATTAAGCAAAGTATTTAATCGTGTTTTTATTACATATTACTTTCACTTTTCAAGTTTTTAAACCAAAATAGATGTTAAACAAAAGGAAATGTAAAGTCAACACAATGTACGCATGCATGTGAATTTTGTTAACTGGTTGGTTGGTCTGGGGAGTAAAAAGACTAAACTGCTGGGTTATCAGTCTCTTTTTCCAAGGTCAGGCACGTATCCTGGCTGATCGCAAGGATAAAAAAAGGATGAGACAGACACTCTACAACACAGAAAAATCTCCAGCCTTAAGCACAAGGCAAAAGAAATACAAATGGTAAAAGAAAGAAGACGAACCGACAGCACCACAGGGAGCAAGAAAGAGTTAAAATTTAGGTAGAGTGAAGGTCTGGGAGAGAGAGCCGCACACCCACCCTTAGATTGAGTGATAAAAACTTCCCTCTAAAATAAAACGTAAAAGTAGATCAACCGTTGAGGTGCTGTCTCCTAACACCTTAGGTAGCATGCCTGGAAGGTTAAAAGACAGTATCAGGGTGGCTAATTGGGACAGTCCAGCAAAATGTGGACTACTGTCAATCGAGAACTGCAGCAATCCTTGCGACGGAGGAGGTGACCGTGAGTCAGCCAAGTAAGGCCGATGTGGAGCTGGCAAAGGACAATGGAGCCCCTGTGAGTGCTAGCGTGGATGACCTCCACATGTTTGTTGTCTCCTCGATAAGATGTAGTTTATTTGGTGTACTTGGGGTGTGCCATTTGGTATTCCAGATCCTGAAAACTGTAGGGTGTAAGACCGATTGGAGACCAGTCTCCGGTGTGTCAATCCTCCAGGGTCGCTTTATCGCTTTACCGGTAGCCTGTTTCGCCAGCCTGCCAGGAAGTTAATTTCCCACGATTCCAATATGGCATGGGGTTCAGATGAAGGCCACTGAACGTCTACAGTTTTTGAGGGCATAAACAGACTCCTGGATAATCATTACCAACAAACTCCTGGATACTTATTACTAAAGGATGGCGAGGGAAGCACTGGTTGAGAGCTTGTAGGCTCCTTAAGGAGTCACTACAGATGAGGAAGGACTCACCCGCGCAGGAGGAAATATTCTCATGGGCACAAGAGATGGCCACCAAGTCTGCAGTGAAAACACTGCAGCCATCTGGCAAGGAGCACTGTTCATTACACCCAGCGTGAGCATAAGCAAAGCCAATGTGGTCATCAAACATCAAGCCATGAGCGCAAGCTATTACTGAGGCCTGGTAATCACCGAGAATAGAGAAAAATTGGCAGTGGAGGGCCTCAGAAGGAACTGAGTCATTCGGGCCTTGCAATAGGTCAATACGAAGCTGTGGTTGAGGCATGGACCATGGAGATGTACGTGAGTGGACCTGCAGGAAAGTTAGTACAAGGAGATGGAATCCCTGATCTGGGCAGCCACTGCGGGAGATGGATCACCGAGCTAAGGAAAAGGAGACGGTAATTTGAATGTTTATGCGAGCTGTGAATATTATGTAGTATAATTGGCAAGCAGTTGTCACCTGATCCGCAATGGAGGAATCCCAGCTTCCATGAGTAGGCTGTTCAGTGGGCTTGTTTGGTAAGCCCCCATCGCAAGTCGAACTCCACAGTGGTGTACAGGGTCCAGCATCCACAGTGCTGAGAGCGATGTTGTACCATATGCCACGTTCTCATGACAGGACTGTACAAGGGCTTTGTACAGCGGCAACAGTGTAGGGCAGCGGAGAATGTTAAGATCCACCAGCACTTTTGCTTAAGCTGATGAAGATGGGGAAGCCAAGTTAAGCGGGCATCAAAAACCAGTCCCAAAAAGCAATACATCTCCACTACATTAAGTCACCAAGATAAAGTTCTGGATGTGGGAGGCCAGAACAATGACGACAGAAGTGCATAACAACGATGACTGAAGTGCATGACCCAAGTCTTGGCGGCTGAAAACTGAAAGCTGTGGGTGAGGACCCATGACTGCGCCTTTCGTATGCCTCACTGCAGTCGATGTCTGGGTACGCCAAATATAGATGAGCAGAAGGAAATACAAAAGTCATCAGCATATAAGAAGGGTGATACAGAGAACCCTACTGCTGCTGTGAGACCATTAATGGCCACTAAGAAGAGTGTGACACTCAGTACAGAGCCCTGTGGTATCCCATTCTCTTGGATATGGGGGAAACTGTGTGAAGCACCAACTCGAATTCTGAAGGTGTGGAGTGACAAAAGTTCTGTATGCAAATCAGGAGCGGGCCCCAGAGACCTCACTCATGCAAAGGAGTGAGGATGTGGTGTTGCCAAGCGCTATCACAGACTTTCGTCAGGTCCAAAAAGACGGCAATAAGGTGATGACGGCGGGAAGAGGTTGCTCAGAAGGCAGACTAAGTTGTCAGTGGTGGAGTGACCTTGGCAAAAACTGGGCTGGGACAGAGCCAAAAACCTCCGAGCCTCAATGAGCCAACACAACTGCCAGATCACCATAGTTCGCACAGCTTGCACAGAACGGAGGTGAGGCTAATAGGATGATAGCTAGCCACATCTAGGAGGTTCTTACCGGGTTTTAGCACTGGAATGATGATGCTTTCTTGCCACTCCAGATGCGGTTGAAGACGTCGCTGGTAATCCGCTGACAGCTGTTCAGCCATTGGTGAAGGATGCAGTCTGGCCCAGGAGCTGTGTCAAGACAGTCTGGAGGGGCACTGAGCAGAGCATTATATGGCTCAGGTTGGCATGTAGGAAAAGAGAGGTGGTGGTGTTCCACACATTCTTTTCGAGTGTGAAAGGCGCAGTGGTAGCTCTCTGACACAGAGGTTCTAATACAATGCTTGGCAAAATGCTCTGTGATTGTGCCTGAATCGGTATATACAGTTCCACAAGTGGAAATCCCAGGTATACGTGCAGGAGTCCAATACCCGTAAAGGTGTCCCAGTTTAGTTCAAACCTGCAAAGGAGAGGTTCATGTTCCGATGGTGAAGACATACTGTTCCCAACACTCCTGCTACCATCGTCTGATTAGTTGACGTACCAGGGCATGGAGCCATTTGCAGGCAATAAGGCCACTTATGATATTGGAGGGCCCGACTACAATTCCTAACGGCCACTGCGATTTCCGACAACCACCAAGGCACCATCATCTGCCAGGGGCAACCTGAGGAACAAGGTATTGCCGATTCAGCTGCAGAAACATGGTAGTAGTAATGGTCTGGATCACCTCATCGATGCTGCCATTCAACAGGTCCAATGGTGGTAGCAGAGGAGAAACTGCCCCAGTCAGCCTTGGGAAGAGCCCATCTGGGCAAGTGTCCAGGCAAGTGATGCCGGGGGAGGGACAGTGTAAGAGTGGAAAGTGGTCACTACCACATAAGTCGTCATCAGCTCTCCAATTGATAGATGGTAGAAGGCTAGGACTGCAAACTAAGAGATCAATGGCCGAGTATGTGCCTTGTCCACAATGAAATGAGTGTGGGAACCTGTATTTAGGAGTTGAGTTAGTAGATTCTTGACATCTTTACCATATCCAGTAATATTGGTACCGTCCCACAAAGGGTTATGGGCATTAAAATCACCCCGAAGTAGAAAAGATGGGAGGAGTTGGGAAATTAGTGCAACCAATACATGGTACGATACCTTACCATCTCAGGAAGGTAGATATTGCAGATGGTACTTCCCTGTGTTGTCCTCATCCTGACAGCAACAACTTCTAAAGGTGTTTGTAGGGGCACAGGTTCTCTATAGATAGAGGTCACGACATATATACATACTCCACCCGACATCCTGTTACAGCCAGTAAAATTTTTGTAATACAACTGATAGCCATGAAGGGCGAGGGTACGCATTGCTGGACGCCAAGTTTCCTGAAGGGCATTGCAGAGAGCAGTTGTAATGCTTAAGAGTTGCTGTAACTCAGCCAGATGGTGGAAAAAACCACTGCAGTTCCACTGAGGATGAGACTTTCTGTGATCTGGGAAGGTATGGAGGGAGCAAGGAGGCAGTTTAAGCCTTAGGGTCACCTGCTGTCACTGGATGGGTGCAGGTAGGCCTATCCATTTCCGCTGTAGCTGAGGCATTGGTGAGATCTAGGTCTTCTGGGGACGGTAGAATCTCCACTTCATCCTCAGATGCGGAACTTGTAGGGAGTGGTGGTCATCAGGGTCTCATGTGCCTTAACCAATTTCTCCTTCATCCTTCAACCACTGGTTGATATCTACTTTTGAATTGGTGGAGACATAGGAAGGGAGAGTCCCAAGGGCCCCCTTCCATGCGAAAAGAGCCAGGGCAGCCTGTTGCTTCTTCAGATAGGAGTTGGGGACCAATGTCCCTGGTGTTTAGGGAAGAATTGTTGCCAAAAAGAGATGGTTTTGGGAGCAACGGAAGAAGAAATGCGAACAACCACTAATGGAGTGGACCGTAGTCGGTGACCCTGAGGCAGAGACGAGGGGACTGCTGTTGCCAGCGAAGGTATTGTCATTCTAGTTGCAGTATGTGAAGATGACAATGGGGTGTAACTGTTCATATTTTCAATTAGCCTCTTTGTAAGTCAGCTGGTGCAGGGTCTTTTACACCATAATTTTCCTCGAGGGGGGGCAAATGGAGTATTCGGATGGACATCTACGGTCTCAACATGTGGGGTTGGAAGTACGCAGGGAAGATGTGTGCCCGAATTTCCGGACTTTAGCACTCCATCGTGGGAGATTTTAGATCATATTGATAGACCATCACTTTGACCTTTTCAGGTAACGAATCACCCTCAAAAGCCAAGATGGAGGCACTGGTAGCAACCCCATTACCTTTAGGTCCCCTATACACGCACCAGATGAAGTGAGCACACCAAAAACACAGGTGAGTAACAGTGACTGAGCTGCAGATGCTTTCTGAATCACGACTGATCTGCTGCGCATTGTGGACAGCGCCACACTCCCCCGAACTTATCATCCAGGCATTCTACAAAAAAAATAGAGGCTTTGTAGCCAGAAAGGAGTCCCCATAGGTTCTGCTGTACACTAAATAATGAGGCGAATATGGCTCTCTTCTTTCTGTAACCCTAGGTTCTTCCAATGGTGTAGCTAGGGACAGGAACAATTTGGGGTCATACTTCTAAGCACTGAATTTAACCTCCCCTATCTTACAGACTGCTGGGGCCATTCAGTCTCCAGCAAAAGATAACTTGGTCTGCTTCATACTGGATCATCTGCCAAGGTGCCATCCCCACCGGTCTGGGGCTCTCCCCTCGGGTGCCACCCAACCACAGTAAAGGCCACCTGGCATGATGGCCATTGCACAGAGTCCTGATCCCCCAAGACGATGGGCTACTACTCCTTGACATAAGTGGGGAGTTTGCAGCTCAGACATCAGTAGTGCAATCCCAGTGTTGTCAGAGGGCTACCAACAAGTGGGTACATGATGGCCCCACCACAATTGACTGGCTACCGGGCTGAATACTGGGTGCATCAAAATCCAGTATTGTCAATGGGACAAAAGAGTGCTGTGGACAACAGACGGAGATTATGCACCCAAAAGGTGTCCTCGGCCAAATAGCTGGATTATGGGTGGAGTTGCAGAGCCTTGACAATAATAGGTGCAGACAACCTTACAGCATGATGGATATGTGATGCACTGCGTAAGGTGTCCTTCTGCAAATGGCCTGCACTTTGGAAAAATTTGAGAAGCGTGGAGGTCAAACCCTAAAGGGGACCATAAAACTGAAGGCCGAAAAGTAAGAGATTCCTTTACATCGCCTCTTACAACAGGCAGGAATACATCGGGCCTATTCTAACCCCAAAACCTGCAGGGGGTTTTGTTAATTATTTTCATCTATGAAGTAATAAACAATGAAGGAGTGAAAAACCAGTTAATTTATACCTTTTGGAACAAGAATGAATAAAAAGTTACTCCATTATCCTTTTCCCTTTCGATGATATTACTGTTAGTGTGGGTCTCCGCATTTGGGTTAAAGAAATTGAAAACCATAATTCGGACCAAGGCTCCAGTTCTAGCCACTTTCGTGTATTTGTGAATTTTTTAACTTCTTTTGTATACTGGCTAATCTTACAATAGCTTATGGGTCATTCCATGTCAATTCAATCAATTTGAGAAAATGTTCCAGCTGATAGTCTCAGATTTGGCTGAAATTTAGCACACCAATGCTACCAAGTGTGGAACACTCGTGTACAAAATATCTTCAGACCCAACTTCAGGACTTAATAACTTTGGAACTATTCCACACAGTCCAGTGAAATTTTTACAACCCAGTAACATCCATTTAGAGAACACACTCCATGAATCAAAACACCAACAACATATTTCTGAGGGAAAATAAAAATTCCAAAATGTGATTAAAAAATGTAATACGTTAAAAGGTACATATTATTCCAAAATGTGATTAAAAAAATGTAATACGTTAAAAGGTACATATTGTAGGTGCCCTCTACGCCACATATAATTCACTCAAAAAGGGTATAATTTTTTTTGTGGTAAGCTAAATGTGGCCTAAACACACACAGAACTCATCTTGCCCATATCAGTCACACAAACAGAGTTACATGCACATGAAAATACAAAAATTTGAAAAATTACCTTAAAAACATGGATTTTCTAAGTGTGGTATCACAAAAGGGACAAGTGATATCCAAGCCAAATTTCAAACACTGCATAAGTAGACCATAATATAATATGTGGCAAAATTTCAACTTGTTATTGCAAGGCATTTGTGTACAATAAAAGTTGACAGAGATGTATTTGGTTACGTTTCTTTTAACGCGATTTAGAAAGTAACAGCTTGTTTCACATAAAGCTGCAGCAATTGTTGGGAACCATTAGGCAACAGAAAGTTAAACAATGGTAGTTTTCAGAGACAGAATGAGTCATTGTTAGGCAGGAACAACAAAGGAAACAAGCAACAATTACAGCTTACTCACGTTTCAAGATTCTAGTTCAGACTAGTCAGCACTTGTGGAAAGTCAGTATGGAGGCAGAAGAGTGTACTAGAGGTGCTTTTGTCCAAAAACGTTGCAGTATTGGTAGAGCACAAGCATCTAAATGTCATAAAACAACATATGGAACAAAATGTGGCTTTCGCTTTGTACTGTATGATCTGGTTGAATCAGACCAAGATTTGTTGCTATGGAGATCCAGGATACACCCTGTGGGCACAAGAAGTACAGTTCCACGAAACTTTAGTGTTTGTTATCATCACATGAGAGTGTTTCTGGATAAGTATTCTTTCCTACAAAGAAGTTGTTTTGATCCATTTCGGATTCCTAAGAAGACAGTGAAGTGTAGCCTCAGAGAAATTGATATAAAATCAGTATTGAAAGTGAATCAGTGCATGGGACTCACCAGGACAAAAGTTATGTTCCAGGTGTGTTACACTGCTAAAAAATGAAGAATATTCTGATAGTTTACATGAAAGTGACTAAGAGTATCAGCCACCTACAACCACAGCGGATGAGCGATTAAATACTTCAGTGGCTGCTCTTGGTTCGTCTCCCACAAAGTTGGGAAAAGAGACAGGCCCAGTTATGGTAGAAGAAAACTACAAAAAGCTCAAATGGAATTAAAACACAAAATAGCTGAAACACTAATGGTGGAAGAGGAAGAACTATCTGCTCCAAAGGAACAGAAACCATGCCAGATATGCTCTGATTTGGACAAAATTGTGCATGATTTGAAAGAAAAATGTGTCATATCCACACGCCAAAGAAAAGTAGCTATGCTTACCCTTGCACCTTCCAGCTGGTCTATTGACTACACTACAAAGGAATTCAATGTTTCTAGATGTATGGTAAAGCTAGCTAGGAAAATAAAAGCAACCCAAGGAGTGCTTCCACAACTTCAGCAGGCTCAGGGTAAGCAATGGAGTTCAGAAATAAAGGTGCTGTCAGAGTTTTATGAAAATAATGACTACAGCCGAATAATGCCTGGAAAAAAAAGACTATGTAATGGTGAAAATGTACGTGTACAGGTGCAAAAAAGACTGTTGCTATGCAACATATCAGAACTACATACAGAATTCAAGGATAAGTATCCCAATACCAAAGTAGGTTTATCATCTTTTTTTTCAATCTTCGGCCAAAATGGGTTGTGCCTGTAAGTGCAAGGGGAACACACAATGTTTGTGTATGTGAGACCCATAAAACGCTAAGCTGCTATAAGGGATTCTGGTCTGGATTACAGAGGTGCAATGAAGCTGCTAGTGTGTGAAATCAGTTCCTACCAGTGCATGATACACAGGTGTGAAAAGTGTCCTGGTAAGGCAAATCTTGCAGAACACATGAATAACAAACTGTACAAACTGTATGAACTCCCCCCCCACGAACCATGGACCTTGCCGTTGGTGGGGAGGCTTGCGTGCCTCAGCGATACAGATAGCCGTACCGTAGGTGCAACCACAACGGAGGGGTATCTGTTGAGAGGCGAGACAAACGTGTGGTTCCTGAAGAGGGGCAGCAGCCTTTTCAGTAGTTGCAAGGGCAACAGTCTGGATGATTAACTGATCTAGCCTTGTTACAATAACCAAAACGGCCTTGCTGTGCTGCTACTGCGAACGCCTGAAAGCAAGGGGAAACTACAGCCGTAATTTTTCCCGAGGGCATGCAGCTTTACTGTATGGTTAATGATGATGGCGTCCTCTTGGGCAAAATATTCCGGAGGTAAAATAGTTCCCCATTTGGATCTCCGGGCGGGGACTACTCAAGAGGATGTCGTTATCAGGAGAAAGAAAACTGGCGTTCTATGGATCGGAGCGTGGAATGTCAGATCCTTTAATCGGGCAGGTAGGTTAGAAAATTTAAAAAGGGAAATGGAGAGGTTAAAGTTAGATATAGTGGGAATAAGTGAAGTTCGGTGGCAGGAGGAACAAGACTTCTGGTCAGGTGACTACAGGGTTATAAACACCAAATCAAATAGGTGTAATGCAGGAGTAGGTTTAATAACGAATAGGAAAATAGGAATGCGGGTAAGCTACTACAAACAGCATAGTGAACGCATTATTGTGGCCAAGATAGATACGAAGCCCACACCTACTACAGTAGTACAAGATTATATGCCAACTAGTTCTGCAGATGATGAAGAAATTAAAGAAATGTATAATGAAATAAAAGAAATTATTCAGATAGTGAAGGGAGACGAAAATTTAATAGTCATGGGTGACTGGAATTCGAGTGTAGGAAAAGGGAGAGAAGGAAACGTAGTAGGTGAATATGGATTGGGGCTAAGAAATGAAAGAGGAAGCCGCCTGGTAGAATTTTGCACAGAGCACAACATAATCATAGCTAACACTTGGTTTAAGAATCATGAAAGAAGGTTGTATACATGGATAAACCCTGGAGATACTAAAAGGTATCAGATAGGTTATATAATGGTAAGACGGAGATTTAGGAACCAGATTTTAAATTGTAAGACATTTCCAGGGGCAGATGTGGACTCTGAGCACAATCTATTGGTTATGACCTGTAGATTAAAACTGCAAAAAGGTGGGAATTTAAGGAGATGGGACCTAGATAAACTGAAAGAACCAGAGGTTGTACAGAGTTTCAGGGAGAGCATAAGGGAACAATTGACAGAAATGGGGGAAAGAAATACAGTAGAAGAAGAATGGGTAGCTTTGAGGGATGAAGTAGTGAAGGCAGCAGAGGATCAAGTAGGTAAAAGGACGAGGGCTGGTAGAAATCCTTGGGTAACAGAAGAGATATTGAATTTAATTGATGAAAGGAGAAAATATAAAAATGCAGTAAATGAAGCAGGCAAAAAGGAATACAAACGTCTCAAAAATGATATCGACAGGAAGTGCAAAATGGCTACGCAGGGACAAATGTAAGGATGTAGAGGCTTATCTCACTAGGGGTAAGATAGATACTGCCTACAGGAAAATTAAAGAGACCTTTAGAGATAAGAGAACCACTTGTATGAATATCAAGAGCTCAGATGGAAACCCAGTTCTAAGAAAAGAAGGGAAAGCAGAAAGGTGGAAGGAGTATATAGAGGCTCTATACAAGGGCGATGTACTTGAGGACAATATTATGGAAATGGAAGAGAATGTAGATGAAGATGAAATGGGAGATACGATACTGCGTGAAGAGTTTGACAGAGCACTGAAAGACCTGAGTCGAAACAAGGCCCCGAGAGTAGACAACATTCCATTGGAACTACTGACGGCCATGGGAGAGCCAGTCCTGACAAAACTCTAGCGTCTGGTGAGCAAGATGTATGAAACAGGCGAAATACCCTCAGACTTCAAGAAGAATATAATAATTCCAATCCCAAAGAAAGCAGGTGTTGACAGATGTGAAAATTACCGAACAATCAGTTTAATAAGTCACAGCTGCAAAAGACTAACACGAATTCTTTACAGACGAATGGAAAAACTAGTAGAAGCCGATGTCGGGGAAGATCAGTTTGGATTCCGTAGAAAAAACTGGAACACGTGAGGCAATACTGACCTTACGACTTATCTTAGAAGAAAGATTAAGGAAAGGCAAACCTATGTTTCTAGCATTTGTAGACTTAGAGAAAGTGTTTGACAATGTTGACTGGAATACTCTCTTTCAAATTCTAAAAGTGGCAGGGGTAAAATACAGGGAGCGAAAGGCTATTTACAATTTGTACAGAAACCAGATGGCAGTTATAAGAGTCGAGGGACATGAAAGGGAAGCTGTGGTTGGGAAGGGAGTAAGACAGGGTTGTAGCCTCTCCCCGATGTTATTCAATCTGCATATTGAGCAAGCAGTGAAGGAAACAAAAGAAATATTCGGAGTAGGTATTAAAATCCATGGAGAAGAAATAAAAACTTTGAGGTTCGCCGATGACACTGTAATTCTGTCAGAGACAGCAAAGGACTTGGAAGAGCAGTTGAATGGATTGGACAGTGTCTTGAAAGGAGGATATAAGATGAACATCAACAAAAGCAAAACGACGATAATGGAATGTAGTCGAATTAAGTTGGGTGATGCTGAGGGAATTAGATTAGGAAATGAGACACTTAAAGTAGTAAAGGAGTTTTGCTATTTCGGGAGCAAAATAACTGATGATGGTCGAAGTAGAGAGGATATAAAATGTAGACTGGCAATGGCAAGGAAAGTGTTTCTGAAGAAGAGAAATTTGTTAACATCGAGTATAGATTTAAGTGTCAGGAAGTCATTTCTGAAAGTATTTGTATGGAGTGTAGCCATGTATGGAAGTGAAACATGGACGATAAATAGTTTGGACAAGAAGAGAATAGAAGCTTTCGAAATGTGGTGCTACAGAAGAATGCTGAAGAATAGATGGGTAGATTACATAACTAATGAGGAAGTATTGAATACGATTGGGGAGAAGAGAAGTTTGTGGCACAACTTGACCAGAAGAAGGGATCAGTTGGTAGGACATGTTCTGAGGCATCAAGGGATCACCAATTTAGTATTGGAGGGTAGCGTGGAGGGTAAAAATCGTAGAGGGAGACCAAGAGACGAAGACACTAAGCAGATTCAGAAGGATGTAGGTTGCAGTAGGTATACTGGGAGATGAAGAGGCTTGCACAGGATAGAGTAGCATGGAGAGCTGCATCAAACCACTCTCACGACTGAAGACCACAACAACAACATGGTGAACTCCTTATGATTGACGATGAACTCATTTCTTATAAACAAAGGACACACATGGATCGCACAAGTCTTGAAACAAAGCAAAGTACAGTGGAAAATTTTGTTGAAATGTGTTGTCACAAAACGGACAGACTGACCACACACAGCTTCACAGCAACAGCACAATTGGCTTATCTCAAGTTTTGTAAGGATAATTTGAAACAAGATTAAATTATAGTAACACTAGACTTTTCTGAAAATTATGCATTTATAGTTCAAGATGCCATCCAAGGGTATCATTGGGACAGCAGTCAGCAACTCTCCAGCCATTTGGGATTTACTATAGACGTGAATAAGGTGATGTGTCTGTCATGAACCTGTGCGTTTTTAGTGACTGTTTAATTCATGATGCCATTGCAGTTCATGCCCACATTCGCACTGTCATGGCATATGTGAAAAACAAGCTGCCTCACATACATTTTGTGAAATACTTCAGTGATGGGGCAGCTAGATAGTACAAAAACTGTAAAAATCTAAAAAATTTATGCATGCATTACCATGATTTCCAGATTCACGCAGAATGGAATTTTTTCGCAACAAGTCATGGTAAAAATGTATGTGAAGGTATTGGTGCTACCATTAAGCGCATGGCATCACGAGCTAGTCTGCAGCACCCTACAGAAAGTCACATTCTAACGCCTACTCAATTATTTACCTGGATACAGAAAAATATCCCTGGCATACAATCATTCCATGTTTTGAAAGATGAGGTGAAATCAGTCTAAGAGTTGCTAAAAAGCAGACTAGAACATGTTAAAACTGTTGCAGACACAAGGAGCCATCATCACTTCTCTCCAGTGGACTCTGACAATGTGCAGACGAGCAGACTGTCCGGTTATAACTATAGGTTCATGCACAACATGTGTCTTCACAGTGTGTCTGACTCAGGATTCAGAAGCAAAAGCAGCAACATACAACAAAGTTGCTATGTTATTGCTGTTTATGATGACAAATGGTACTTAGGATGTGTTGCAGAGTGCTGTGAAGCAGAAGGTGATGTATTTGTGAACTTCATGGCACCAGCAAGATCATTTCATTGGCCACGTTTGGCGGACAGATGTTGGATTCCTTTTGAACATATTCTTATGACAGTTCCAGTTCCTATCACAGTGTCAGGAAGACAGTACAATTTGCCACTCAATGTACAGAGTACAGTAGCTATAAGTGTGGGAGAACTTCCGTTCGAAGCACAATCGACTGGTTTTTAGCAGTTAAGGTGCAGTAAACATTAATGATAGGTTGTGTTAATCTGTCTATATGTTGTTGCTTAGTGATTAAACAGTTGAGGGAGAGGATAAGAAGAGGCAGAACAGTTTACGATATGTTTTTACAAAATTTTGTTGTGGAACAATGGCCACATCACCAAATACACGTCAACTTCCATTGCACACAAATGTCTTGCAACAACTTGCTGAAATTTAGGGATATATATCATTATGGTCTACTTATAGTGTGTGAAATTTGGCTTGGATACCACTTGTCCCTTTTGTGCTACCACACTTCGAAAATCCATGTTTTAAAGGTAATTTTTCAAATTTTTGTATTTTCGTGTGCATGTAACTCAGTTTATGTGACTGATATGGGGATGATGAGTTGAGTGTGTGTTAAGGCCACATTAAGCTTACCACAAAAAAATTTATACCCTTTTTGAGTGAATTATATATGGCATAGAAGGCACCTACAATATGAACCTTTTAACATATTACATTTTTTCAACCACATTTTGGAATTTTTTATTTTCCCTCAGAAATATGTTGTTGGTGTTTTGATTCATGGAGTGTGTTCTCTAAATGGATGTTACTGGGTTTGTAAAAATTTCACTGGACTTGTAGAATAGTTCCAAAGTTATTAAGACCTGAAATTGGGTCTGAAGATAGATTGCCAGATGCGGGTTGCAATTTCCGGGTCACACCACCTTCTTTCACAAGTCATAATTCTGGAACTAACTGGCAGGGGAAACAAATACTTTGTACACGAGTGTTCCACACATGGTAGAATTAGTGTACTGAATTTCAGTCAAATTCGAGACTATGAGCCGGAGCCCCTGATTGAACTGACATGGAATGACCCTTATTATAAATGACACAACGTGCTATTCAATTTGATACAGAATGACTTCTTGGTTTGTTCTTGTTTGAGTTCATAATTTTCTGAAAAGGGCTGTGTTAAAGAAATTGAATTTTGTAGAGTTTTTCTTTAAGCAATGCTTAACCAGTTTCTCATATTCTACATGTTTAAATAAATCATCAGAAGAAAATTAATCAGTTGGGAGATAAAGTTCAGTTTTATAGTTCCATTTCTCAGGCGCTTAAATACTGTACAACCCATAAACTATTCTACTTCTATGACCATTAACAGACCCACAATATTTTGGTTCTCTGTTAAGGCCATGGTAGAGACATTTATTCCCCCCCCCCCCCCCCCCCCCTCCCTGTATGGGAGTTACGGTAAGTGTACAAGTGCAGGTTGTGATGCATGAACGATTACATATGGAAGTTTGGGTCTGGAAATCGACCCCTCGCATGAAGCAGTAAATCCGAGTTCAAGTCCCACTCCGGCACAAATTTTCATTGTCATGATTTCATTATATAGCTGTCCATATTTGCAACTGCAAATATATTTCATGTAGACACATGTGTGTCCTGTTTTGAATGTCTCTAGAAATTTACTTGAAACATCACAATACACAGTTGTTCTATATTTTAACTAGACAAATTTTGTGTAAGCAGGACTATTTGAAATATTTCTGGTATTTTTATATCAAGATAGATCTAGCTCATGGCCTTGCCTGAGTATCTGGTATCAATTTAGCTATCCCTGCAAAATAGTACAATATGCAATACAAATCATGAAAATATAACGTATCTGCCTGAAAATCTACAAGGCACTGCAGCCAAATTCTGTCATTGAGAGGGGGGGGGGGGGGTATTATGCACTTGGGTCTGAAATGTTTGAGGCTTCCAGTTACCAAGGAAACTACGTATGCCTATGCATAAACTCACTGAAAATGTAAAATCTGTTAAGTTCAAAGGCTACACTGCAAACAATCAACCTGCAAAAAATTATATACAGCTGTCTTAAGAGAGAGGAAACTTTCTCACAAAAAGGTGCTGAATGTTAATGGAGCTCGAGTCTGTTACTGGGGAGAAAAATAAGAAACTGGTTCCAGGAAGTTTCTGAAACTCTGAATAATAAGGATATGTCATACGGCCCTAAAAGAGTTTTCAATATGGGTGAGGCCTCTTTTTTTGACTCCTGATGGGGAATGAATCGTACATTGTTTCTAGACAAATAATTACAATACTTTTTGTTAACTGTTTTTCTGTATGTCTCAATTGTTGCAACTTTTAATTACTCGTTAAATTCTAGAAACTTTAGCACACTGCCAAATCCACATGGTTTGAGACAAAGAAGAAATACTTTGCTCCCTTAATCAGATTCATAAAAGCAACAACAATGCTAAGTTATATCAAAATCTGAGACAATGGCTATCAAATCATTTTTAGTCATGGAATGACCCAAGTGTAATAATTGCAAACTTCAAGAAGATTCTAATAATTCCAATTCCAGGAAAAGCTGGTGCTGAGAGGTATGAATATTTCATAAGTTTAATAGTTTATGGTTGCAAAATGCTAACACAAATTATTTACAGGTGAATGGGAAAACTGGTAGATTTCAGAGAAATGTACAAACACGTAAGGCAGTACAGACTACCCATCCTCTTAGATGATAGGTTAAGGAAAGCCAAACCTATATTTATGACTTTTGTAGATTTATAGAAAGCTTTTGACAATGTTGACTGGAATACTCTAGTTGAAAATCTGAAGGAAGCAGGAATAAAATACAGGGAGTGTGTGGTTATATAGAACTTGTATAGAACCCAGAGAGCAGTTATATGGATCAAGGGGCATGAATGGAGATAAGTGGTTGAGAAGGGAGTGAGACAGGGTTGTAGCCTATTCCTTTCATACATTCAGTAAGCATTAAACAAAAGTTTAATTTGGAGGATGAATTTAGGTTCAAGTAGGCTAGAAGAAATTAAAAACAGTGACATTTGCCGACGACACTGTAATTCTGTCAGAGACCGTAACAGACTTGGAACAGCAGTTGAATGGAATGGACAGTGTTTTGAAAGAAGGATATAAAATTAGCATCAGCAAAAGCAAAACAAGGGTAACACGATGTAGTCTTATTAAATCAAACAATGCTAAGATAATTAGATCAGGAAATGAGACACTATAGTAGAAGATGAATTTTGCTATTTCAGCGACAAAATAAACGACAACTGAAGTAGAGAAGATATAAATCGTGGACTGGCAAAGGCAAGAAACATATTTCCAAAGAAGCAAAATTTGTTAACACAGAATATAGATTTAATTATCAGGAAGGCTTTTCTGAAATTATTTCTCTGGAATGTGGCCTTATATGGAAGTGAAATGTGGATGATACACCGTTTACAGAATAGAATAGAAGCTTTTGAAATATGGTGCTGCAGAAAAATGCTAAAGATTTGATGGGTAGATCATGTAACCATAGGATAATGTGAGTCATCAATGGACCACCAACTTAGTACTGGAGATAAGTTTCAGGTGTTAAAAATTATAGGGGGGGAGACCACGATATGAACTCCATAAGTACGTTGAAAAGGATGTAGGTCGTAGTAGTTACTCAGGGATACATGCACAGTATAGACAACCAAGAGCTGCATCACACAAGTCTTTCAACTAAAGATCACAATCCATTTTTATAGTTCAGTGTAAACTATAATATGGGATTCATGTCACAGCGGTAATATTATTGTAATCTTGACGCCATCTGTCCAAGCATGGTTGGTGAACGACACGATTGGCAACAATAGTAATTAACCTATACTCACACATTTCCTCAGTTCATTTTTTTACGATTATCATTATTACTACTATCGTAGCCGATTTTAACTAACTGAAAAAGCGTAATTACAACGCCTTGTTACATGCTTTTTTCCCATAAAGGTCTAAGTCTTAAACTTTGTAGAAATTGTTTATTATGCTTGTATGCCTGTTGTAACAGATCCGTTATTGATATAAAGAGGCGTGATCAACGTACGTAAAACAAATTAATTATTTCATAACAGCTTTCACATTGTGGATGAATAAAATGACGTGTACCAAATGCGTTATTCAGGCAAAGAAATGCTACAAACAGAGAGTGCACATTTCTGTAATCCTCTCTCGCAAAATGACGACATTCGTACTTAATAACGTATAAAAGAAACACAAACTCTTAATGCGTAGCTCAATGTCAAGTTTCCTCAAAATACTTCAAATACATTGGGGATACAGTGTTTTGTAAACAATGAAAAATGCACTTAAGGTAACAAATTCTGCTTGTCTAGCTATGCCATAAACATATCAAAAAATGTTGGCCATATTTTAAAACATAAAGTTACGATAAATTGAGACACACTCTTCCACAACACGTACAATATGTACGCCCGTATTACACAATGCAGAAACATCTTTCTGTACGTGACATTAGCCGAAAAAAAATCTAATATCACTTCAACCTTACCATATTTTCCTATACTCGTCCATAGCAGGTATCGGGATTTTTAAACAATCAACACATGGCGCTGTCACAACATTCAAACAATGACGCTACAAAGCTCTGAAACGAAAGCTACCCCACATCTATTAATGATAACCACAACAAAACTCTCATTTGAATATCATCTTTGATTAACAACCAGTATTTTAGTAGTACGAGTAAACCTTAAGGGAAGAAACTAATTTCTCCTCAAATAAAGATTTAAAGGGAGATTACGGCGAGAAAGGTCAGTATGACCTCTCCGGAAAACACAAAACTTTGGCATAAATTGCCAATGCAATCCATGACTTACCAGAAGAATATCTCCATAAGGAGACGCAACATTTAATAACATCTAGCAAAAGACAAGCTGCAATAACAAATACGTTATCAGATAAGCGATCGGAATCTTAGACATTTAACAACTTAGGTTACCGTACCTTAAGATCACCCCAGAAAAACAAGAAAGAAGATGTCGGTCATCCAATGGAGTTTGTGCTCGACAAAAGAAAATTCTTCACGGGAAACAGAAGATGTTTCCATTAGAACAAGACACTTCCAGTATCTCAGCTAGGAGATGAGGTAAGAGTCATAATAAGGGTTAGGCAGTTTATGAGAAACACAAATTTAACAGCTATGGAAAATCCTCAAGTTAACCCTGAGGGTAATCCTGCATAAAGAGCCACACAACATGTAACGACCCATACTAGTTTTACTCTTATTCAACAAAATGCCAGCAATATATCTCCAGAAAGTTTTGCACATTTTCAGAGACCTCAAAATTTTTACAAAACTACTGATAGTGGACCATTTGTGGCAGACCAGACAAAAAAAAAAAAAAAAAAAAAAAAAAAAATAGATCGTGTGCACTCAATACCCTTAGGAAAGTTTTTGTATCTCTCCCTTCCAGAAATCAAGAATGCAGTCATCAGCATCTCTTCTGTTGGCAAAAATGAAATAAAAATATAATTAAAATCTTCAGACAAAAGAATTTCTTTGTTTATAACAAAGTAGTAAAGAAAAAATATGGAGCCTACATTCTCTCCTTTCTGTTTCATAAACCAGAAGTAATCAGAAAAATCGACATGGCCCTGGTAAAAGCGGAGATTTTGGATGTTATGTAATTTGTTTAACCAGATTTACCAAAAAATATGGTTCAGATCAAATAGTGAAATTACAAACCTTACTGGAGACAACATCAGTACATGGAAGAAGATGCCCTGTCGATTTATATGAGGGTTGGAACTTTAATAGTGGCAACTACTTATTTACAGCTCGTACAAAATAGATACATGTTTCAAAGTTTTACTGACCTTCAACCAAGAGCTGCATCACACAAGTCTTTGAACTGAAGATCACAATCCAGCATTGTGTATATCCCGTTGCCAGCGATGTAGAAGTCACAGGATACTCTTAGCATTGCCAGTTGTGTTGACAGTTCGAGCGGCGCGGTCTATTACCTGACGAATTTGTAGCAGTTCTGAAGTGAATGCCGTGAAGCGTTTCCTTCAGTTTAGAAAACGAGTTGAACTTACGAGCGTTTAAGTCAGGGGAATGCAGTAAGCGGTACAGCACTTAGCAGCCTCATCAGTCAAACAAATCAGTAACAGCTTGCACTGTATGTGCTTCAGCATTGTCCTGCAAAATGATGGTCAGGTTCTGCAGAAAGTGTCATCATTTCTGTCTCTATGCTATTCATTTTTGGAACACAACCTACGACCAGTTTAAAGACAGAAGTGATGACACTTTCTGCAGGACCTGACTATCATTTTGCGGACAATGCTGTTCAGGATCGCTATTTGGTGTGGAACACGAAAGGCAGCAGCATGTTTGACCTGCTCAAGTTGATCTACCACTAATTCAGTAATCTCTCGAAAGAAATACACCCAAGGATTAGGTAATTTGGCAAATATTGTGTCTAACTTCACAGAAGATACAACAACACCACCCCTGGGCTGGCTCCTGGTTCCCCTTTGATATAGCAAGTCCCGCTCTTCAGACCTCCTGCCATCCAATTCTAGACATGTGAGCTTAAACTTCAATGCATTAACCAAAGACCCCAACTCGACAGTTAATTTCTTATGATGATCTTGCAAACCTAATACGCCCAAATCCTCTATCAGATTGGTTAAATGCACTAACTGTGCCCGCACCCTATCCAATCGACTGCCACTAAGTTGAGTGCCTTCCAACGCCCCCATTGTGTCCTCAAGGCCCCTAACAACCTTAAACAAATATTCCAAGGCTGCTTCTGTCTCACCCACCACCGCTGGCTTCACGTCAACCGGTAACACGCAAGCAGGCCACGAAGTCCGGAACACTGCCCTCAATAGGCTGGCGCCTTATCGCCAACTCATAAACAAGGTGGTCGTTCCTCAACAGGCCGATCCCTGGGCACTGCCTGACTGCCATTCAAATAAGGCACCTGAAACAATCAACAACGAATACAATATGGTGCAACACTAACAGAAATAAAATTCAAACTAACAGCAACTGGAATGGCAATATCACAAACGTAACCACGCCCTGCTACCAGTTGAAATCTGTTTTCGCAGGACAGAGCGGATCAGGTTGTGGAAAGGGACCCCAATCAGTTGCTGTTAGTAGCACAAACATACAAACTTTATTTTGCTAAAACACTTAATCACACATACCCTTAAAAGAATTCAGAAACAATATGGCTTTAGGCCAGAACACAAGTTATTAAAATTGCCTTAAGGAATACTCATGGCTGAAGGCCTTAGTTACAAAATAGAAGAACTGAGGGCTTAAGGCCTGAATAACAAGAATTTCAGCAAGAAAATTTTAAAAAGTTTTATACAAATAACGTTTCAACTTTTAATTTAAGACGGCTGAAGGCCTTATCTTAAAATATTTCACGTAGAAGTTCAGCTGAAGGCCACATACTGAACATTAAAACAAACTAAATTAATGCACGGCTGAAGGCCTCGCACAGTACTTGAGACTAAAAGAAAATCACAATCCAAAACAACAGAGCAGTGGTGCTCAGAAGTGTTCCAAGGGTCAGCCTGAGGAGGAAACTCTAACGTAAGTTTAGTTGAGGCAGGCAGCCAAATGTAATACTAAATAATCAGATGGCTACACGACCTAGGTATTGCTGAAGAACCAACCAACAACTTAACCAATTCCCTTCCACCTGACCAACAGCACAACAACCGAAAATATCAGCGAGGACAAAATACCAGCAGCTCTATGTCTTGTCAATTGGCATCTAAATACAGTCAAGGCACAATAACCACACAAAAAGTGAACAACACCAAGGCTGTTGAACTACACGCTGTGCCGGACAGCATCGACATGGCGAGGAAAACACACTGCTGGAAAACTATGCTAATGACCAGGGCAGGTAACCGGAATGTTAACGGCCACAAGGCAGAAGATACCGCTGGTGCACTTCAGAAATAAGTTACAATCAATTCAATAGTTAAACAGCATACAGGAAGACAGCTGCAACATTTTGCCGACTCCAGCACACCATACGTTGCTGCTTGCAGAAACGGCCCAGAAAGCAACAACTGGCAATGAATGAAAAGATGTCACAGAAGTTGAGGTTTCATAACAGGTTAACTGATTACTCAACTCCAGTATCCAGTTTTGGTGGGAGACGAACTTTGCAGCTCTCAAAGCTAGTGCTTCATAAATCCGACCACGCGAGCACGCTACCAGCGACCCCGGCCTGACCTCGCACTGTGGAGACTTCCTCGCTGCTCTGCCACAACCAACCGACTGCCTCACACACCACACATGGAAATATAGTGGTCTCACCAATGATGGTACAGCAGTACTAGTATCGATAAGCGGAGACTTCCTTGCTGCTCTGTCGCAACCAACCAACTGCCTCATACACCACACACAGAAATATAGCGGTCACACCAAAGATGGTACAGTAGTACTAGTATCAATAAGCGCTGCTGATACCTCTGATGGAGGCAAGTCAGCAACTCGTTATGGTAGTAACTCAGGGAGCAATAAGATGCCACTTGATTGTGAGAAAATGCCAAAGAAGAAACGGCATCAACGCGAGCCGCCACAGCTCAGTCAGTTTCTTCGCCTGAAGTTCTTGACGAAAGACAAATTGGTAAACCAGTTGTCACCAGCAGTATTTCTGATTGTACCTTGTACTGGTTTGACCATTCCAAGAACAATATTTTCAGCTGAATTACTGGCATTAAATGGTCCCACTGATTGCTTACTGATGTTCGGTTCTAAATTCTAAGTAAGCTGTTTTTACATCAACCAAAGCAAACGCTTTTAATCCATAATTTGTAGGTTTGTTAGGAATGTATTGCTTGAATGGGCAGTTTCCTCTGAATGCCAAAAGCTGTTCGTCAACAGTAAGATATACACCAAGTGAATAATAGTTCTGGCAATTGTTCATGAATAGTTCAAGTACCTCTCTGATAGCAGCCAACTTGTCCATCTGTATGCGAGGACCTCTATCATGGATAGTATCAAGCCTCAGACATCTGAACAGAAACCTGAATTGGTTTTCACTCATGCATAAATAACATGATTCAAGTCAGTTTCCCTTTGAATTATCCCACAATTTCGATATACTCTTCTTAGAACATCTCAAAGATCCACACAGGTATAACAAAGCAATGAAAGCTCTGATCTCTATTGCATCTGTTTCTTTAGCATCCCTTTCCCTAGTTTAGTTAACACCACCTGCATTGATGTGTATATTAATGAATGTTGTGATAATGCTTATTATGTTTTGGTCTAAGAACAAATTCAGAATTTCTATTTCTGTCTTTTTAAACAAGCTTGATTTTTTGGTCCAGGCAAATGCGTAATAATATTACAACATCTGCTTCTAACCTTGGTAGGATATTTATTTTTACTCCATTTAGTTATTGCATAAAAATTTTAAAAACATTATCAGCGACCTATTAAAATTAAAATTTAATGATTAGACAGTCTTGGTCGCAACTTTTTATTTTTGTTGGAGTGATCGGTTTTCATTCTATTTAAGAACCATCTTCAGACTCCAGAACGGTGGGTGGACTCCGCGGAATAAGCATCCAGCATCGAGGGTGGGCGCAACTTGCTCCACGGAGTCCACCCACCGTTCTGGAGATGGTTCTTAAATAGAATCGAAACTCCAGAATGAGATTTTCACTCTGCAGCGGAGTGTGCGCTGATATGAAACTTCATGGCGGATTAAAACTGTGTGCAGGACCGAGACACGAACTCGGGACCTTTGCCTTTCGCGGGCAAGTGCTCTACCACTGGGGCTACCCAAGCACGACTCACGCCCCGTCCTCACAGCTTTACTTCTGCCAGTACCTCGTCTCCTACCTTCCAAACTTTACAGAAGCTCTCCTGCGAACCTTGCAGAACTAGCACTCCTGAAAGAAAGGATATTGCGGAGACATGGCTTAGCCACAGCCTGGGGGATGTTTCCAGAATGAGATTTTCACTCTTCAGCGGAGTGTGCGCTGATATGAAACTTCCTGGCAGATTAAAACTGTGTGGTAGAGCACTTGCCCATGAAAGGCAAAGGTCCCGAGTTCGAGTCTCAGTCCGGCACACAGTTTTAATCTGCCAGGAAGTTTCAGAATCGAAACTGGTCACTCCAACAAAAATAAAAAGTTGCGATCAAGACTGTTTTAATCCTTAAATTTTAGTTATTCCATCTTCCCCCCCCCCCCCCCCCCCCCTCCCCAAAAAAATGCATCCTCTTGAGTTACTTCTTCATATGACATATATTCATCATTTTCTGACACTTATTATTCTGTTCCTGAATCATGAACACTTTCATGAACACAACCCTCAGTCTCTGAGTCAGCGTTATCACTGTGAGCATCTTCATCTCTCAGCTCATTGAACCATTCCAGCCATACATTAGGATTGTTGAGACTCGCCGATCTTTCAAAGTGCCAACCATGCAGCAGCAGCGCCACCTAAGCGGCCGTAGACTCGGACTCAGTTATGATTTGACTGTTAAAGTGTACACACGTCTTACTCTGTTTACTTGAGCTGTGACTTTCATGTGTTGCGTCTTCCTTGAAATATATTTGTTCAACTTGAAGTTATAACAATTGGCGACGAGGTAGTAGTTTTTCTCTTCCATCGTTGACCCACATGTTTCCATAGCTACTTTAGAGCAACTATTGCAAGGTCTCATAGGACAGCAAACGCTTCTCACAAATGCGATTCGTGATTTCGTCGCGGCATCAAATGCGGAGCGTCTCTCGTCGTTGTCTCTACCTCCTTTTCCTCCTTACGACGAGACGGCGGAAGACTGGTCTGATTACGAAAAACGCCTTCGACAGCACTTCTTGGCATTTCATGTCGCGGACGAACAAACATGTAAGTCTCTATTCCTTTCATGGATTTCACCTCAAATGAATCGGTTGTTGTCGCAATTGGCTCCTTTGAAAGATCCTGCGTCTTTGTCCTTTGCTGAAATGTGCTCACTTCTGTCCGTCTATTTTCAAAAGCAAACGCATGTGGTAGCCTCTCGTGTTGCCTTTTATCGTTGTCGAAAACAACCGAATCAATCCTATCGCGCTTGGGCTGCTGAACTTCACTGCCTCAGTAGAAAGCGTCAATTTGTTACTGAAGTTTACAAAGAATCCTACGCCGATCCCATGGTACGGGATACTATTATCCGATCGGCGCCCGACAAAGAAGTTACGCAACGTGCCCTTCAGTTGGCAAATCCGACTCTAGATGAAGTCCTATCCATCGCTCAGTCTTTTGAAATTTCTCGCGCCGCTGGAGCGCAAATAGAGGCATGGGGCGACGTCGCGGAAATACAACCTCTGTGCGATGTTGACGAAGCGTGTGGCGTGTCCCCGCCGGCCGACGTGGCCGCAGTACACTCCCAAGCGCAGCCTCTGCCTAACCGTAAACAAACCTCTAAGAAACTGCAGCAAAACCCACGGCAACTTTCTTCATGTCCGCAGTGTTTTACGAAACATTCACGAGAAGATTGTCCACAACGTTGGGCCGTGTGTCACAAATACAAAAAAAAAAAAAAGGGTCATGTGTCATCCGTTTGCAAATCCGACCGCATACATGATGTTCATGCACATGATGCTGATTCTGATTCTGTGTTGTCTGTCAATTGTACTTCTTCCCTTTCAGGGAAGTTATTCCTCACTGTCCAAATACTTGGTCGAGATGTTCGCATGCAGGTGGATACTGGTTCTGCTGCCACTATCATCAATTCTCAGACGTATCTTCAGTTGGGTTCTCCAATCCTGTCACCTGTCACTAGACCATTACGGACTTACAATAAACAGAAGATTTCTCTCTTGGGACAATTTGATGCTGAGGTATCTTACAAATCTGTCGTTCGCACTGTTCCCATATTTGTGGTAGACCATAGTAACGCGGAGAATCTTTTTGGTTTCGATGCCTTTCGCGTTTTTGGGTTCTCCATAGATGACTCTGTCACTATCGTCTTTGATGCTATTCCTTATGCTCAATTGGATTCCTTGTCGACGACATTTTCGTCCTTTTTTTCTCCTGGGTTAGGCCGTGCAAACGACTTTGAAGCTCATATCACGCTCAAACCCACTGCTCGGCCTAAATTTTTTCGGGCTAGGCCCATTCCTGTGGCCCTTCATGATCAGGTCAAACGGGAGCTGGATCGTCTCACTGCTTCAGGGGTCTTGCTTCCTGTCACTTCCAGTGAGTGGTCCTCTCCTGTCGTCGTTGCTAAGCCAAATGGTGATATTCCTCTCCGTGGCAATGTCAAAGCCACTGTAAATGCTCAATGCCTTATCGACACTTACCCTATGCCTCGATCTGAAGAACTGTTCACTAAACTTGCTGGAGGCCAGTATTTTTCTAAACTTGACCTGTCAGAAGCTTATCGTCAACTTCCCCTCGACGCTGCTTCCCGGAAGTTTCTGGTCCTTAACACGCCTTTCGGCCTCTATCAATACCAACGATTGCCATTCGGGGTTGCCAGCGCCCCTGCTCTCTTTCAGCGATTCTTGGAAAAATTGTTGCTCACCGTCCCTGGGTGTATAAATTACCAGGACGACATTGTTGTCACTGTCTCCACCACTGACGAACACCTTCAAAATCTCCGCACACTTTTTCATGTCTTACAGACTGCCGGTCTTAAGTGTAATCTTCAGAAATAAAATTTTTTTTCAGGGATCTATCACTTACTTGGGGTTTCAACTGTCTCGGGATGGTATTTGTCCACTTCAGCAAACTGTCGCTGCGATCGATGCTCTTCCTTGCCCTACATCTGTTAAGGAACTGCAGGCCTTCTTGGGGAAAATAGCATACTATCACAAGTTTTACTGTCTGCTGCTTCGGTTGCAGTCCTTGCGCACCGTTTTTCTGGCGGTTCTGAACGACCCATTGCTTATGCCTCCAAAATGCTCACAACTGCCCATCAAAAGTATTCTCAAACTGAAAAAGAAGCTTTGGCCATTATTTATGTTCTTCATAAGTTTGGTGTTTTTCTCTATGGATCCAAATTTCATCTTGTTATGGATCACAAACCACTTGTTTCCTTGTTTCATCCATCAGCGTCACTTCCCGGCAACGCTACACACCGCCTCCAGCGTTGGGCTCTTTACTTGTCGCATTTCAATTATGAGATTCATTTCCAGCCTATGGCTCAACATGCGAATGCTGATGCACTGTCTCGCGTTCCCAGGGTTCCTGATCTGGCATTCGATAGGGACGAACTTTTGTGTTTCCACGTGGATGTTGCTGAGCAGCGGGTTGTGGATGGGTTACCCATCACCGGGGACCGGCTGGCGGCTGCTACAGGTTCTGATCCTACCCTCTCCTGGGTTTTACGCTGTGTTCAGAAGGGTTAGCCAGATCGTCCGCCCGCTAAGACATCTGATCCGTTGCGGAACTACTACGCTTTGCATTACCGCCTCACGGCTAGGGATGGTGTTATCCTCCTTTCCACCGAAAATGCTTCGCCGCGTGTTGTGGTACCTGTGTCTTTGCGTGCTTCGGTCTTGCGCCTCCTTCAGCAAGGGCACTTGGGTGTCTCTCGCACAAAATATCTGGCGTGCCGTCATGTGTACTGGCCCAGCATCGACTCTGAAATCGCACACATGGTCACTGCCTGTGGCCCTTGTGCGTCACAGGCTGCCGCCCCGAACTCATCTTTGTCACCGTGGCCTTCACCTGAGAAGCTCTGGGGGCGTATTCATGCTGACTTTGCAGGACCTTTTTTAGGTACTTATTGGCTTCTCGTTATTGACGCCTACTCTAACTTTCCTTTCATTGTCCGTTGCACGTCGCCACCACCGTGGCAACCACCAATGCTCTAACTCGCATTTTCTCTTTGGAAGGCCTTCCCTCTACTCTTGTTACTGATAATGGTCCGATTTTGTGGATTTTTGTACCCATCATGGCGTCATGCATGTCACGGCCCCTCCGTTCCATCCACAGTCAAACGGTGAAGCTGAACGACTGGTCCGCACATTTAAGGCTCAGATGAGGAAACTCCTGACTTCTTCTGCTGCTGATGATGCACTTCTCCAATTTCTGGCTTCTTACCATTTCACCCCCATGTGCGACCACAGCCCGGCTGAGCTCTTATATGACGCTACTTCATCTTCTGCGGCCTTCCACCTCATGGCCGCGGGTGGCTTCGCTTGGCTGGCTTGTATGGGTATGGGGATATGGCAGTCGGCCAAAATGGAGTCCTGGCCGCATCTTACGACACAGTGGCCGACGCCTGTATGAAATCCAGACGGACACGAGTGTTGCAGTGCGTCATTCTGACCAGCTTCGGCCTCGTGTGCCGGCAACGCCTGTTCCCGATGCCGCTACACCACCTTCGGCTCTACCTGATGATCGGGATAACTGGAATCTCTCATTACTCACAACGCAGTCCTCTCACCATCATATCGGTGCCAGCACAAGAACTGACGCCACCAGGAGACATGCCCTTGCAGGAACCAGATGACCACCATCTGTCGGAGCAACTCTACTCGCCTCCTTCTCCTACAGACGCAGACACATCGCCCATGTCTCCTGTTATAACAACCGGACTTGCCGCAACGTGCAGATTGGTGCACGGGGCCCCAGCAGATTCGACCCCCACGTCTCTGGTCATCTCGGCCCATTATCATCGCGGACACTTCTGTCCGTACGGGAAGCCTCCTCCTCGAGACTTTACGGCCAGTCAAACAACACCTATGGACGTTAGCAATCTACAGGCCACCTCCTTCAAGACCTGTGGAAAAACTTCAAAGGGCGGAAAAGTGTTGTGACTCGCCGATCTTTCAAAGTGCCACCGCGCAGTTACGCACATCCTCTACATGCGGCGCTGTCTGCCAGCCATGCAGCAGCAGCACCCCTTAAGCGGCCAGCCAGCCAGCGGCCGCTAGATTTGGACCCAGTTATGATTTGACTGTTAAAGTGTACACACATCTTACTCTGTTTATTTGATCTGTGACTTTCATGTATTGCGTCTTCCTTGAAATATATTTGTTAAACTCGAAGTTATAACAAGGATCTCTACTAAACTCTGTCTGAGGTTTCTTTGCCTTTGATATTTCTTCCAAAATCTAAAAATAAAGAGAATACTAGGTAACATGGAAGGTAACTACAATCAGTTTCAATAAGCCTAAATTTTTGCACATCATAGATCGATTGAATCTAGGAAAGCAATAAAGTAATATAGACTTACTTTGTTTCAGATTGTGGCAGCAGTGCTCGCACGGATGACCAGTGTTCCCCAGGCTATAATAATGTTTCATAAACAATGTATCTTTTATAACTGAAAGCCAACGACTGGAGCTAACAGTTGGAGAGTTAACAGAAAGGTACTGAAAATGGCGCAAACTCAATCCAGCCCTGTCAGACAAAATTGAGCGTGAAAGTCATGTGGATAATGAGTGTTATCCATGCAAGCAATGGAGGCCTTAAAATGCTTTGTGGGACAGTGTCAAATGCCTTGGTTAAATCTACTAAAGTTGTATAGGTGTGTTCCCTATTTCCTAAACCATGTAATATTGATAATACAACTTCCTGAACTGCCTTTATTGTTGATATACCACTTTGGAATCCATACTGGGCCCTGTTTAGGAGGTTGTAAGACTCAAGAAAATCATTTAATTGGTATTTCATTAATGTTTCAATAATTTTGGGTGTTATAGGTACTATTGCAATGGGTCTGTAATTTTGGAGTAAATTTCTGTCTCCTTTTTTGAATATGGGCAAGACAATTGTCACTTTAAGGCAGTCTGGAAATGTTTTTTCTGTAAACATCCTATGGATTAGGTAAGACAGTGGACTGCACACAGTGTTTGTTATTTTCTTTATGATAAAATTATGTAAGCCACAGATGTCCTCAATGATTGACTACATTCAGTATATCCTTAGGATAAATAGTTCTCCATCCAAATTTCAGCAAGTTTACTGGCAACTCTTATTTCCCACAAAGTGGGAAGTCTATCTTCATTGTCCACTAAATTTCTTTCATCTGTTATAGCTAATTCCCCAGAATTTATGAAACTATTGTTTAGTTCATCTGCACTTAGAGGGACAGGTAAATTTTCTGCAATTAACCCTGTTTCTGCATTATTTGCCATGCTGCGTTACACTTGTTACTGGCCTGAGAAATATAGTTGTTAGCTTTTCCTTTGCAGAAATGATATCTTTTATGTAAAGCTTTTTTAATTTGGCATATGAATGTCTATATTCATTACTCAAGCAAGATTTATCATAGTAAATTCTTAACAGAATTCTTAAGTTATTTAAGTAAGGTGTATACCAGTCAGTTACGTTACTTTTCTGTTTTCTCCTTGCATTTAGTGTATTGTGTTTAGTAATGAGGGGGAATATTCATTAAAGACAGTGGTAATGGTATCTAAGAAATAATCAAAAGCATCACTTAAAGTCTTATTCTCGACAACAGTATGACACTAATCAATGATCAAGAATCTTTGCATGAGGTTTGTTACATTTGATGGGTTTATATGCCTTACTGTCTGGGGTTCTATTGGTTGAGAATGACTTTTTTTAACCCCATTAATTTCAGGAAAATTCCATCGTGGTCAGAGAGCATCGGCTTAACAATATTTAAGACTACATCATCTCTGCCAATGTTTGATATGACATTATCTGGACGTAACTGTATGACTTGAGGGTATCTAGTAGTAATTTATTTTTAGAATTTTGCACCATCACATCTACATTAACGTCACCAAATATTAAAATTTTATGATCCTTATATCTAAGTAAAT
The DNA here is from genome assembly GCF_021461395.2 of Schistocerca americana. Classification (NCBI taxonomy): domain Eukaryota; kingdom Metazoa; phylum Arthropoda; class Insecta; order Orthoptera; family Acrididae; genus Schistocerca; species Schistocerca americana. Next base: position 470,269,229 of record NC_060124.1, on the reverse strand, counting down.
ACATTAAGAGATTATCTACATGTTGGACAATAACTTTGGCACCAGTTTTGGGGACACAGTACATAGATACTACCACAATCTTGCTTTCAGGGAAGTGAATGGCAGCAATTTCAATTTCTCTTTCATGCACTAAATCCTTAAGATCTATAATCATAACTGTATGTTTGAGATCACTTTTCATTAGTATTGACACTCCTCCATTTTCCATTACTGATCTAAAATAGCGAGTTAAAAATGTAAAACCAGCAGGACTATACATCTTGGATCCATGTTCTTTAAGCCAGTGCTCATTTAGGCACAGAATATCACAGTACAAATCTTCTAAAACTAGTTCCAGATCATGCAGTTTCTCACTTGCTTTATGTTTATATGAAAGAAGGGCAGACAATCACAGTCTTCTTTTGATTGTAGCACAGGTTTCTCATAATCTAACTTTGTAGTTAATGGTGGTGGTTAAAGGTTATTAGGCCTAGACCAAGACTTGTTTCAAGTCTCGGTCCCTGATGGAGACATTCAGTTTAAGAATGTGGATTATTTTCTGCAATTTTAACCTATCACTACAACTTTTTCAATAGTCTGGCATAAAGCTAATTTACCAGGGTAATTAAAGTGCTGTCCATGTTTTGTATAATAGCCTCTTTTATAAGTGCTTACATTTGTTACTGTCACATTATTAAAATGATCACAGATTTAGTTGTATCTAGTATTACTTTTGATACTTCTTTGCTTACTCGTGAAGCTTCAGTCAAGTCATGCCATGTGGTATATCCACTACGGTGCTATTTGTATGTGTGAATCTAGCTAATGTTCTCTTGAGGGCAGAGGTGAATAGTGAATAGTGTTTTATTTGTCTCATAACATACAATTTCTAATCATATGATTAGTGTACAGGAGACACGTCAAAAAATTGATAATACAACTTAGGCCTAATCGATACAAAGAATTTTAACATTAATATAAACTTTTATTTTTCTTTCCTCCTTTTTGTGAAGGACAGCTACATTTACACACAAGACTATATGTAAATTTATCCTGCTCAAATGTTCAGTTCATCCTTCATGAACTCCTCAATAGTGTAGTAGCAGCGTTTGACAAGTATATCATACAGCTTTGTTTTCAGTGTCTCTACCTTCATACTCAGAACATTCTTTCCTTTTAGCTTGTTATGGATTTTCATTGCCATATACTGAGGAGACTGCACATATAGGTTTAACCGATGAGTGGGAAGCATAAAATTGTCTTTGTTTCTTGTGTTATATGAGTGACTGAAACAGTTTTTCTCGAAAAACTCTAAATTGCTATGTAGAAAGATGATAATATCGTAGATGTATAAGGAGGGAACTGTTAATAACTGTTGTTTTTCAAATAGTGGGCAACATGATGCTCTTGGATGGGCAGTACACATGTTCCTTATTATTCTTTTCTGTAGCTTTAGTACGCACAATATATTGCTTGAATTTCCCCAATAAATAATACCGTACCTTACAACTGGTTGAAAGTAGCTGTGGTATGCAATTTTCCTTGTATTCATGTCTGTTGCACCAGCTAATATTTGTATAGCAAATGCAAAGCTACATAATTTGTTTAACAGGTAGTCAACATGTTTATTCCAATTTAAATTTTTATCTAGGTTTAACCCTAAAAACTTTACAGAATCTACTTCTTCTATATCCTGATTTTTATGAGTTATTTTAATTTCTTGGGGCTTTGACTGTTTTGTTCTGAACTGGACTATGTGGGTTTTGGGGATGTTCAATCTTAATCCATTCAGTTGGAACCATGTTTCTAGTTTGTTCATTGTGTTTATTATGTAGAGAGGGATGTTTTCTGGCTCCTGGTTTTCAATTAATACAGATGTGTCATCTGCAAATAAAATCGATGGAGCATTTATATTGTTCGGTAAATCATTAACATAAAACAAGAACAAAATAGGTCCTAGAATCGAGCCTTGAGGGACACCTTGGGCTACTGTTTTCCATTTTGAATAGTAATTTGCTGCATTTGATGAGACAATTACTCTTTGTTTAAGTATGAAGTAAGCCAATTTAGAACATTACCCTTGATCCCATACTTGTCAAGCTTATAGATAAGCAGTGCATGATTTACAGAGTCATAGGCTTTTGTGAGATCACAAAAGATTCCTGCAACTTTATTATGGTTGTCTAATGATGTGCTGATCTTGTCGATAAACTTGTTAGTTGCATCAGTAGTACTTTTGCCACGCTGGAAACCAAATTGGTTTTCCGTAATAATATCATATTTCTCGATAAAATTTCGAATCTGCATAGCAGCAGCATTTTCAAAGATTTTTGAAAGGACTGGAAGGAGGGAGATGGGATGATAATTCCCCATATCCTCTCTTGAGCCTTTTTTGAGCAACGGTTTTACTTCCGCATACTTCAGCACCTCTGGGAAGCTTCCTTGTTCAAAGGATTGGTTTATTATTTTAGATAGTGGGTATCCTATTATTTTACACACAGATTTAAGGACTTTTGCTGGTATTCCATCCCAACCTGCAGAATTTTTGTTTTTTAGTTTTAATATAATTTTTTCTACATCTATTGTTGAAACTGTTTTGAATTTTGTGAGGCATTCAGAATTATGATTTAGTCCAAAGGGACATACATTGTTCCCATAATCTGCAACATTAACATCTGGTTTCACTACATTAATGAAGAACTCATTGAAGCATTCTGAAATCTGAGCCAGATTTACAATGATCTCATCTTCAAGCTTAATTATACTAATTCCATGTCTAGAGGCTTTGATACCTAATTCGTGTTTTACAACTGACCACACTGCCTTTGATTTATTCTCGTGTTTTAAGATTAATTTATTATTTGTCATTTGCTTTGCTGCTTTGACAACTTTCTTAAATGTACTTTTGTATTGTTTAACATATTCAATAAATTCATTTTTTTATTATGTCTTAGTTCCTTATGTTGCTGCCTTTTCTTAGCACTGGAGATTTTTATACCTTTAGTGATCCATTTTAATTTTGTCATTTTATTAAAATAAGTTTTTTGTGGAAACATTTCATTGAAAACATTTAGAAAATCCCTTAGAAATGCTTCAAAATTTGCCGTGCATGAAATATTTTTATCAAAGTGCCATTCTGTCTCCTTGAGCTTATCATGGAATAGAGTCAAAGTTTCTTGGCTGAAGATCCTTTTTACATAAGCTTTTTTGCATGGGACTTCTCTACCTGCTCTGGGTATCTCAATGAATAATGCTAAATGATCAGAAATTCCTAGATCTAGACAAAATTTAAATCCATTTTCAAATATGTAATTCGTTAAAATATTGTCAATGCATGTGGCTGACTGAGCATTTTCTCTTGTAGATTCAGAAAAAATTAATTTGATGCCATATTTTTTATTAAGTCTGTAAATTTTGATACCTCACATGTTTCATTCAACACATTGATACTGAAATCAGCAGCAACCACAATTTTTTTCCTCTTTTCTTTACTGAGGGATTCTAACAAACTCTGAAATTTACGTAGAAAATGCTCAGTTGTCACCTTCCCTGGGATTCTATAAATTGATATTATGACAACATTTAAGTCCTTTAACTCAACACAGCAACTTTCAAAAATACACTCTTCATTAAAACAATTGAAATCACATCTTACATGGTAATCTAAATCAGAATGAATGAGTATGCATGAACCTCCTCGTGACTTATTTATACTACAAAAGCTGGTAGCTGTCTTGAAGTTTTCAATTTTATTTAAGATTTTTATGGTATCACTACTAAGCCAGTGTTCATTTAAACAAATTACTTTAACACTTAGAAATTCAGATAAAAAACTTGTAGCTCATCCAACTTAGAGCTTCTGTCACATGAGTATTCAGCACCGAAACCATTTATATTACAATGCATTATATAGTTACTACTAAGATCATCATTTTTATTTTTTAAAGACTTAATATTTAATAATGGGCCATTCTCACAAAAGGGTAGGTCTGGATTCTTCTGTAGTATCCCATCACCTTGCTCACTTGGCTTGTATATTTCTTTGTCACTTTGATGTTGTGTACTTACATCCATAGTTAGATTCTTGATGGCACTGGATCTGGATGGTGCTGAAGTTATTTCCCTGGTGCCAGCCATAAAAGATCACTGTTCCTCTCTGGAGCTTTCCTTGTTCTGGAAGACACACGCACAGCAGCTTGTTTGTCTTACAGTAGTTTTGGAGTTTGCAAAATTTGTGCTTCATTTCTTTTTGGCTTGAGTTTGTTTCCCAGCTTGAATGTTACTTTCTGGCCTATTGGTTTTAAACCATTTCGTGATTTGACACTGATTGATGGCTGTATTGTTCGCTGCATGAAAAGAACGCTTTGTTACTTGCGATTGATTTCTACTTGTCCTGGGTACTTTATTGCACCGCAAAATACGAGTAAAATTTTTTTCCATAAGTATCTCCTTGATTTATCCTAACATCATTTGATCCTCCAATTACAACAACAAAATCTTTAGAAGATATTTCAAGGAACTCAGTTTTACCCACAGCATTACTCAGAAAGGCTCCAGGTTTCATAAACCCCTCCACTTCAAACTTGGTTGTATCATTCAACACTGAACTTAATAAATTGGACATACCACGACCACGGCTGTCTGAAAGAATCCTTATTTTATGTTTGCTTACAGACGTAGACATGTGACTTTTTAATTTCAAAGAACTGGATTCTTCCTTTTGATTTGTTGTTTTCAGATTTAGTTAATGCTTCAACTCTATGTTTTAAATGGGGAAAGTTGCTTTCATAGTCTTTTATCTTCTTTGTGAATGTCTTCCTCGAAGCATGTTCCCAAGGCATAACATCGTTGCATGTCTGAACAGCTGTTTAACTGTTAGGAGTATATTTGTAATGTCTGATATTACAATCAGTAGCACTAACCTGTTCCTTTAGTTAAATGTTCTCTAACTGGAGAGCTTTAATATCCTCTTGTAACACTGAAATAACTTTCATAAGGTTATTTCGTCCAGGTCATCTCAATGTGAAGCAAGTCTACAAGCATTTTCATTCATCATGTTACTCGGACATTCCTGTTTAGCGTTTGTATCTGCACAACTACAACACTTCCACTCAGTTTTTTCATCTGGAAGATTATTTTCTGACACTTCAGCACAGTGAAAATGACAACATTTGTCACAAAAGTCAAACAGAATTAAGTTACGCACTACCTTGTTACACGTAACACACTTTATATCAACTGAAACAGGACTTTTTCATCGAACTGAAACACACTACCTCTCTACCTGGCACCCCACAAGAACAACATTCATACACCATAATACATTTTTCTTTCAATTTAATGACCAACTTATAATCAATTTTACATGCACCCACATAGTACCTGGTCAGATTTCCTCTTCCAAAGCTTCAACACAACACATTAAAACAAAGCAAGCTTGTTATGATGTGTCCGAATTCAATGACTTAATAAAAAACTTTGGCTTCAAAGCAAACTTCATGCAACCCATCAGAATAAATGCTCAGTCAGCGACCTGTAGTGATAATATTTTAACAAATTATTTGTTTGAAGATGTTAATAAATTTTGCTTAGATTTAGGAATCTCTGACCACTCCATTGAACTACCAAAACTCTATAAGAAATTTCGTGTAACAAAAGCCACATGAAAAGGAACTTCAATGAAAAAAACCTAACTATATTTAGCAATAAGTTAAGAGAGTTTGAATGACCTTATGACAGCTGTATCTCAAGTAGTACTAACTTAAACAAATTTCTTGGTAGCTTTCTTGAAATATTTAATGAAACTTTTCCAATTAAAGCCAAATGTAACAAAATGACTAGGAAGATTAAGTGCCAGAAAGAGGCAACTACATAATAAACTGAAATATAACAAAAACAGACATTTTGCTGTGTGTGTGAAACATGATAAAGCCATATTCAAAAAAGTTGTAAAGGCTGCAAAACAAATGGCAAACAATAAGTTTATTTTACAACATAATAGTAAGACAAAGGCAGTGTGGTCTGTTGTCAAATCGGAGTTAGGTGTTAAAGTCAGTAATAATGAAAAAACTAAGATTAAAGTAGATGATAATGTTGTTGTAAACCCAGCTCAAATATCAGTGTTTAAATGATTTCTTCATAAATGTAGCAAAGTCAGAAGTTGATGTAGCAGGATATCAGAGTAAAGTAAATCCCTTTGGACTCGACCAAGAAGCTGAATATCTCACAGATTTTAAAAATGTCACAATAAAGGATGTGAAAAATGTTATATTGTCATTAAAAAATAAAAATTCTGCTGGGTGGGGTGGGACACCAAGTAAAGTGATTAAAGCAGTATATGACATAATAGCACCCCCACTAGCTAAAATAATCAACCAATCTTTTGAACAGGGGTGCTTTCCTGATGTGTTAAAATATGCCAAAGTGAAACCTCTGTTCAAGAAAGGGTCAAGGGAAGATATGGGAAACTATTGCCCTATTTCTATTCTCCCAATCCTGTCAAAAGTGCTAGATAAAGTAGCTGCAAATCAGATCAAAAATTTTATCATAAAAAATATTATTGTAAGTAACCAATTTGGATTCCAACAAGGAAAAAACACATTGGATGCAGTAAATAACTTTATTGAGAAGATATGCAAATCATTGGATCAGAGGAGTAAAGTCGCAGGTATCTTCTGCGATCTTTCAAAAGCATTTGACTTGGTGAACCATGACTTGCTTATCTACAAATTAAACAAATATGGGATTAAGGACAAAGCTCTGAAATGGCTGACATCATACTTGCACAACAGAAAGTAAAGGGTAAGTGTCACATCAAATGCAGTGAATTATTATTCTAAATCGAGTACAGTATCACAAGGTGTGCCTCAAGGCTCCATTTTGGGGCCAATCCTTTTCCTATTCTATGTAAATGACTTGCACATAAATATGAATTCCCCGTCAGTTATGTTTGTGGATGACACTTCTGTTTTAATTGAAGATGACGCAGAAAAAATTCAGAGCTCCATTGTGAGCACAATGGGTACTCTAGAAAACTGGTTCCAGTTGAATGGCTTGAAACTGAACATTGCAAAAACCAATATGGTACATTTCAAAACCAAATATTTGAAATGTGTGGATCTTAAAATACATCATCACAATCATCCTATGGAAGAAGTTAACACAGTCAAATTCCTAGGACTAAATGTGGACAACAACTTAAACTGGAGTACACATATTGAGTTCCTATCAAATAAACTAAGCAGCTTTGCATTTGCAATGCAAATACTAGCAAACTGTACTGACATGAGTAAGCGAAAAATAGCATATCATAGTTATTTTGAATCTGTCATTAGATATGGTATCATTTTTTGGGAAAATTCAAGTAGTGTATCTCGAAGACTGAAACTGCAAAAGAAAATTATAAGATACATGTGCAGTGCACAACAAACAGAATCTTGTCGCCCATTATTTCGGAACCTGCAAATCCTAACAGTTCCCTCCATATACATATATGAAATTATAATCTTTGTACACAGCAGACAAAAATTATTTGAGGAAAATCATTTTAGCCACATGTACAACACAAGAAATAAAAATAATTTTATGTTACCAACACACCATTTGAAATTATATGCACGAACTCCACAGTATATGGGGATGACAATATATAACAAGCTAATGGGCAAAAATATATTTAATATGAAGCCAGAGAGTCTAAAAATAAGGCTACAGCAGATTCTGTGTGATAAGTGCTACTGATCAGTAGAAGAATTCATAGAGGATGACATGATAATTTGAGCAAGGGGTAATTAATTGTTAGTCTTTTATTGTATGTGTAACAAAATTGTATTATTATTATGATACCATTCGTTAAAATCAGTTGTTATAATCAATTGTTAGTTTTTTATTGTATGTGTATTTTTATATTGTATTATTGTTATGGTACCATTTGTTAAAATCAGGTGCTGTATGTATATGGTAAAACTTTACCAATATTTTGACATGTCTCCTGTACCTAAATCAAATGATTTAGATTATGTATGTTATGAGACTAATAAACCACAATCCACAATTCACAATTACATATCTAACACACGTCAGAACTAACGTCACAAATTTCCAATTTCGTATCTAACATAGCTAATATGGATTGCCAATTGTTGAATCACGTGAAATTTTTTTCTTAATTGTGATCTGCAATACCTGTCAAGGATGACAATGTGAGGGTCAAATATTAAGGAAGTTTCTGCAAATGTTCTATTTGTGTGGGTAATAAGCGTCAGGATGGGTGGAGGGGGTAAGTTGCTCTCTGTTGGAGGTGAATGGAGGTGCAGATAATGATAGCAGCCAGTTTGTTGTTAAAGTTCTTTATTTCCAATCCTAAATAAATGTAGAGCAATGCACACAGAGTCAACAGATGAAAGGCGACAGACATTGAACCCTGGACCCAGATGCAAAAGTCTGGATGCATATTTTATCAGAGAAGTGGCCCAGTGGCAAGCAATTATAGCTACCACCACTGAATTTGAAGCACTGGCTGTTGTTGTGTCAGGAATGGTGTAACAGTGGCTGGCTCAGATAGTCAGAGCAAGGCAGGCCAGCCGAGCAGAAGATGGCAGATCTATCAAGGTTGATGTACATGGGACCGTAGGCACTACAAGTTGGAGGGTGGCAGTGAGCAGCATCGAAACTCCTTGGTGCAGTGCTGGGAGGACCTCAGTTCTTGCCTCAGACTATGAGGTGTCAACAGGAACCCTGGTGTACTGTCTTGCGAAGATGGAGGCAGAGTGCTGGCAGCCTGAAGGCATTTGTAGATTTGCAACCTGGCTGCAATGAAGACAGCTGTGTCAGTGGTACGTTTTGAGCAATTTGCTGCAACAAAAGCATAAATATATCTTGAGAAATTTTCTGCAACAAAAGCATAAACATATCTAAAACTGCTTTCCCACTATGTGTTCTCCTACTTGCACCTGGAGTAAACTGTTCAAGAATAAGCATCAGCTCCTGGTGTCCTTTTTCATTTTTCTATATTACAGTATGTTCACTGTCTCACTCCTACAATACTGAGACACTGAGTTTTTGGGAATGTTTTGCATTATTTTACTCTAACTGCCTGCAGCTGTCATCTCTTTGCTGGTGCTGACACAACCAGTATGGATGAGCAAGTTGAAGAATGCGAAATGTGGGATTTGGGCAACTCTACACCTGAGATGGCAGTAAACAGATCTATTATCACCAAAATTGTACAAGCTGCTGATGCAGTAGTTTCAATGGTGATGATTTGGTGATTATGTTCAGTCTGATTTTTTTTTTTTTTTTTTTGTATGATCGAGCAGATACTCCATCATCACATGGCCATTTTGTGTAGAGGAAAGATAGGTTCTGAAATGTCACATTGGGTGCCATTAATCAACAACACTTGCCCCGGCAGTTCTGTTTGCCGTCAACATGAAAATAATATTGTTCATAGCCGGTGCAAATGATCACTGCTGGTTTTGCCACTCGTACCTTTAACTGACCATATGTTTTGAAATAACTCAGTTCGAATTCAAATCACTTCCCTAAGGCACTTGGTCGCAGGCTTCTCAGACCGAATCAGGGTTAATTTGCGTAACCCAGGTACTGTGTAACACTGTATGTACCCTTTAGCACACAAATTCCTGCAGAACTGCCAAACCTAGTGTATAGGTGTGGTTGGTGAAGTGCTCAAGCCAGCAGTCCTTACATGTTAGCGGTATCTGCATTTAAGCCTTCACTCTGGTTACCTCTTGCATGCTGGTGATGTTGGACATATGGTAGTACAGTGGTAAGGATTCTTCTTCTGCTTCTGTTAGTAATTCCAACAGTGCCATTAACTCATCTCAAACTTTATGGAACTCCTCTGAGAACTGAACAAGAGATATGAATATTAGGGTTAGGTGCCCCTTAGACAGCATGGAGAAGCATTTCCTGCAATTCTGTGGTCTCAACACATGTAGATACTATCAGTGATAGTCTGAAGGAGCTTTTGATAGCCAACTAGGGGGCAACATTGTCCAAAGAGTCCGTTAGAACACCCAAGTCATGGTTCACTGCATCTCCTGATTCTCATATGTGAGTCATGAGTGTGGCAGCAATGGTATGTATTTTCAGGGTATTATTTACTACGTCCTTTGTGAGACCCACAAGCTGCATGGCATTTTTTTCAATGTTCCCCTGGTTATCTTTAACATCTACTTGTTACAGCAACATGTTTATCTTTTCTAAGTCTTCTGCATCAACAGTACCAAATACTGTTTTCAGGATTCTGCTTCCTGAATCTAACCAGCTCTTCTTCTGTCAGACACACAGGACCAACTTCATAGTCTGGTGTAGCTGATCCTGTAAATATACTAAGGCTGACTGCAATACTGATATTCCCCTGATTGTCATTAAACCTCATTTTGTCTTGCATCATGAATTGAAATTTCCCAAAGATTGCTTTCAGTTCATGAATTTCATTTTCTATTACCCATATGTTAAAGTCCATCCTCAATGTGCAGTAAAGTTCTACTGTTACTATGCTGCTTACTCCATGAATAGTACACCATTAATCAAAAGGACATTCCTTAAGAGCTTCTGCCACTTTGATTCTGCCCAACAGGCTCAGGATCACCACTGTTAACAGCTTTTACATTCTCCTTTTTCTTGCACTCAGTGACTGGAGCTAGAGCTGCTGCCCTCTGTTCTCTGTGAACTAGTCATGGGTTGGATCTGGACCACTCCCTATGGGAAGAGCAAATCCTCTGTTAGCCTACCTCTCCCTTTCATGCCTCAAGGTTGTCAGCCAGCCCTCATTCCTCTTCGAAAGAAACTGCCAGGAACTGAGGCACTGCTTCCGGAGCACACTGAAATGGGCGAATCCATCCTGCATGCACACCTGTGGTATAGGCTGAGAGAGGCAGTTTCATGTTAAGTGAAGATGGCATGTTGACTACTTGATAAGGTCCTTGGCAATGTGAAATTAACTTCTTGGAATGTATGGGTTAGTTAACATTAACCACTGCCCACCATAGTACTTGGGGAATTTGCTTTCCGGTTGTGGGTGCCTTCCTACCATTCTAGGACATTTCTATGGGGGTTGTCTAGAAATTAAGCTCATGTTGGTCATGAATGGAAGCCATAGTGAAAATCAGAGCTGCACTATATAGCTACTTATCTACATACTCGTGGCTCAAACTTAGACATTTGCTGTAGCGTTGTACCGACTTCCCCACAGCCTTGTCATAGAAGGCTGCTGCCTGTGCTTTCCACCAATTCTCTCTACTGGTCTGCTGCTCATTGTCTGTGCCAAAATGTTATCTTCACGTTCATGTGAGCAGAGACGAAAATCAGAGGGAGCCACATCTGGGCTGTATGGTGAGTGATCAAACATTTCACAGTGAAAATGCTGCAGGAGTGTCTTCATTGCCCCTGCAATTTGTGGTTGAGAGTTGTCATGAAGAAGAAAATGCTTGACAGGTAAGTTATCTGGGGTTGATAAACTCAGGCGAAATCTCTCATCAGGCACCCATACTTGGTGGGAGACACTGTTGTTCGAGGCATCTTTATGTGCTCATTATGCTCTCAGAACTGTAAAGAGTGAAATAATGTGACTGACAGGTATACTGGAGATACTGCCCAGCACATGTGTGTGAAGCTTTGTAGGATTTTCACTGTGTTTTCCATTTCATGACCAATTGGAACTTACTTTTAGGACACCCCTCATATTTACCTTTTTAATCTTTCAGCAAAATTTAGAATGGAGAATATATCTTTTCCTGAGGTGGACTGCATGTTTCAAAAGAGGAAGTCACCATGTAATCAAAAACAGCTTCATATGAAAACAAGCCTGTATTCTTATGGATCTCTTAGTTATACACTGCTACTACATAGTTAAGTAAAGCATCCCTATCACTAGTATGACTATTACCATTTATAGTTCTGTATTCTTCTTTCTGTCCTGTTTAGTTTCTCAGTCTTCCCCTGTGGTGTAGTGCACTGGTCTGTAACTTTTTTATGTGTGATGGTCAACGCAGGTTCTTAATTGAGTAAGACATAAAGTTAGTGTCCTGCTCAGTTATCATGGTCTCTGGCATTCTGAACTTCAGTATCCACTGTTTCTGGCTGTTGATTTGTTGCAACCATCATGCCCACAAAACATGAGAAATGATCCATTGTAGTTAAAATGTGGCGATTTTCTGTTGCTGTTTGTACAAAGGGACCACAAATGTCCACATCATACATTTGGGATGGTCGGTCTGTCTCAGGTAACCTATGTAATGGAACCCACTGATGACTCAGCTTTACTGTTTGTGCACAAGCAATTACATACTTGTAGTCCTCTACATCATGTTTATGCATCTTCCACAAATAATTTTCTGCAACTCGGCACTCTGTTGCAGATCAGCCACTATCTCTTGCCAAAATGGTATTATGAGCCTGCTTCAATATCTCGTTTTGCAAACTTGCTGGTACAACCATGCAATGACCGCACCTCATTTTGCTTGTACAGCACTCTGTCAGCAGTTCTGAATTGTGCTTGCCTTGCAAACTGCTGACAATCCAGATCAGGGCTTGAGGTTTGTGTCATTCTTCCATGCTCCCCGCCCGACATGTTCAATGGCATGAATATTGCAAACTAGTCCATCCACAACATCATGTGATTTCCCTGGCTGATGCACAACCTCAAAATAAAATTCAATTAGCCATAAAGCCCAGTGTGTCAAGTGACTAATTGAATCTTTAAGACCTGTAACCCATTTCAATGCTACATGACCCATTATTACCTCAAAATGTCATACGTACAAGTTACAATAGAAATAGTTGATACAATAGAATGAAAAGTTCTTAGGTTTCCAGCTGCATCAAGTAATTAAAATTACACTAGCTATTGGCCAAGCACTCCTTGGCCATTGTCAAGTGGTATTACTGCCAGTGGGCTGCTGGTTTTCTCTTATAAACACTAGCTGTCGGCTGTAACGCCATTGGTGCTCATATAATCTTCATATATGGGTGTATATTGACTCAGCATTCAATTTGTTTGCTTTAACTTTATGGTCACTGAATCTCATGTTGGTCTGAGCTGCACTCTGCCATCTCTATTAAGTGTGTTATCGGTGATTTTCATTTCAACTGCTTCTTTAATTACACAGTCCTAGAAGCCATTAATGCGAGCAACAACAGAGGTTTCATGAAATATCATCTGATGACTGTTTTCTTATACATGCTCAGCCAAAGCAGATTTCTCATGGTAGCATATGTGATACAACCTCTCACACTCATTCCTGCATTGTTCCACAGTGCATAATGTTTGTCCGATGTATGTCTGGCCACATTCACAAGGTATTTTCTAGATCCCAGGTGTTCTGAAACCTGCTATGTCTTTAATTGACCAAGTTTTGTCAGAGGGCTGAAGATATATTTATCTTGTATCTTTTCAGCAGGTGGCTTATCTTGATTGACACATAGCCACAGAATCACAAGAAAGCAAGTTTCTTTGCCTGCTCCTTGTAGGTGATCTTATTGGGTTTCTTGCTTGAAATCACATCATTTATTTGATGAATGTTGTAGCCATTGTTTCTGAAGACATTGCATAGATGGCTCATCTCATGGTTATCAGCATCAGATATCATTCTTGTATGATGCACCAATGTTTGAAAACAGTGGGCTTCTGTGCTGGGTGATGACGGCTGATGGCATGCAAGTACAGATCAGTACGGGTAGGTTCTCTATAGATGCTATAGCCAAGGCATCCAGTTTATTTGTGGCAGATAAAGACGTCAAGGAAGAGCAATGCATTGTATTTTTCTACCTCCACAGTGAACTACATACTACTGTTAATGCCATTAGGGTGTGCCAAGAACTCATTAAATTTCTCACATCCATGGGGCCAAATGACAAAAATTTCATCAACCTATCAAAAGAATCAATTAGGCTTTAATGGTAACATGTCTAAAGCAATATCTTTAAAATTATCCATGAAGAGGTCTGGAACTGCTAGAACTAATGATCTGTCCATTGTAATGCTGTCCATTTGATTGTAAAACTTGACATTGTACAGAAGATAAGAATACATAAGTGTGTGCCCGTATAGCTTCACCAAGTCACTTGCACAGAACTGGACCACTAGATCAAAGAATCTTTGATAGTCACATTCATAAACAACACCACCACATCAAGCTTACCATAACGTCACCCTCAGTAAGTCACAGATGATTAAAATGGTATCCACCATTTGTCCACCAACATACAAGCTGATGAAGTACTTGGCCAATCTCCTGACTCCACATGTGGGACACTGTGAACAGATTATATCAGCCGAATTAAAACTTATGCTGTGAGCTACCTTGAAAAAATGTTGAACCATTATACAATCAGAATAATCGCAAAAACTATAGAGAGTATTAGTTATGTAATACTATTAATGACATATGTAACAATGTTACATCCACTAATATATTTCAGAATGAATCTTTGTAATATCGAAAATACCAATTTCATAGTACACACTGTTTAAGAAACTGTTAGAAATACTCTTATGTCATTTACATTCTGCAATTTTGTTATCTTGTGCAACACAGTAGCATTGCTTGTTGAGCACTGAATGATGTGTAACTCATGGTCTAGATGATAATACAAACCATCATGTGGAATACTTAGCCCCTGGGTCTAGGACATAATACAAACTATATGTAAAGAACTATGTGATAATCACAACGTACATTAATATTAAGCTTGGTAGGATACCATCTGATAGATGATTTAGGTCTTAATTAGGGTGGAGCTAAGGGGTATGAATTATATACTAAGGTCTACATAATACTCAGAAACATGTTATTGTCCTTGTCATATACAGCATTATTGAGGTGGTGTATAACAAGTGCATATAAATTGTAAGCTATAGTTTTATTTAATTTTTTTGTTGTGCTACAGTGTAAACATATGATGGAAAGCCCCATGTTTAGGTCATGGTAAATATGAGGCCTGTTCAGAAAGTAAGCTCCGATTGATTGCCAAATTGAAACCACAGTGAACATCAGAAATGTTTTACTTGTAACAATTAGCTACACCTTTCAGCTACTTCTCTACGTAGTCGCCGTTCTGACTTAGACTTTTGTCATAGCGTTGTACCAACTTTTCAATAGCCTCATCATAGAAGGCAGCCGCCAGTGCTTTCCGCCAATTCTCCACGCTGGCCTACACCTCGTTGTCTGTGTCAAAATGTTGTCTTCAAAGACAGCGGTTCATGTGACCAGAGATGAAACTCAGGGGGAGACAATTGCAGACTGTATTGTGGGTAATCTAACATTTCCATTTGAAAACGATGCAGGAGCATCTTCATTGCCCCTGCAGAATGCGGCTGAAAATTGTCGTGAAGACGAAACAGCACGACAGTTATGTAATGTTAGCTGCATAGCTTCAGGCGAAATTTCTCACCAGGCCCTCATACTTGGCGGCAGACACTATTTTCTAGACATCTTTACGCACTCACTGCGAGCTCAGAAATAAGAAGAGCGACGTGATGCTAACTGGGGTTATACTAGAGACACTACCCAACACATCTGTGCAAAGCTTTATCGGATTTTCATAGTCGTTTCCATTTCGCGACCGATCGGAGCTTACTTTCTGAACGCCCCTCGTACAATTACCGACTTATAAGAAAAGTAACTGCTTCTATAGGAAACTAGTGATGATCATATTGTACAGTCGTACAAAGTTGAGTATACGTAGCATGATATGATACCTAGCTCGATGTCTAGGTTATGCTATGTACCATTATTGCCATTTAAAGGACCTAGCATGTTGAGTATTATATGATGTTTTCTGTTATATAATGCATGCCTTAATTTGGAATAGGCTCTCATTATATGAACTATGCAGTAAGAATTACAAATATTCAAAGATATATACTAATGTCTGTTTAACTATCAGCAGTATTGAGAGAGTGTACTATAATAACATGAAAACTGTAAGCATAAAAATTTAAGTTTAATCTGATGTACCATATCACACAACATTATATGTAGCCCCATGTCTAGGCCATGGTTGGTGTAACACTGACATTATGTAAAAATAGCTACATCATTAATACAGGATAATATATTGCCATAGTTCAGATGTAAGCTGTACTGGTTTTTAAATATGATACATACCATAGCCTCTTGCCCAGGTGATATTTAGTAAGGAATTGTGATCAAGAAAAATAACAACAATGAGTTATAAACATCAAAAGGCATAGGTAGCACACAACATTAGGAAGTAACATTGACCTGTTATTTGCATATTAACAAGGGGAAACACTGGCAATCCAATGTTATATCATAAATATTGTTGAAGATGTTGAAAACACTTTCATGATTAAGTTCAATTTGATCATTTTATATCTTATCTGGTGCTCGAGTATTATTACTATATATCTGCAGCTTCTGTAACAGATCTTGTTACACTCCTTTTGTAGCTTTACCTAGCACTTTCATGTTTTGATGTAGGTCCACGATTTTTTGTTTAGTAGTTTTTATGTGTATTCTGTATGCAGTTTTATTTTGTATGTTAGTATGTCCATGGAATCTCACTAAAAATTAACCTGTTGTCTGCTATGTAGAGTTTCTTGCAATTACCATACACCAATTTGTAAACTACTGAACTGGTATAAATATCTATCTTGTAAATGTGAACTCAGCAGGCAATATCTATCTTATTGCCTGTATGTGTATGATGGCATAATTTCAACTTCAAGGTGTTTGATGTTCTAAATTCTAATTTGACATTTGATTTTCGAAATTTATGCTCAATCTTGTCTTTCTTATTATCACCTAGGTGATGGCATAACCTCAACTTCAAGGTGCTTGATATTCTAAATGCCAATTTGGCATTCAATTTTAGAAATCTACTCTTGACTTTCATTCAGTTTTCAAAATCTACGCTAAATTTTGTATACATATTATACAAACATTGAAAATATTTATTTATTATGTTTCTAAGTTATCATGTAAAAGACTGCTACCACATGGTGGCACTTCTAATCACTAAATAGCCCGTTCGTCTACTGCCCGGCAGTGTGCAATCACTTGTAAATATGAACTCAGCAGGCAATATCCTACAGCCTACTGTAATTGAACAGAAATTTCTGTGCATGTTTGGCACAGTCATGGTGGTATTGTACAATGTATAATGTTACAATGGAACATCATCTTCAATGAGGTAGTTGCACCTCCGGCATGTTATATTTCATGTTTTTGATCTTGTATTTTCCATAACTATTTTTACTTCCATTACACTTATTCCCAAATATGCCCATGACAAAGTGATCATTCGCTATACTGAGTAGCACAATGGTCTTTGTATGTAAATGATATGCATAACAACTGGCATGAATAACAAAACTAAAAGTTTTTGGTAATATTCTTTCATATCTGAAGATGTCCATTTTTGTTTACAGATCTCCATGCCTTATCTTTCTAGTCATCCAATGCCTCCCAAAGCCCTACTGTCTGGCCACAGAGAAGCATTCCCCTTGTGACTCAGTACCACCGAGAACTGCTGGAGCAACTGAATTACATTCTCCGCAAGGATTTCAACTACCTCTTGTGGTGCCCTGAAATGAGAAATATCCTGCCCACTATCCTTCCCATTCACATACAGTGGTATTCTGCTGCTCACTGAACCCACAAAATATCCTTGTCCACCCCTACATAACCACTGCTCTCAATCCCTTGCCTTATGGCACATATCCCTGCATTAGATGATGCAAGACCTCTCCCATACATCATCCCGCCACCACTTATTCCAGTCTGCTCACAGACATCACTTACCCCAACAGAGGCAGTGCTGTTTGAGAAACTAGTCATGTGATCTACAAGCTAAGCTACAACCACTGTGTTGCATTCTAGAGTGGGCATGATAACTAATAAGCTGTCTGACCGCATGAATGGTCATTGATGAACTGTGGCCATGAAACAACTGGACCACCCTGTTGCAGAGCACCCTGCCCAACATGACATCCTTTATTTCAGTGACTGCTTCACTACCTGTGCCATCTGGATCCTTCCCACCAACACCAGCTTTTCTGAATTGAGCAGGTAGTAACTCTCCCTGAAATATATCCTACATTTCCATAACTCTCCTGGCCTCAACCTTTATCAGTGAGTGTCCTTACCTATCTAGCTCCTTCCCTGTTCCCATTCCAGCACTACACAGCCCTCTATTCCACCAATGCACCCAGTTCTTTTAGTGCTCTCCTTTCCTGCTAACCCCCTTCCCACCCCTCCACTCGCCTCTCTCTCCCACCCCCATCTAACCTCCTGACTGCACTTAGCTGCCCCACTCTCCACTCACCATGTCCCTGGGCACACTCTCAGCAGATCCTTACTGTCCCCCACCCTTACCCTGCTACCCTCTCCTCTGTGCCCCAGCCTCCTCCTTACCACATCCTGTTGCCTCTCCCATAATGTGCTGTCGCTCGCAGTCTGGCTCCAGCTACCAGAGACTGTGGCCATGTGTGTGAGTTGCATTTGTGTGTGTGTGTGTGTGTGTGTGTGTGTGTGTGTTTTGTCTAGTTTTGACAAAGGCCTTGTTGCCAAAAGCTAAATTTCTGACAGCCTTTTTGTTGTGCCTTTCTGTGACTCAGCATCTCTGCTATATGATGAGTAGCACTATCCTTTTCATTATATTGTTACAATGTAGCTCTGATATAAATTCCACATGCTGTGCATTTACTCATTGTTTATGGTGTCTTATTAACTTTGCTGAAGAGTCAATGAAGCTATCATGGGTAGGGGAGAGAGACAGTGGACTTAATGTGGTTTATTACATAAAAAAATTTTAAAAGTGAAAACTTGTAATGCCTAGAACATAATTTTCCTATCACAACTAAAGGTCAATAACTAGTTTTGGTTACTATATGCAACTTTCTTCAGATCTGCAACCATGTAGGAAACATAGCTTAAGAAAATTATGTACAATCAAGTAGAATATAAAAACACTGGACAAAACCTGAGCAGAAATAATGGGGAGCCAGTTCTAGGTGTAAAAGTAAACATTTGACAAAGCCATTGAACAGTGGATTATTAACTAAGTTAATGCTTGTCAGATAACACACCATTCAAAATATGAAAAGCTGGTGAATAAGCATTGGAAAGCATCATTACTCGTAGTCAAGCAGCAGCGTTCATTTGTAAATACCAAAACATAATAATACGTAGTGAAAAGGTCACTGTGAGCACGCCATCTTGTAGACCTGTCGAAACAATTATAGACCAGAAATCTCAAAAGGCTTACTCTACTTCCAAATGGATTTTAAAATATAAAGATAACATGACACAAAGTTAAGATTACAAGGTAGAGATCTCTATTATGTCTGGAACAGGCAACATGCCATTAGTAGGAAGCAGATCCTATGTAACTGGCATTAATTAATGAGTAAAATCCAAGAAACTTGTGCCTAAGGCCAACTAATTTTAAAACTATAAAAGGAACAGGGAAATGAAGTTAAAAACTACAAGACAAGGAAGCTGTCTTTTTTAACTAACTGGAAACGTGCCATATGTAAAAGATAGATCATATGTGAGACTAAATTGATAAAAACATCAGAGTACAGAGTAGTGCGAGCAAATGTAAATAGCAGAATAAAAGACAGCTCATACATGAGAGTCAAATGATAAAAACATCAAAGTACAACATAACAGTAAAAATATGTATAACATACAGTAATTTTGCAGGTTGACGGTCATATAGGGGATTGTCGCTGCATGAGCAGACGTTGACTGAAAAGCTCATTACTCGCAATAGTACAACAGGTATTATTGTGAGAGCAGTATATACAATGGTTCCAAAAACTGTCAGCTGTCCCATACCTGTAAGCATAGAAACCATTAATAAGAACTGTATGGCTTGTATATTTACAGTTACAGAACAACTGACAGTTTTTGGCATTGTTGTATATACTGCTCTCATGATAACACCTGTTATACTATTACAAGTAATGAGCTTTTGATCCAACATCTGCTCATGCAACTGGACAATTTCCTATGTGACCATCAACCTGTGAAATTACAGTATGTTATTCATATTTTTACTGCTATGCTGTACTTTGATGTTTTTCTCATTTGAGTCTTATGCATGATCTATATTTTATTCTGTTATTTACATTTGTTAGTGCTACTCTGTACTTTGATGTTTTTATCAATGTGTTTACGCATGCCACCAGTCCTTCTACCTGGTACTCTGAATGTGTCTATGCATACACACATTCAGAGTACCAGGTAGAAGGACTGGTGGTGCGCATAAACACGTTCAGAGGACACAATTTGGATATAGAGTAAGCTTTTTGAGATTTCTGGTCTACAATTCTTTAGAGTGCATGGCTTGCTGACAGTGACCTTTTCCACTATGTATTGTTATGTTTTGGTACTTACGAATGCGTGTTATTGCACGACTACAGCTAATGATGCTTTCTGGTATTTATTCACATATTTTGAATGGTATGTTATCTGAGAAGCATTAACATAGTTTATACTACACTGCCCCCTCATGAACCATGGACCTTGTAATTGGTGGAGAGGCTTGCGTGCCTCAGCGATACAGATAGCCATACCATAGGTGCAACCACAACAGAGGGGTATGTGACGAGAGGTCAGACAAATGTATGGTTCCTAAAGAGGGGCAGCAGTCTTTTCAGTAGTTGCAGGGGCAACAGTCTGGAAAATTGACTGATCTAGTCTTGTCACATTGACCAAAACGGCCTTGCTGTACTGGTACTGCGAACAGCTGAAAGCAAGGGGATACTACAGCCATAATTTTTCCTGAGGGCATGCAGCTTTACTGTATGGTTAAATGATGATGGTGTCCTCTTGGGTAAAATATTCTGGAGGTAAAATAGTCCCCCATTCAGATCCCTGGGCAGGGACTACTCAGGAGGACATTGTTTTCAGTAGAAAGAAAACTGGCGTTCTACGGATCGGAGGGTGGAATGTCAGATTCCCTAATCGGGCAGGTAGGTTAGAAAATTTAAAAAGGGAAATGGATAGGTTAAAGTTAGATATAGTGGAAAATAGTGAAGTTCAGTGGCAGGAGGAACAAGACTTCTGGTCAGGTGAATACAGGGTTATAAATACAAAATCAAATAGGGGTAATGCAGGAGTAGGTTTAATAATGAATAGGAAAATAGGAATGCGGGTAAGCTACTACAATTAGCATAGTGAACGCATTATTGTGGCCAAGATAGATACGAAGCCCATGCCTACCACAGTAGTACAAGTTTATATGCCAACTAGCTCTGCAGATGACAAAGAGATTGATGAAATGTATGATGAGATAAAAGAAATTATTCAGATAGTGAAGGGAGACGAAAATTTAATAGTCATGAGTGACTGGAACTTGATAGCAGGAAAAGGAAGAGAAGGAAACGTAGTAGGTGAATATGGAATGGGAGTAAGGAATGAAAGAGGAAGCCGCCTGGTTGAATTTTGCACAGAGCATAACTTAATCATAGCTAACACTTGGTTCAAGAATCATAAAAGAAGGTTGTACACATGGAAGAAGCCTGGAGATACTGGAAGGCCTCAGATATATTATATAATGGGAAGACAGGGATTCAGGAACCAGGTTTTAAATTGTAAGACATTTCCAGGGGCAGCTGTGGACTCGGACCACAATCTATTGGTTATTAATTGTAAATTAAAACTGAAGAAACTGCAAAAAGGTGGGAACTTGAGGAGAGGGGACCTGGATAAACTGAAAGAACCAGAGGTTGTAGAGAGCTTCAGGGAGAGCATTAGGGAATGATTGACAAGAATGGGGGAAAGAAATACAGTAGAAGAAGAATGGGTAGCTTTGAGAGATGAAATAGTGAAGGTAGCAGAGGATCAAGTAGGTAAAAAGATGAGGGCAAATAGAAATCCTTGGGTAACAGAAGATATGTTGAATTTAATCGATGAAAGGAGAAAATATAAAAATGCAGTAAATGAAGCAGGCATAAAGGAATACAAATGTCTCAAAAATGAGATCAACAGGAAGTGCAAAATGGCTAAAAAGGAATGGCTAGAGGACAAATGTAAGGATGTAGAGGCACATACGTTTAGGGGTAAAATAGGTGCTGCCTACAGGAAAATTAAAGAGAGCTTTGGAGGAAAGAGAACCACTTGCATGAATATCAAGAGCTCAGATGGAAACCCAGTTCTAAGGAAAGAAAGGAAAGCAGAAAGGTGGAAGGAGTATATAGAGGGTCAATATGAGGGTGATGTTCTTGGGGACAATATTATAGAAATGGAAGAGAATGTAGATGAAGATGAAATAGGAGATTTGACACTGCGTGAAGAGTTTGACAGAGCATTGAAAGGCCTAAGTCAAAACAAGGCCCCGGGAGTAGACAACATTTCATTAGAACTACTGACAGCCTTGGTAGAGCCAGGCCTAACAAAACTCTACCAACTAGTGAGCAAGATGTATGAGACAGGCGAAATACCCTCAGACTTCAAGAAGAAATAATACTTCCAATCCCAAAGAAAGCAGGTGTTGACATATGTGAAAATTACCGAACTATCAGTTTACTAAGCCACAGCTGCAAAATACTAACACGAATTTTTTACAGATGAAAAACTGGTAGAAGCCGACCTCGGGGAAGATTAGTTTGGATTCCGTAGAAATGTTGGAACATGTGAGGCAATGCTGACCCTACAACTTATCTTAGAAAATAGATTAAGGAAAGGGAAACCTATGTTTCTAGCATTTGTAGACTTAGAGAAAGCTTTTGACAATTTTGAGTGGAATACTCTCTTTCAAACTCTGAAGGTGACAGGGGTAAAATACAGGGAGCGAAAGGCTATTTACAATTTGTACACAAACCAGATGGCAAATATAAGAGTCGAGGGGCAAGAAAGGGAAGCAGTGGTTGGGAAGGGTGTGAGACAGGGTTGTAGCCTATCCCCGATGTTCAATCTGTATATTGAGCGAGCAGTAAAGGAAACAAGAGAAAAATTCAGAGTAGTAATTGAAATCCATGGAGAAGAAATAAAAACTTTGAGGTTCACCGATGACATTGTAATTCTGTCAGAGACAGCAAAGGACCTGTGAATGTGGGGAAATGTAACTGAATGGAAAGGACAGTGTCTTGAAAGGAGGATATAAGATGAACATCAACAAAAGCAAAACGAGGATAATGGAATGTAGTCTAATTAAATTGGGTGATGCTGTGGGCATTAGATTAGGAAATGAGATACTTGAAGTAGTAAATGAGTTTTGCTATTTGGGGAGCATAATAACTGATGATGATCGAAGTAGAGAAGATATAAAATGTAGACTGGCAATAGCAAGGAAAGTATTTCTGAGGAAGAGAAATTTGT
Source organism: Schistocerca americana (assembly GCF_021461395.2). Taxonomy (NCBI): domain Eukaryota; kingdom Metazoa; phylum Arthropoda; class Insecta; order Orthoptera; family Acrididae; genus Schistocerca; species Schistocerca americana. The sequence continues at coordinate 470,245,932 of NC_060124.1, read as the reverse complement.
TAACATCAAGTATAGATTTAAGTGTCAGGAAGTCATTTCTGAAAGTATTTGTAAGGAGTGTAGCCATGTATGGAAGTGAAATGTGGATGATAAATTGTTTAGATAAGAAGAGAATGGAAGCTTTTGAAATGTGGTGCTACAGAAGAATGCTGAAGATTAGATGGGTAGATCATATAACTAATGAGGAGGTATTGAATAGAATTGGAGAGAAGAGAAATTTGTGGCACAAATTGACTAGAAGAAGGGATCAGTTGGTAGGGCATATTCTGAGGCCGCAAGGGATCAACAATTCAGTATTCGAGGGCAGTGTGGTGGGTAAAAATCATACAGGGAGACCTAGAGATGAATACACTAAACAGATTCAGAAGGATGTAGGTTACAGTAGGTACTGGAAGATGAAGAAGCTTGCACAGGATAGAGTAGCCTTGATAGCTGCATGAAACCGGTCTCTGGACTGAAAACCAGAACAACAACACACTACACTGTTAAATGGCTTTATCAAATGTCCAGTTTTACATCTGGAATTGGCTCACGATTATTTTTGCTCAGGTTTTGTCCAGTGTTTTTGTATCCACTTGATTGTTCATCATTTTCTTAGGCTATGTTTCCTATATGTGTTACAGATCTGAAGATGGTTGCAGATAGCAACCAAAGCTAGTTATTGACCTTTAATTGTGATAGGAAAATTGCAGTCTAGGCATTAAAAGTTTGGTTTTGAATATTTTTTTATTTGTAGAAAAGTATTACTCCAGTTGTGTTTTGGACAGAGTAAAGACGTGATCAAACAAATGTCTAGTATTGACAGATAATTAATTAGTTGTTAATTGTTGAGAAGTAATTATGTCTTCATTACGTACTGCAGCAAGCAATACTTGGAATATTGAGAAGATTAGAATAAAAGCCTGACCCACAAAACTGATGGTGAGACAACTTGAATTCTCTGACTTTTTATTCCATTAATCTTCTATAAGGGATTACAGTGCATCAGAATGCAGTGGTAAGGGGGCTTGAATGCCATGGTTGAGCCTGCTGTGCATGGTCTATGCCTGGTTCTAGCCTCTACAGTGAGCTGCAAGCTTCTATACCTGGTTTGCATAGAAATACGCCAAGCTCACCAACTTACTGACAACCTTCCTAATTTTCAGTCAACTTTGAATACCTGCAGCTAATTCTTTGAACTGTTGTCTTACCATACCATCAAAGACTTTGCTTAAAATAACTACAAGTTAGGGAGATAATGTAGAGGAAGTGGAGAATTATGATATTGTTGGTATGTCGACTTATCAAAATATAGTCATTGACTTTGCACATTCTGAAGTGGCTTTGTGTGGAAGAATTTACACTTAGGTAGACCACAAACAGTATGTTTGTTAATATCAATATAAATTCAGTCTTCTCCATCCTGGAGCGTTAAAGAACAGAACAGTTTAGCAGCCAGAGTAACTATCTCAGTTTAACAGTAAGCAATGGTTAGACAGTTCGTCTAGATTGACTAGTTGATGAAGACTACGTATTAAAGACCACAAAGTGAGACAACAGTGAGATACCAAAGTCCAGAAGGATGAGTGTCAAGAGGCCAAGTCTCAGTATAGCAAGAAGTCTGTTGGTGGCTCCAAGTTGACAAGCTGGCTTCAGCTGCCAGATGTGGGGCACACAATGGCTTAAGTATCAGCTGGTGGATGAACCTGTAGCTGACTGTTTGTGACATTGTGTTGTAGTGGAGGCAAATAGGTTCACACTAGCTGCACCACCTAGGAACAATGCTGCTGCTACTAGCTGGCAAGGTGAGTGCTCTGAGTCACATTGGTGGCATCCTGAATTGTCTTCACACCTGGTGTTACAGATGATGTACAGGTGCACTTGTTTATGGTACATTGGTCATGGCCCCTGAATTTGTGTATGCAACTCATGGCACTGTACTGTTATATCAATGGTTTGTGTACCAAGACATAACATCCCTCCCCTGCCTCTGCTGGAGGAAAGATGATGACACATCTTGGCACATCAGATGTCAGCATCACTGCTGCTGATGCCTGGAGGAAGTGTTGAACCCGGTTGACTTCATCAGCTGCTGAGACTGGTGTCCATGAGACCCAAGGCTGCTGGATATTGAGAGTGTCAGTGGCTGTTGCTCCCAGATGCTAGGCAGACCAGATCTGAAACAAAAGTTGAGGAGAAATCTTCTGTCGGGGCCGCATGAGCCTTGTGAAGGCGTACTTGATTGAGATGCTTGCAGCAGTGGGTTTTATCTGTCAGTTGGACCTTGACCATGGCCATCCTGAGGAGGCATATGATGTGAGTGAGCACCTATTGTTGGCAGACCCTGGAGAACATCTTACCCATGCACTGTCCTAAGGGGAATATTGATTACAGTTAAGCCACAGGGCTGGAAGGATGAATCTGTGTGGAAGCAGATCTATGGCACAGCATTGTTGGGATTCTGCCCTACTTGGACACATGATAAAGTGTTCATGTTTTTATGTTGTGTTGTTGAGTGGTAAAGGATGTTGTAGCAGCATAATTTGATGCTAAATCACAGTAAGACCTAGTTTTTACAGTTTCTAACTCACAATTGAACAAAGACCAATATTTTGATCAGACAGAATGGGCATATTATAAGCGAGATGGAACAGATCAAGTTACTAGGCATTCGGATAGATAGTAAGCTGTTGTGGAAAGCCCATGTTCAAGATCTTGTTCAGAAACTAAATGCTGCGTTATTTACCATTAGAACAGTATCTGAAATAAGTGACAGTCCAACATGAAAAGTAGTCTACTTCGCATATTTTCATATGCTTATGTCGTATGGTATTATTTTTTGGGGTAATTCTTCTGATTCAAACAGGGTATTTTTGGCTCAAAAATGGGCTGTTTGAGCTATATGTGGTGTAAGTTTGAGAACCTCTTGTTGACCCCTATTCAATAGTCTGGGAATTCTGACATTGCCCTCACAGTATATATTTTCTTTAATGTCATTTGTTGTTAGCAATATTAGCTTATTCCCAAGAGTTAGCAGCTTTCACTCAGTTAATACTAGACAGAAATCAAATCTGCATGTGGAATGCACTTCTTGGCTCTTGTGCAGGAAGGAGTGCAGTATTCTGCTGCATCCATTTTCAAGAAGCTACCACAAGAACTCAAATATCTTAGCAGTAGCCCAAACACTTTTAAGTCTAAACTGAAGAGTTTCCTCATGACTCACTCCTTCTATTCTGTCAAGGAGCTCCTGGAAGAACTGAAAAATTAAGCAAATTCCAGTGTTACATTGTTGATTTTCTTTATTTAAACTTACAACTTGTTGCCTGAATATGTTTCTTATATTCCATTTTATCTGTTTCTAATATCATGTTATAATTTCATGTATTGATTCGTTGCATGACCATGGAAACTTCTCCTTAATTTGGTCCCATGGAACAATAAATAAATAAATAAAATAAATGGAAAGAGGAACAATGCCAAATGTTGCAGGCATTGGGCTCTGTTGTTAGTTACATTAGTATGAGAGTTAAACAATGGCAGAAGTGGCTTATGACATGTTAAAAGAACAAAACACTTACTGTATACATTGCCAAGAAATTTTTGAGAGCATAGATGATTGCCAAAGCTTCTTTTTCTATTTGACTGTGGCTGCATTGTGCAGATATGAGAGTTTTTGAGACAAATGAAATAATGTGTCCCATCTTGTTAACTGCATGAGAAAGAAAGGCCCCAATACCATAGTCCAACGCATCTGTCACAAAGAACTGTAACTTTGTAGGACCATGAGTCATCAGGTGCAATGGCTTGAGGAATTCTGCTTATAAGTCCACAAAAGCTTTACCATATTTGGGGGAACAATGCTGTTTAACGTGTTAATCAAGTAGCTGATGGAGCAGTTTGGCAATTTTTGCTGTGTGGGAAATTAATTTTTGGTTGTAGTTCAACTGACCAATATCACTAGGAATCAGCAGCTTTTGCATCACCTCTACACTGTGTGAAGCGGTGTGTTTCCCTGAAGCGCTGAAAATGTGCTCTGGATATTTTTCTAGTAGCACAAGAAAAGATCATTTTTCTTTGTTACATTTCAGGTTAAGTTGTTCAACAACTGTGAGTAAGACTTCCAAATTTGCTGCAAATTCCTTCACAGTTCTGTCAGTGACAAGGATTTCATCAAGATAACTAGCTGTACTCAGAACTCCTAACATCAGGTGCTCCAAATATTGTTGAAATATTTCTAACACACTAGCAATGCCAAAGGACAGGCAATTGTATTGGAAAATGCCAAATGGGGTATTAATGACTAAGACACACATGGAGACATCATCCAAATGTAGTTTTAAGTAGCCTTCTTTCAGGTCAGTTTTTGCATACAGTATGAATCTGGCAACTTTTACCATCTTTCTTCAGGACAGCATAGCCATTGATGACAGACTATGCATTCACAATGGACTTAAAATCCTCACAAATTCACAAAGACCCATTTGATTTTTCAACTATTACCATAAGAATAGGCCACAGACATTTGGTTACCAGAGTCAGTATTCCTTCTTCTTTCAGTCATTGTAGCTCGATGCAAAGCTTGTCCCTTAAGGTGAAATAGGCATTTTGGGCCTTGAAAACCTAAGTGTTGCTTAGGGCTTCAAGGTGATGTGCACTTCCAAGTCAGAACACAGGTCGTCATCTGACTGGAGAACACTGAGGTATATTTGAAAAAAATTGTTGAAGATAAGTACCAGTCACAAAAGGTTGGATTATTATTATTATTATCTTCACTTTCTCAGACGTTAAGTCTGGTTAAAAATGGAGTGACGCGGACCTTGATCAAGCGTCACTTCCTTGTAACTGTACGGTATGTGTTATATTGCATTTAGGAACTTTCGGGTAATTGAACATGTATCAATAATTACGGATTTCTGTAGCTGTATATATATGTTTGGATGTAGCTGTATTGCATTGATGTACTGGTGGATATTGTGTGGTATGACTCCTGTAGTTGATAGTATAATTGGTATGATGTCAACTTTATCCTGATGCCACATGTCTTTGACTTCCTCAGCCAGTTGGATGTATTTTTCAATTTTTTCTCCTGTTTTCTTTTGTATATTTGTTGTATTGGATATGGATATTTCGATTAGTTGTGTTAATTTCTTCTTTTTATTGGTGAGTATGATGTCAGGTTTGTTATGTGGCGTTGTTTTATCTGTTATAATGGTTGTGTTCCAGTATAATTTGTATTCATCATTCTCCAGTACATTTTGTGGTGTATAGTTGTATGTAGGAACGTGTTGTTTTAAAAGTTTATGTTGTAAGGCAAGCTGTTGATGTATTATTTTTGTGACATTGTCATGTCTTCTGGGGTATTCTGTATTTGCTAGTATTGTACATCCGCTTGTGATGTGATCTACTGTTTCTATTTGTTGTTTACAAAGTCTGCATTTATACGTTGTGGTATTGGGATCTTTAATAATATGCTTGCTGCAATACATGGTGTTTATTGTTTGATCCTGTATTGCAATCATGAATCCTTCTGTCTCACTGTATATATTGCCTTTTCTTAGCCATGTGTTGGATGCGTCTTGATCGATGTGTGGCTGTGTTAGATGACACGGGTGCTTGCCATGTAGTGTTTTCTTTTTCCAATTTACTTTCTTCATGTCTGTTGATGTTATGTGATCTAAAGGGTTGTAGAAGTGGTTATGAAATTGCAGTGGTGTAGCCAATGTATTTATATGAGTGATTGCCTTGTGTATTTTGCTAGTTTCTGCTCGTTCTAGAAAGAATTTTCTTAAATTGTCTACCTGTCCATAATGTAGTGGTTATAATAGAGGGAAACATTCCACGTAGGAAATATATATCTAAAAACAAAGATGATGTGACTTACCAAATGAAAGTGCTGGCAGGTCGACAGACACACAAACAAACACAAACATACACACAAAATTCAAGCTTTCGCAACAAATTGTTGCCTCATCAGGAAAGAGGGAAGGAGAGGGAAAGACGCAAGGATGTTGGTTTTAAGGGAGAGGGTAAGGAGTCATTCCAATCCTGGGAGCGGAAAGACTTACCTTAGGGGGAAAAAAGGACGGGTATACACTCGCACACACACACATAGCCATCCACACATATACAGACACAAGCAGACATATTTAAGGACAAAGAGTTTGGGCAGAGATGTCAGTCGAGGCAGAAGTGCAGAGGCAAAGATGTTGTTGAATGACAGGTGAGGTATGAGTGGCGGCAACTTGAAATTATCGGAGATTGAGGCCTGGTGGATAACGGGAAGAGAGGATGTATTGAAGAGCAAGTTCCCATCTCCAGAGTTCGGATAGGTTGGTGTTAGTGGGACGTATCCAGATAACCTGGATGGTGTAACACTATGCCAAGATGTGCTGGCCGTGCACCAAGGCATGTTTAGCCACAGGGTGATCCTCATTACCAACAAACACTGTCTGCCTGTGTCCATTCATGCGAATGGACAGTTTGTTGCTGGTCATTCCCACATAGAATGCGTCACAGTGTAAGCAGGTCAGTTGGTAGATCACGTGGGTGCTTTCACATGTGGCTCTGCCTTTGATCGTGTACACCTTCCGGGTTACAGGACTGGAGTAGGTGGTGGTGGGAGGGTGCATGGGACAGGTTTTACACTGGGGGCGGTTACAAGGGTAGGAGCCAGAGGGTAGGGAAGGTGGTTTGGGGATTTCATAGGGATGAACTAAGAGGTTACGAAGGTTAGGTGGACGGCGGAAAGACACTCTTGGTGGAGTGGGGAGGATTTCATGAAGGATGGATCTCATTTCTGGGCAGGATTTGAGGAAGTTGTATCCCTGCTGGAGAGCCACATTCAGAATCTGATCCAGTCCCGGAAAGTATCCTGTCACAAGTGGGGCACTTTTGTGGTTCTTCTGTGGGAGGTTCTGGGTTTGAGAGGATGAGGAAGTGGCTCTGGTTATTTGCTTCTGTACCAGGTCGGGAGGGTAGTTGCAGGATGCGAAAGCTGTTGTCAGGTTGTTGGTGTAATGCTTCAGGGATTCCGGACTGGAGCAGATTCGTTTGCCACGAAGACCTAGGCTGTAGGGAAGGGACCGTTTGATGTGGAATGGGTGGCAGCTGTCGTAATGGAGGTACTGTTGCTTGTTGGTGGGTTTGATGTGGACGGACGTGTGAAGCTGGCCATTGGACAGGTGGAGGTCAACATCAAGGAAAGTGGCATGGGATTTGGAGTAGGACCAGGTGAATCTGATGGAACCAAAGGAGTTGAGGTTGGAGAGGAAATTCTGGAGTTCTTCTTCACTGTGAGTCCAGATCATGAAGATGTCATCAATAAATCTGTACCAAACTTTGGGTTGGCAGGCCTGGGTAACCAAGAAGGCTTCCTCTAAGCGACCCATGAATAGGTTGGCGTACGAAGGGGCCATCCTGGTACCCATGGCTGTTCCATTTAATTGTTGGTATGTCTGGCCTTCAAAAGTGAAGAAGTTGTGGGTCAGGATGAAGCTGACTAAGGTAATGAGGAAAGAGGTTTTAGGTAGGGTGGCGGGTGGTCGGTATGAAAGGAAGTGCTCCATCGCAGCGAGGCCGTGGACGTGCGGGATATTTGTGTATAAGGAAGTGGCATCAATGGTTACAAGGATGGTTTCTGGGGGTAACGGATTGGGTAAGGATTCCAGGCGTTCGAGAAAGTGGTTGGTGTCTTTGATGAAGGATGGGAGACTGCACGTAATGGGTTGAAGGTGTTGATCTACGTAGGCAGAGATACGTTCTGTGGGGGCTTGGTAACCAGCTACAATGGGACGGCCAGGATGATTGGGTTTGTGAATTTTAGGAAGAAGGTAGAAGGTAGGGGTGCGGGGTGTCGGTGGGGTCAGGAGGTTGATGGAGTCAGATGAAAGGTTTTGTAGGGGGCCTAAGGTTCTGAGGATTCCCTGAAGCTCTGCCTGGACATCAGGAATGGGATTAGCTTGGCAAACTTTGTATGTGGTGTTGTCTGAAAGCTGACGCAGTCCCTCAGCCACATACTCCCAACGATCAAGTACCACGGTCGTGGAACCCTTGTCCGCCGGAAGAATGATGATGGACCGGTCAGCCTTCAGATCACGGATAACCTGGGCTTCAGCAGTGGTGATGTTGGGAGTAGGATTAAGGTTTTTTAAAAAGGATTGAGAGGCAAGGCTGGAAGTCAGAAATTCCTGGAAGGTTTGGAGAGGGTGATTTTGAGGAAGAGGAGGTGGGTCCCGCTGTGACGGAGGACGGAACTGTTTCAGGCAGGGTTCAATTTGGATAGTGTCTTGGGGAGTTGGATCATTAGGGGCAGGATTAGGATCATTTTTCTTCGTGGCAAAGTGATACTTCCAGCAGAGAGTACGAGTGAAGGACAGTAAATCTTTGACGAGGGCTGTTTGGTTGAATCTGGGAGTGGGGCTGAAGGTGAGGCCTTTGGATAGGACAGAGGTTTCAGATTGGGAGAGAGGTTTGGGGGAAAGGTTAACTACTGAATTAGGGTGTTGTGGTGCCGGATTGTGTTGCTTGGAATTTTGAGGTTTTGGAGGGAGTGGAGCTGGAAGTGGGAGACTGAGTAGATGGGAGAGACTGGGTTTGTGTGCAATGAGAGGTGGTTGAGGTTTGCTGGAAAGGTTGTGAAGGGTGAGTGAGTTGCCTTTCCGGAGGTGGGAAACCAGGAGATTGGATAGTTTTTTGAGGTGAAGAGTGGCATGCTGCTCTAATCTGCAGTTGGCCTGTAGGAGGATGCTCTGAATAGCCGGTGTGGATGTGGGAGACGAAAGATTGAGGACTTTTATTAAGGATAGGAGTTGACGGGTGTGTTCATTGGCTGAGTTGATGTGTAGGTGAAGGATTAGGTGGGTGAGGGCAATGGATTGTTCAGTTTGGAACTGGTATAGGACTGATGGAAAGAAGGGTTGCAGCCAGAGATGGGAACTTTAAGTGTGAGGCCTTTGGGGGTTATGCCAAATGTCAGACAAGCCTGAGAAAACAGCCCTCGTCAAAGATTTACTGTCCTACACTCGTACTCTCTGCTGGAAGTATCACTTTGCCATGAAGAAAAATGATCCTAATCCTGCCCCTAATGATCCAACTCCCCAAGACACTATCCAAATTGAACCCTGCCTGAAACAGTTCCGTCCTCCGTCACAGCGGGACCCACCTCCTCTTCCTCAAAATCACCCTCTCCAAACCTTCCAGGAATTTCTGACTTCCAGCCTTGCCTCTCAATCCTTTTTAAAAAACCTTAATCCTACTCTCAACATCACCACTGCTGAAGCCCAGGCTATCCGTGATCTGAAGGCTGACCGGTCCATCATCATTCTTCCGGCGGACAAGGGTTCCACGACCGTGGTACTTGATCGTCGGGAGTATGTGGCTGAGGGACTGCGTCAGCTTTCAGACAACACCACATACAAAGTTTGCCAAGGTAATCCCATTCCTGATGTCCAGGCAGAGCTTCAGGGAATCCTCAGAACCTTAGGCCCCCTACAAAACCTTTCACCTGACTCCATCAACCTCCTGACCCCACCGACACCCCGCACCCCTACCTTCTTCCTAAAATTCACAAACCCAATCATCCTGGCCGTCCCATTGTAGCTGGTTACCAAGCCCCCACAGAACGTATCTCTGCCTACGTAGATCAACACCTTCAACCCATTACGTGCAGTCTCCCATCCTTCATCAAAGACACCAACCACTTTCTCGAACGTCTGGAATCCTTACCCAATCCGTTACCCCCAGAAACCATCCTTGTAACCATTGATGCCACTTCCTTATACACAAATATCCCACACGTCCACGGCCTCGCTGCGATGGAGCACTTCCTTTCATGCCGACCACCCGCCACCCTACCTAAAACCTCTTTCCTCATTACCTTAGTCAGCTTCATCCTGACCCACAACTTCTTCACTTTTGAAGGCCAGACATACCAACAATTAAATGGAACAGCCCTGGGTACCAGGATGGCCCCTTTGTACGCCAACCTATTCATGGGTCGCTTAGAGGAAGCCTTCTTGGTTACCCAGGCCTGCCAACCCAAAGTTTGGTACAGATTTATTGATGACATCTTCATGATCTGGACTCACAGTGAAGAAGAACTCCAGAATTTCCTCTCCAACCTCAACTCCTTTGGTTCCATCAGATTCACCTGGTCCTACTCCAAATCCCATGCCACTTTCCTTGATGTTGACCTCCACCTGTCCAATGGCCAGCTTCACACGTCCGTCCACATCAAACCCACCAACAAGCAACAGTACCTCCATTACGACAGCTGCCACCCATTCCACATCAAACGGTCCCTTCCCTACAGCCTAGGTCTTCGTGGCAAACGAATCTGCTCCAGTCCGGAATCCCTGAAGCATTACACCAACAACCTGACAACAGCTTTCGCATCCTGCAACTACCCTCCCGACCTGGTACAGAAGCAAATAACCAGAGCCACTTCCTCATCCTCTCAAACCCAGAACCTCCCACAGAAGAACCACAAAAGTGCCCCACTTGTGACAGGATACTTTCCGGGACTGGATCAGATTCTGAATGTGGCTCTCCAGCAGGGATACGACTTCCTCAAATCCTGCCCAGAAATGAGATCCATCCTTCATGAAATCCTCCCCACTCCACCAAGAGTGTCTTTCCGCCGTCCACCTAACCTTCGTAACCTCTTAGTTCATCCCTATGAAATCCCCAAACCACCTTCCCTACCCTCTGGCTCCTACCCTTGTAACCGCCCCCGGTGTAAAACCTGTCCCATGCACCCTCCCACCACCACCTACTCCAGTCCTGTAACCCGGAAGGTGTACATGATCAAAGGCAGAGCCACGTGTGAAAGCACCCACGTGATCTACCAACTGACCTGCCTACACTGTGACACATTCTATGTGGGAATGACCAGCAACAAACTGTCCATTCGCATGAATGGACACAGGCAGACAGTGTTTGTTGGTAATGAGGATCACCCTGTGGCTAAACATGCCTTGGTGCACGGCCAGCACATCTTGGCACAGTGTTACACCATCCAGGTTATCTGGATACTTCCCACTAACACCAACCTATCCTAACTCCGGAGATGGGAACTTGCTCTTCAATATATCCTCTCTTCCCGTTATCCACCAGGCTTCAATCTCCGCTAATTTCAAGTTGCCACCACTCATACCTCACCTGTCATTCAACAACATCTTTGCCTCTGCACTTCTGCCTCGACTGACATCTCTGCCCAAACTCTTTGTCTTTAAATATGTCTGCTTGTGTCTGTATATGTGTGGATGGATATGTGTGTGTGTGCGAGTGTATACCCGTCCTTTTTTCCCCCTAAGGTAAGTCTTTCCGCTCTCGGGATTGGAATGACTCCTTACCCTCTCCCTTAAAACCAACATCCTTGCGTCTTTCCCTCTCCTTCCCTCTTTCCTGATGAGGCAACAATTTGTTGCGAAAGCTTGAATTTTGTGTGTATGTTTGTGTTTGTTTGTATGTCTGTCGACCTGCCAGCATGTCCATAATGTAGGTTTTTTATGTCGATAAATCCCCTTCCTCCTTCCTTTCTGCTTAATGTGAATCTTTCTGTTGCTGAATGTATGTGATGTATTCTATATTTGTGGCATTGTGATCGTGTAAGTGTATTGAGTACTTCTAGATCTGTGTTACTCCATTTCACTACTCCAAATGAGTAGGTCAATATTGGTATGGCATAGGTATTTGTAGCTTTTGTCTTGTTTCTTGCTGTCAATTCTGTTTTCAGTATTTTTGTTAGTCTTTGTCTATATTTTTCTTTTAGTTCTTCTTTGATATTTGTATTATCTATTCCCATTTTTTGTCTGTATCCTAGATATTTATAGGCATCCGTTTTTTCCATTGCTTCTATGCAGTCGCTGTGGTTATCCAATATGTAATCTTCTTGTTTAGTATGTTTTCCCTTGACTATGCTATTTTTCTTACATTTGTCTGTTCCAAAAGCCATACCTATATCATTGCTGAATCCTTCTGTTATCTTTAGTAATTGGTTGAGTTGTTGATTTGTTGCTGCCAGTAGTTTTAGATCATCCATGTATAGCAAATGTGTGATTTTGTGTGGGTATGTTCCAGTAATATTGTATCCATAATTTGTATTATTTAGCATGTTGGATAGTGGGTTCAGAGCAACGCAGAACCAGAAAGGACTTAATGAGTCTCCTTGGTATATTCCACGCGTAATCTGTATTGGCTGTGATGTGATATTATTTGAATTTGTTTGGATATTAAGTGTGGTTTTCCAATTTTTCATTACTATGTTTAGAAACTGTATCAATTTAGGATCTACTTTGTATATTTCCAATATTTGTAGTAACCATGAGTGGGGTACACTATCAAAAGCTTTTTGGTAATCAATGTATGCGTAGTGTAGCGACCTTTGTTTAGTTTTAGCTTGATATGTCACCTCTGCATCTATTATCAGTTGCTCTTTACATCCTCGTGCTCCTTTGCAACAGCCTTTTTGTTCTTCATTTATAATTTTGTTCTGTGTTGTATGTGTCATTAATTTCTGTTTAATGACTGAAGTTAATATTTTGTATATTGTTGGTAGGCATGTTATGGGGCGATATTTAGCTGGGTTCGCTGTGTCTGCTTGATCTTTAGGTTTCAGATATGTTATTCCATGTGTAAGTGTATCAGGGAATGTTTATGGGTCTGCAATGTAACTGTTAAATAATTTAGTTAGATGTGAATGTGTTGAGGTGAACTTCTTTAACCAGAAATTTACTATTTTATCATTTCCAGGGGCTTTCCAATTGTGAGTAGAATTAATTGCTTGGGTGACTTCATGTTGCAAAATTATCATTTCAGGCATTTGTGGTATCATCTTGTATGTGTCTGTTTCTGCTTGTATCCACCGTGCATGCCTGTTATGTTGTACCGGGTTTGACCATATGTTGCTCCAGAAGTGTTCCATGTCTGTTATGTTTGGTGGATTGTTTATTTTAATGTGTGTGTTATCTATTGTCTGGTAAAAGTTCTTTTGGTTTGTGTTGAATGTTTGGTTTTGTTTCCTTCTATTTTCACTTTTTTTGTATCTTCTGAGTCATTTGGCTAATGCTTGTAATTTCTGCTTCTTTTCGTCTAATTGCTCTATCGCTTCTTGTTGTGAGATTTTACCTAACTTTTTTCGTTTTTTTCCGAGATTTCATTTCTTATAAATTGTGTTAGCTGTCCGATGTCTTTTCTCAGTTTTTCTATTTTGATCTGTAGCCTGTGTTGCCATGCTGGTTTTGTGGGTTTCTTCTGTGTGTTGGTTGGTTCTGATCTCTGCCTAGTGTGTATATTTAGTGTAGTGAATGCTCCTATATAAACCAGTAGTTGTAACTCTTCCATAGTTGTGTTTTCATTTATTTTGTTGTGTATGATTGTGTTGATAGTTTTTATTGTTATTTTGACTTGTGGGTTATTTGGTGGTCTATGCAAGAATGGTCTAATGTCTGTATTTGTGTCTTTGTATTCTATATATGTTAGCTGAAATTTTTCTTCTGTATCTAACATCTGTGTCACTTCGTGTTCTATTTGTGCTTGTTCTGGTGGCTGTCTTAAGATTTCGTTTTCCTCTGATTGTTTAATTGGTGCATGTTGTTCTTTGTTTGTTTGCTCTGGGATGTTTGAGTCCATTACTGTATTTTCTTCTTCTTCTGATTGCACATTATTTTGTTCCAGTATTTGTTGTACTTGTTGTTTGATGTTTTCTAATTCTGACTGGGGTATCCTGTTATTTTTTATTATTACACGGATCTGATCAGCTAATCGTTGCTCTGTTAAAAATTTTAATTCTGGGTATCTGGTAATAAATGTTGTGTATACTTGTGATCTGTATCCAGTTGTGTTGGTTCCTAGGTTTGTTGCTTGGTAATAACAGAACATGAGGTGTCGATTAACTTCATCTGACCATCTCATCCTCTGTCTTTGTTTTCCTTCTAGAGTGGTTGCAGGAAGCACATCCTGCAAAACACCTCTATTTGGATTTAAATCATTTTCCAGTTGGCTAGCAGTGTCGTTACCATTGTGGGCGGGCATAGGGTTCAAGCGTCATCCCCGACCATGACGGCGCTTGTCCGAGGCTTCTTTAGTTCTGTTCTGAACCAACTAATCACACTAAAAGGGGGGTTAGCCCTATTAGTGGTTTGTTCTTTTCGTCGCCTTTTACGACTGGCAGAACATACCAGAGGCCGATTCTTTTCCCGGGCCTCCACGGGGTTTATTATTATTATTATTATTATGTAGTATTCTGCCTAGTGGCAGGTCCATGTCTTTGTACGGAGAATTTATGATTCCACTGTTCCATGTCTTCAGCTTCTTCCTACAGTCTGTTGTATCTCCTTCCATCTTTCATATCGTCCAGATGTTGAATTCTTTTTCTTCCTCATCCTGCGTTTCCTCCGAGTTTCCCTTCGATGACATCATGTATGAGTCCCTTGTGTCTAAGTACATGTCCAATCCAGTTGGCCTTTCTCTAAAGAATTGTACGCAGAATACTTCTCTCCTACTCTTCGCAGTACATCGTCATATTTTATGCAATCTGTCCACTGGATCTTTTCCATTCTCCTCCAGCACCACATTTCAAAGCTCTCTAAGTATTTTTTCTCCTTCTTTCTCTTGGTCCATGTCTCTGCTTCATACAGTGCAATGCTCCAAATGTAGCACTTTATCAGTTTTTTCCTCAATGCCAAACTCAGCTTGCTGGTCAGCAGAGTCCCCGTCTTGTTGAAAGCAGCTTTGACCATGGTGATTCTTGCTCGGATTTCATTGGTGCAGTGGGCATCCTTTGTGATAAAACTTCCCAGGTACTTGAACTGATTCACATTTTCCTGTTCCTGATTGTCAACACTTATCTTCAAGTGTTTCTCACATTTTGATATGCACATCACTTTTGATTTTTCGATGTTGATTTCCATGCAGTATTTTCTTCCCATTTCCACCAAATTGTTCATCATGTGTTGCAGCTGTCTCTTGATTTTTGGCGAGCACTACCAGGTCGTCTGCATAGTTGATGACACCACCTGAAATACTCCCCACCCGGAGATCCAAACGGGGAAGTAGTTTATCTCTGGAATATTTTACTCCAGGAAACACCTTCATTATCCTCCGTCTTCCAACATTCAGGATGTTGATGAGACGTCCTCCTACTTTGAAGTTTCCGCATCCTTTCAGCGCTTCTCTCGCCAGCATTTCTCCATACAGGTTGAAGAGACTTGGCGACAGACAACATCCTTGTCTCACTCCGCTTCCTATTTCCACACTCCAGGGGACTCGCACCTAGTGAGTACCTGGCTGGCAACCACAGGGCCCCGAGCTGAGTCCTGGCATTGCTTCCACTTACTTATTTCAGGCTCCTCACTTTTATCTTTCCTGTCTGGCCATCCTAGGCCAACTCTTGTTTTTTCCGACCCTTACGCTATTAGGTTTTGAGGGCTAGGGGTCTTTCTTTTCCCAATCTTATACTTCCTCTGGTACCAGACAGCAGTGGGCACCAGTATCAAATTGGTGCACAGAGCAAATGATGCTTCAGATGGATCAAGATCGAAGACTCATGGGCAAAACCAACCATAGTCTGGTTCTTCAGCCATGATACTGCGATGTGGAAAGGAAGTGGAAAGACTACCACATTATTATATTTCCTGAATGTTCGAGGATAATGAAGGTGTTTCCTGGAGTAAAATATTCCAGAGATAAACTACTTCCCCATTTGGATCTCTGGGTGGGGAGTATTTCAGGTGGTGTCATCAAAAGGTTGGATATGGTTCAACAAATCATAGATTTCCAGACCCAGAGCATTAAACAGATTTAAACCCAAGATATTTGTTTCTTGTGTGCTGAGTTGGCCATTTACCTGAGTGGTATCATGCTGTGGCTTTTCAGTTGTTTTGTGAAGTTTTTCAGTGACATTGAACCAAGGCATCTATATGTGTCCCAATTAACAATGGTGATGGAGGAGCCAGTATATATTTGAAAATGATGGGGATGGTGTTGATTACAGTGTCTGATGTCATCAGTTGATCAAAGATGGGCAGAATGGCTTGCACATGTAGGACATCTGAGCTGTGCACAGGGTCTGCTTCATCTGAGTCATAGTCCAGAGGTCCAGACAGGCACTATCAACATTCATTTTAAGTGTGGACTGGCAAAACTCTGCCTTATGTCCAATTTTACTACAGGCTTTGCACTTTTCACAGTGAAAGTAGCACTGCTGGCACTAATGTGTGGTGAAACAATTGCTGCACAATAGTAACTTCTGTTGTGTCAGCTACCCGGGACATACTGTCTAGAGGGAGACTTATCAGGTGGAACCAGTAGGTTTAAGGTGTGGAACTGAGCCTCGACCTTGCATGTGGGGCAGGCTGCAAACATCTGTGATGAGTATTGGAGTTCTGCCAAAGACTGGACAGATTGTTTGAAAGCCCAAATGAGTGGGAGGCAAGTTTCTAAAGATGGGTAATTTGGTATAAAGAGGTCATTCCAGAGCCCTTCATTTGGGAATGAACCAGAATCATATACCTATTCAGTGATTTGGTATAGGACTGTTTGCACTTAGCACTGCAAACTAAACACAGCACTACTGGGAAAGTACTTGCAATTGAGCTATCTACTCTCAGTAGGACTGTCTGTTCCGTTTGTGGCAACCACACATTTTGTGCGTATTGGCCGCCACATGAACTTGTGAATCAAAATATTCTAAGAAGAACATTTTCAAATGTTCATTGGTCAAAGCATGCAGTTCTTCTTGTGGATTTTACTGCTTAAAGAGGCGACAGACTTCAGCCCCTGCATAAGTGAACAGAAAAGCATGTTGCCGGGTATCACCTGATATTTCATGAGCGATGAAGTGCTACTCTAGGGTGTGTGTGTGTGTGTTTTGTAGCTTATGGTCGCGCAATGGTGAGGTTATCAGCACTCTCACCCTCATTAAAACAAACAAATGTGGATAAAGTGTCTGTAATTGTTGTACACAGTGAGGAGGAAATCCTTAAAATAACACTCATTTACTCACTTGTACCTCATTTGCCCTGAGTCACACAATCACTCTATCTCACGTGCCTGAAGGTGAAATAAAACACAGTCAAATGGAATGTAGGGTTTAGTGATCTTTACACTACAATCACCAGCCATTGGAGGGCCCTCTCACTGGAACTAGAAGCCATATATCATAGGGCTGTGGCCTATGCAAAGACAAGTAAGGAGAACCTCATGGTGTTTGGAAGCAGGTACACGGCTGTGGCATTATAGGCTTTACTGGACAGAGCTTGTCATCTGTCACTTCCAGCCACTCATCCTCCCGTCAATGTACAACACTGTACTTCAACTGTGAGGCAAGAGCATGCAGGGGGATGGTGCACTGAACTAATTGAAGATCAAGACACATCTCAGTAGCTGCTACATTTGCCCTTTTGTTGCCAGGTGCCCTGGCATCCAGCAGGAAGACAACTCCTTCCCGAGCCATTATAGCTGGAGGAGGGCATCCTGGATATCTTCAATTGCTTTATCAGCTGGATACAAGCATTGCAGAGATTTTAGGGCACTCAGGGAGTCAGAACAGTTAAGGAATTTAGCAGGAAAGGCAGATCTCATCTGCACCAGCACCCTCAAGTTCATGGATAATTTGGCATCAAATACAGTGAACTCTGGAGACAATCGAACCTGTGGGACACAATGTAGGGAAACAACAGAGCAACCAACAGAGTTCCAGTGTGTAGACTTGTCTGTGAAGATAGCTACATGGTTGTGGTGCACATTTAAAACTGGAGCAGACGCACCCTGGTCACTCCCCAAGAACACACACACACACACACACACACACACACACACACACACACACACACACACACACACACACATTTATCCACAGAAAACATGAAACCAGTCTGTGCATTATTCCACTCCTCCAGCCTCTTTAATGTGAGCTGCAACTGATGAGTTGTTGTAATACTGGAGGAGGAACAGAAACCTACAAAATCGACCACAAATGAGAAGCATGGTACAGGTCTTCTTACGGCAGACGTGATACTGTTTATGGATATGGCAGAGTGTAACACTTAAAATACTGCCCTGAGGAACACCATTCTTCTGCTCAAAACTAGCTGACATAACCTCACCAACTCAGGGCTGAAAAATGTGCTTTGACAAAAAGGATTGAATAAAGATGTGGAGGTTGCCATGGAAGCCCCATTGGTGGAGCTGACCTAGAACAAGGTGACTCCAAGTAGTATTGTATGACTTACTGATATAAAAAAATATACCTACACAATGCTGTTTACATAGGAAAGCCTCCTGAAGAGCTGCTTCTAGGAAGGTCAAGTTGGCCACAGTGGATCAAACTCTTCTGAATCCACACTGAGAATGACTTAGGAGCTATCTGGTCTCCAGCACCCAGACCAAGCGACAGTTAACCATTTTTCCAAGGTTATTCCCACACAGCTCATTAAGGCAACTCTCCGGTAACTACTGGGACACATATAATCCTTCCATGGTTTGAGGAGAGGGGTCAAAATTGCCTCCCTCTATGAGTTGGCGAAGTTACCTGTCTGCCATATCAAATTGAAACATTGTAAGAGCATTTTATTGGACGCTGGTTTCAAGTTCCACAGCATGCTATATCGGGTTTGGTCGTGACTGAGTGCAGTATCAAAGGGCACAGACCGTGCCAAATCTAGCTCCCACATGGCAAATGGGCAGTTACAGGATTCCAAATTGTTAGACCTGATGTCCAGCTCATCCCATTCCATGATGGCACGGTAACAATGAAACACTGGATCTTGGCTGGCAATGTCAGTAAACTCTGCTATCACCTGTGAAATTTCCCCACATATTGTTTGGAGACATCCCTGATTTAATAACACTGCTGTAGGTGACCGACTGGCTTTAGTGGAAATCCTCCTGATGGCTTCCCATACTATAGTAAAAGAAGGAGAATGGTTGATGGAGTCCATGGCCTTTTCTTGCTCTTTCTGATCATGTGCCAAGCCTTTGCCCTCACTAATCAAAAGACTGCAAGCTTTCCCTCCTTTGGGCAGCCCTTAAACCAACAAAGAGCTGAATGACCAAATGGCACTCATCAGTCCACAAGACACAGGTGGCCTCCTAGAATGATGAGTTGGGATGGAGAGGTCAGAAGCACGGTAGATTACTTGTGTGATGTGGTCCACCCACTCTTGGATGACGTCATGCACTCAAAAACAGCCAGCTGGTCAAACA
Organism: Schistocerca americana; assembly: GCF_021461395.2. NCBI lineage: Eukaryota > Metazoa > Arthropoda > Insecta > Orthoptera > Acrididae > Schistocerca > Schistocerca americana. The sequence continues at coordinate 470,226,750 of NC_060124.1, read as the reverse complement.
GCATCCAATTTTCTCTGTTTATCATCTATTGTGGCTATATCCTTTCAGAAAGAGCTCCATCCATTATGTGAATACAGCGTGGGAAGTGGTCACTGGAATGAAGGTCATCAGTGACTTGCCACTGAACAGAGTCCACAAGAGCTGGAGAGCAGAAGGAGAGCTCAGTGGATGAGAATGACCCAGTATCAACACAGAAATTAGTGTGTGTGCCTGCATTTAGGATGCACAGCTTGTAAGACATCATGAGGCTCTCCAAAACACGACCCCAAGGACAAGTGAAGGTCAAACCCCACTATATATGACGGGCATTGAAGTTTCTCAGAAGGAGAAATGGTCAGGGGAGTTGTTCAGTAAGACCTGTTAGAGCCTGAGGGTCAGTCACATCATGCAGAGATAAATATAGTGAACAAACAATGAACCTCTGACATCCATGAACTTCAACTGCTACCACTTGCAGGTCAGTAGCTAGTGGGAGAGTAGAGGAATGGTGCATTGTTACTGATAAACAAAGTGAACCCTCCCTTGACCCTTTCCCCAGTCAAATCATCCTTGTGACAGAATGTATAGTCCCTTAGGATAGGGGTGTTAGATGCTTTAAAATGTGTTTTGTGCAAACACAAGCACAGGGGACATGATACGATCATAGTCAGATCCCTCAGAAAGCAACAAGGTCACAATGTTCTGATGGCTTCGGAGTGGACTGCTTTGGCCAGTTGGCCTTTGTCTGTAGCTTGGATTTTTGGGACAGTGGCAAGGCTGCTGTGACAGAAACACTCTGCTGAATCTCCTCCAATGACTGCCATGAGAGTCTGCTATCTACACTCACATTATCAATGCTTCGGCAATAGGATGACTGGGCTGCAAGACCAGCAGCCAGGCTGGTAGCTGCATTTATGGGTGCAGGTAGATGTTCCTGGCTCAACTATCATAGTCTGGGTGCTAACACTGACCTGGACAGGCTGCTTCAATGCTGAGGCAAAAGACCTGACAAAACCTGGTGGCTGAGTGGCCTTAAATTCCTTCTCCATATTAGATTATGAGACACATTGGGTGACTTTAATGTCCTGAATCTTCTTTTCTTCAGCAAAGACAGTACAGTTCCTGCTCCAAACAGGATGGGCCTGGGAGCAGTTAAAACTCCTGGGTGGAGCATTGCATTGAAAACCTTGTTTGTTTGGCATGCTGCCAAGTCATTCACATGTAGCCCGAGCATTACAACCCATGGTGGTGTGATCAAAGCTTTGGCACTTGAAGCAGTGCGTTGGATTTGGGATATAACATCTAATCTTAAGGTGGAGAAACTCTGCTACAGTATACTCTGGCAACTTCAGCAGATTAAATGTCAGAATAAATGATGCCGTCTTTTGGAGTTCCCCATTAACCCTTTTCATAATTCTTTGGACTTCAGTCTCTCTTGCACTTTCCCATTCCTATGCAGTTCTTTTGTATCCATATCCATAATGTCTCAGCACGTGAAAACACCTTTAACACTAACCCAGTGTGTAGCTCACTGTTGAACTTTCTACCTCTGCCAAGTAGACAGCCCTTTTAAAAATTGTCACCATTCTTTATCGATAAATCTCCCAAGGGACTTGCAGAGCAACTAAGATCTATTAAGAAGGTGCAGAATGTTACTCTCCTGCTGGAGACTTTTACGGTTCCAAGGTACAGAAGCTGTTAATTCCAAGCTACTTGGAGAATATCCCATCAACCTAATAGCAATACTGCTGCCACCTGCGGAGTCACAGTGGTAGCTTCATGAATTGTCACCAGTAACATGCTTGGTGTTACTATTGTTGTCGTATGCATGTGAGTTGTTTGGCTTTATCGGCATACCCTTCAGGAGGGTTGTGCAAGGTTGGCTGCTTCCTTCCCTCTTCCCCACTCCTATAAATTAATGATCTTCACAAACCATGTGAATCTAAGAACTGCAATATCATTGATTTGTAACTGTAATTGCCAAAGATTCTGTGTAGGAATAAGCATATATGCTGAGCTACATTATGTTGGATATATTCTCAGTGTCTGTGTTACACAAACATATTCATTCACTCAGTCATACATTCGTTGTGTTCCATGGATCCTGTCAAGAAGGAGAACCTTCAAGGATGTGAAATGAGTCGAGGTATACATTAACATGAGACAAAGGCATCATAGAAACTTAATCTGCATACTGTACTCCATGAACTGTATTTATGCTTATGTGATCTAAATTTAATCAAGTAAATCAGTAAGGAAGGTGCTACTTGGAGAAAAAAGCTACTGCCTCCACAGCTGCTGTTTATCTGTTATTTATTTATTTTGCTGGTTGTTTATTGGTTTATTTATTCATCCAAAAATCTTCCCAGATTGTAGCACACAAAACAAACACAAAACAAAATAGCAACACAACACAGTAAAACTACAGTATTATTTCAGTAGGTAAATAAATTTTAGCTTTAGCTACAAAAGAGCTCGCACTACTTGCATTACCTGTTCTTTCAAGACTCATGTATTTCGAATGTTCTAAAAATTCTGCTACTGAATAGAAGTTGTGATTGAATAAGAATGCCCTTAGGGATTTACAAAAGAGTGTGAATGATGATATGATTTTTACCTTATGTTTGGTTGATTTGGAGGAGAGGACCAAACAGTGAGCTTATTGGTCCCACCAGGTTATGGAAGGATGGGGAAGAAAATCAACTGTGATCTTTCAAAGGAACCATCCCAGCATTTGCCTGAAGTAATTTAGGGAAATCATGGAAAACCTAAATCAGGATGACCAGACTTGGGTTTGAACCATTGTCCTCCCGAATGCAAGTCCAGTGTGCTAACCACCTCTCTCAGTTTTACCTTATGTCGAAGACTATTGCAAATTTGTGTATCACTGTTTGTTGTGGAAGTTTTGTAGTCTAATGTCCTTACTGACTGGACATGAAGCTTTTCCTTTTGTCTTGTGTCATGCTCATGGATATTAAAATTTTAATTTATGTCTTCTAAATTCTTTCTAACATACATACATGTTTCTGGTATGTACCGGTACACACAGGGAAGTGGGAGGATCGAAAACTTTTGGAAGAGTGGTTTGCAAAGAATCTGTTTCTTTAACATATTGCATTACTCTTACATTTATTTTCTGGATTAGGAAAATGAATGAACTAGGTGGCGTATTACCCCAGAATATAATTCCATAGAGTATGATGCTATGGAATTTATCAAAGCAGGCAATTTGGACAGTGCTAAAATTTGCTTTGACAGAGAGTAATTGCAGGCTGTAGCATACTTTATTTACCGTTAAATTTACATTGTTTATAGGTGCATGCCATCTGAAGTTATTTTGAAGCCATATGCCTACAAGCTTTGTTTCCAGAGAAGATGAAATTTTGTTAGAGTTTATCATCACACCGGTATTGCTTGCATTACCTTTTCAATGGAAATTTAGGAATGTGGTTTTTATGTTTATCAGTAGTTTATTCCGCTAAAACCATCAGTTTAGCTGTGCTGTAGTTTTCTTTACAGCTGCTTGTAGCTGATTTGGGGTGTTTCCTGTAATATGAGTTCTTGTGTCTTCTGGAAAAAGAGTGTTTGTTTGTTACTCAGTGTTTAGGTCTAAATCATTTACATAGGAAGAGAATTGGCCCAGAATGAATCCCTGAGAAACTCCTTTTATTTTTATTTTATTTTTTTAGAATCTTTGCAGCTGAAAGACATATCCAAGTACTTTCCTTTAGTTCCTGTTTTATTTGTATTTCCTGTTTGTCAAGTATGTTGTGAACCATTTTAGTGCAGTGCCTCCAATGCCAGCTCATACAACAGTATGTTGTGATCCAGTGTGTCAAAACTTTACTTAAGTCTAAGAAAATGCCAGTGGCACTTTGTTTTTTGTCCACTGCTTGCAGGACATTGTGTATAAATCATAGATGGCACTGAGAATTTTGTTTTTCCCAAAAAAATTCATTAACCTATTATACATTACTTTTTCTGTGATTCTAATAAAACCTGATAATAAGGCAATTGGTCCATAGTTTTCTATGTTTGATTTGTCTCTTTTCTTGTGAACAGGAACTGTGTTAGCAATTTTTAAACAGTCTGGAACTGTACCTGTCAGAAAAGATGAATTGACTATATCTGCAAGAGGCAGTGACATGATTCTAATACATTGCTTTATGATACAGTCACGAATACCATCAAGTCCTGATGACATTTTTTTAAGAGGAGATGCAACACAGATGATTTCATCTAGAGTTGTTCCACAAACACAGAATGAAGAGGAACATGACTGCACTTTGGTATTCTGTTTCTTTTTAGTATCTGTTTTGTCACTGACTATTAAATTATTTGTGATATCTGCATAGTAACGCTGAAGAGACTTGCAAAGCATTGGCGATCAGTTACACTATTGTTCTCATGGTTCAGAGTGATATTTTCCACTTTAGTTGACATTTTATTTGCTTACTTCTTTGTTACTTTCCTTCCTGCTTGGGTTTTATTTGTTGACACTGTTATGAACTTATCATTGGCCATTTTTTTGCCTGGGGTATCTCTTTTGTAGATTTGAATGTATTTCTGAATTTAGCTGTTCAGAAGTGGGAGCATGCTTTTTTTTTGCTGTATCTGAGTAATTCTCTTTTCCTCGCACTTGAGATTCTGATACTTGTTGTTGTTATCCATCTCTTTGGTTTTGGAGTTGTGCTTCTTATTACTTGTGTTTTGAGAAGGAATGCAATTTCAAAATAATCACTGAAAATACTATAGAATTTCTCAAATTTTTTGTTGGAATCATTTGTTTGTAAAACTTCTTCCTACCTTTCTTCCAAAAATAGGAATTGAATGTTTTTCTATTTTGTGTGTTGAAACTTCTTGCTGTTATAGTTCTTTTATAGTTCTGGATGGGCAGCAAGTAGCTCTAGAGGGTAACAACTTGAGCTTCATGATCACTAAGGCTTGATTCCAGAATGAGATTTTCACTCTGCAGCAGAGTGTGCGCTGATATGAAACTTCCTGGCAGATTAAAACTGTGTGCCCGACCGAGACTCGAACTCAGGACCTTTGCCTTTCGTAGGCAAGTGCTCTACCGTCTGAGCTACCGAAACACGACTCACGCCCGGTACTCACAGCTTTACTTCTGCCAGTACCTTGTCTCCTACCTTCCAAACTTTACAGAAGCAATATCCTTTCTTTCAGGACTGCTAGTTCTGCCAGGTTCGCAGGAGAGCTTCTGTAAAGTTTGGAAGGTAGGAGACGAGGTACTGGCAGAAGTAAAGCTGTGAGTACCGGGCGTGAGTTGTGCTTCGGTAGCTCAGATGGTAGAGTACTTGCCCACGAAAGGCAAAGGTCCCGAGTTCGAGTCTCGGTCGGGCACACAGTTTTAATCTGCCAGGAAGTTTCACTAAGGCTTGAACTCTTGTTTTTTGCAGTACAGTTTGTATTACAAAATATCTGATCCAGGGCAGGAGCAGTAGTTTTTGTGATTCTTGTTGGGGTGGTTATAGTCTGTTTTAAGTTCAGAGTATATGTGAGGTTGAGCAGTAGCTTTTTTTTCTTTTTTCTTTTTTTTTTTTTTTTTCATTTGCTGGTTCCAAGAAAATCAGTGTTGAAATCCCCAAACAGTGCTATCAATTTCTTTTCTAGATGGAGTCTATTTAGTATATATTCAATAATATTTAGAAATGACTCAAAACTTTCATATGGGGAGCAATAAACAGATGCTTCAACTGTATTTGCCTCTCTGACTCCAGTGAGTGTCAGATCAGAGTCCCTTCGTGCACTGAGATGTTGAAACTTTTTAATAGATTTATATTTCAGACCTCTCTTGATGAAAGCTACTGTACCTCCATTTTGTAACTGTTCCTACAGATACAATTTGCTAATATGTACCTTGGAATAGAAAAAGAGACAACCTGGTCAATGTTTAGCCAGTGATCTATAATGTACAGGATACTGACGAAGTGGAGTTCTACGTTTAGTAAAATCTCTACATCTAAAATTTCTTTTGTTATTGACTGAATATTTTGATAGCAAATAGAAAGACCTTTGTTGCTGCAATTTATTTGATTACCAGTACTTATTTTTACGTCAACATTAGAGTTCCTTAAGAGTAATTTTAATTTTAATAACCAACAGCCTCAATTGCTCCATTTACCTAGAATTTACCTAGGTTTCAGTTGGGATAACCCAACCTTCTTCAGAATAACAGTAACTACCGTTTGTCCTTAGTGGACATTGTCAAGGTAAAGCTACAAATCCAAAGTTGTTTACTTGATTCTAGACCATTTCAGGTCAAATATACTAATCTTGAATAATGACCATCTATTTTATACGGCCTGTATTGCCTGATGTTACAGATTAGATATAGACTTGTTCATAAGTTCAATCATGACCATTTGTGTGCTAAGTCAATAGGATGTTCATGCTTTGTAACCATAGTTAAGCAAGTGCTTAATAATTATGTCTTAAAAATTTCTAGACCTAGTCATAATAACGACGATGTTGGCTTCATATTATCCTTCCGCCTCCTAAGTTCTTTTTAGATGATTAAACTTTGTGCTTAAGCACAAAAAATTTTCCTAGACAGGCCATACCTTGTAAGCACATGATGTCTTCCTCATATCGTGACCAATGAATACTTCATAAATGTTACAACAGTCAACCTAATTATGTTCTCCACAGGATAACATATATGCCCTTTTCCTCAGCTATACCTTTCATTTCACATTACTAGTAAATTCAAGGTCAGGAGTTAAGTTCGCATCTTGTCCCAACAAGTAACTATCGTACAGCTTATGTGCAGGTGCAAGGTACTGTGTCCACCTGGGCGGGCCTCATGACGCTACGGTCAGTTCCAGTACAGCACTCGTGGCTGCCGCATCATGGTTGCGAAGTGGGGCAGAGGCAGTTTCAGATAAGCTTTTACGGTCTGACGATGATTTATGGATTTGCAGTTTTAGCTTGACGATGTCCACTATGGACAAAAGGTAGTTACTGTTATTCTGTTACCTACCTAGGTAAATTCTGGGTAAATGGTGCAACTGAGGATGTTGGTTATTAAAATTAATATTTATACAGTTTTGCTGACAGGGCTGCGAAATGTTGTAGATATTTAATTCCTTAAGAGTATTTTCATTACACCACTAACCTCATTCTTCCTTGCAAAGGATTTGTCCACAAAAACCATCAGTGTGGGAGCTTGGTAGCTTAATATTAACCTGACTGCAACGGTATTTTTCAAAGAAAATATTTTTTCATCAGTAAGTTCTGATTCCACCAACTGAATGGCAACACAGCACCATTATGCCTACCTTTAAGAAGGGAAATCACACTGAGTGCACCAACTACCATCCAGTTCAACTTCTCTGCCACACCATGAAAATCTTTAAGCATGTTCTGGTCCATAGGATCCATGAGATCACACAGATTTCCAGAAACCAAGCTTGATTTGTGAGAACTGCAGCACAACTGATGTGAATCATGCTGCAAGACTCTTAGTCGAGAAACATCATGAGAAAGCCAAGCCGCTGCATCTAGCATTCCTGGATCTCAAAAATGCCTTTGATTGGGTGCTACACAATCTCATATGGCTAGCACTTTGACAGTAAGATGTGCCGGAGCAACTTATTAGCTGGGTGCAATTACTTAATGCACAGCCAAGAAGTTATGTCCGTATAACCTTAGGACTATCCAAGGACTTCCCCATCACAGTCAGCATCCATCAAAGTTCTGCATTATCACGACTTCTGTTCATTCTCATAACGGACACAGGGACAGCTGACCTGCACCAGCCATTACCATGGACCCTACTTTATGCTGACGACGTGATGCTGGCAGCAGAAAACAAGCTTGATCTGCAAAGTCAAACTAAAAATGGAGTGACTGGTTGGCACAACATGGTTTGCACCTTATTTTGAAGAAAACTGAGTACATGACATCAGACAGACATGAAATGGGAACCATCATAATTAATGCTGAAGATCTGACTCATGTAAGTTTAAGTACCTTGCTTCCACGATCACTGTTGATGGCCAACTCACCAAAGTGGTCAACACCAGAACTCACGTAGCCAGCATGAAGTGGTGAACAACAACCGGAGTCACTTGCGACTGCAGGATGACAGATAATTTAAAATAAAAAATCTGTCGCACTGTCATCCAACCAGTCACCTTGTACGGTTGTGAGTGCTGGCCAACTACAGTTGAGACAGAATGCTGCCTAAGTGTAATGGAAATGAAGATGCTAAGGTGGACTGCAGGCCTCACTAAATTAGATCTCATGTCCAATGAAAGCATTAGGAAACAGTTTGGTGTTGCACCGATCCAAGACAAGATGTGTGAGAGTCATCTTTGATGGTTTGGGCATGTTTTACAGGCAGGTGATGACTCTGTTGGCTAAGCAGGTTACATACTTGAAGTCATCGGCAGAAGACCCAAAGGACAACCTAAGCAACGTTGTGCTGATATGATTCATAAAGATGCATGAACATCCATGCAGATGCAGCCCGTGATAGAGCAAAATGGAGACAATGGACCCATCAAGTGGACCCCGCAGGCACACGGGACAAATGCTGAAGGAAAATAAGAAGAAGAAGTTCTGACTCCTGTTTGTAGTACATTATTACTTGTCATACAACTTTATAACAAATAATACTGTGTGCCATGTAGATATCATAAATTTTAAAAACCTGAATCTAAGTTTTCAGATAATTTGCAAAGTAAGTGGCTATTGAGGTGTTTTTAATTGTATTTTGAATGAATAGGAATCACTAGCTTCTTGCTTTATGTTAGATGGGAACTTGTTGAATACCTCATCACCAGGGTACAAAACTCCATTCTGAACCCTGGATAAGGATGCAAAGTCTACTTGAAAATTAGTTTTGATTCTTGTATTGTGACTGTGTATCACAGTTTAATTCAAACAACATGGGAAACACTTACTTGCACATAAATGCAGTTTTTAGCCAAGCGTGCAGGTTGCACGCCTGTATTTGACCATGGCACCAAAACAATGTTCTCAAAACACCATCCACTGAGTCACAATGCAGAAGGTACTGTGTTTTGAGTGATTGTAATGGAAGATAATTTTGATGAAAAATAAGAGGACAACAGCTGGAAAAGTCACAGCAGAACTGAATATCTCACTCATGAACCCTGTCAGCACCAAAACAACATGAAGTGGCTCCATAAGCTGGGACTACAGGGTGAGCTGGAATTCCAAAATGCCTCATCATTGATACAAATGTTCATAATAGAAAAACATGTTGCTGAAGCCATAAAACCTGGACTGTGGAGCAGTAGAAGAATGTCATTTGGTAGAACAATTCTTATTTCACACTGTTTTTAAATTCTGGCAGAGTTTATGTCTGTTGTTGTTGTAGTGGTCTTCAGTCCTGAGACTGGTTTGATGCAGCTCTCCATGCTACTCTATCTTGTGCAAGCTCTTCATCTCCCAGTACTTATTGCAACCTACTTCCTCCTGAGTCTGCTTAGTGTATTCATCTCTTGGTCTCCCTCTACGATTTTTACTCTCCAAGCTGCCCTCCAATACTAAATTGGTGATCCCTTGATGCCTCAGAACATGTCCTACCAACCGACCCTTTCTTCTAGTCAAGTTGTGCCACAAACTCCTCTTCTCCCAAATTCTATTCAATACCTCCTCATTAGTTATGTGATCTACCCATCTAATCTTCAGCATTCTTCTGTAGCACCACATTTCGAAAGCTTCTATCCTCTTCTTGTCTAAACTATTTATCGTCCATGTTTCACTTCCATACATGGCTACACTCCATACAAATACTTTCAGAAATGACTTCCTGACACTTAAATCTATACTCGATGTTAACAAATTTCTCTTCTTCAGAAACGCTTTCCTTACCATTACCAGTCTACATTTTATATCCTCTCTACTTCGACCATCATCAGTTATTTTGCTCCCCAAATAGCAAAACTCCTTTACTACTTTAAGTGTCTCATTTCCTAATCTAATTCCCTCAGCATCACCTGGCTTAATTCGACTACATTCCATTATCCTCGTTTTGCTTTTGTTGATGTTCATCTTTTATCCTTCTTTCAAGACAATGTCCATTCCGTTCAACTGGTCTTCCAAGTCCTTTGCTGTCTCTGACAGAATTACAATGTCATCGGCGAACCTCAAAGTTTTTATTTCTTCTCCATGGATTTTAATACCTACTCCAAATTTTTCTTTTGTTTACTTTACTGCTTCTCAATATACAGATTGAATAACATCGGGGAGAGGCTACAACCCTGTCTCACTCCCTTCCCAATCACTGCTTCCCTTTCATGTCCCTCAACTCTTATAACTGCCATCTGGTTTCTGTACAAATTGTAAATAGCCTTTCGGTCCCTGTATTTTACTCCTGCCACCTTCAGAAATTGAAAGAGAGTATTCCAGTCAACATTATCAAAAGCTTTCTCTAAGTCTACAAATGCGAGAAACATAGGTTTGCTTTTCCTTAACCTAAGATAAGTCGTAGGGTCAGTATTTCCTAACGTGTTCCAACATTTCTATGGAATCCAAACTAATCTTCCCTGAGGTCGGCATCTACCAGTTTTTCCATTCGTCTGTAAAGAATTCGCGTCAGTATTTTGCAGCTGTGGCTTATTAAACTGATAGTTCGGTAATTTTCACATCTGTCAACACCTGCTTTCTTTGGTATTGGAATTGTTATATTCTTCTTGAAGTGTGAGGGTATTTCACCTGTATCATACATCTTGCTCACCAGATGGTAAAGTTTTGTCAGGACTGGCTCTCCCAAGGCTGTCAGTAGTTCTAATGGAATGTAGTCTACTCCTGGGGCCTTGTTTTGACTTAGGTCTTTCAATGCTCTGTCAAACTCTTCATGCAGTGTCAAATCTCCTATTTCATCTTCATCTACATTCTCTTCCGTTTCTATAATATTGTCCTCAAGAACATCACCCTCGTATAGACCCTCTATATACTCCTTCCACCTTTCTGCTTTCCCTTCTTTGCTTAGAAGTGGGTTTCCATCTGAGCTCTTGATATTGATACAAGTGGTTCTCTTTCCTCCAAAGGTCTCTTTAATTTTCCTGTAGGCAGTATCTATCTTACCCCTAGTGATATAAGCCTCTACATCCTTACATTTGTCCTGTAGCCATCCCTGCTTAGGCATTTTGCACTGCCGGTCGATTTCATTTTTGAGACATTTGTATTCCTTTATGCCTGCTTCACTTACTGCATTTTTATATTTTCTCCTTTCATCAATTAAATTCAATATCTCTTCTGTTACCCAAGGATTTCTACTAGCCCTCGTCTTTTTACCTACTTGATCTTCTGCTGCCTTCACTACTTCATCCCTCAAAGATACCCATTCTTCTTCTACTGTATTTCTTTCCCCCATTACTTTCAATCATTCCCTAATGCTCTCCCTGAAACTCTGTACAACCTCTGGTTTAGCCAGTTTATCCAGGTCCCATCTCCTCAAATTCCCACCTTTTCGCAATTTCTTCAGTTTTAATTTACAGTTCATAACCAATAGATTGTGGTCAGAGTCCACATCTGCCCCTGGAAATGTCTTACAATCTAAAACCTAGGTCCTGAATCTCTGTCTTACCATTATATATTCTATCTGAGACCTTCCAGTATCTCCAGGCCTCTTCCATGTATACAACCTTCTTCTATGATTCTTGAACCAACTGTTAGCTATGATTAAGTTTTGCTCTACCAGATGGCTTCCTCTTTCATTTCTTACCCCCCATCTATATTCACCTACTACGTTTCCTTCTCTCCCTTTTCCTACTACCGAATTCCAGTCTCACATGACTATTTAATTTTCATCTCCCTTCACTATCTGTATAATTTGTTTTATTTCATCATACATTTCTTGAATTTCTTCATCATCTGCAGAGCTAGTTGGCATATAAACTTGTACTAGTGTAGAAGGCATGGGCTTCATGTCTATCTCGGCCACAATAATGCGTTCACTATGCTGTTTGTAGTAGCTTACCCGCACTCCTATTTTTTTTATTCATTAGTAAACCTACTCATGCATTACCCCTATTTAATTTTGTATTTATAGCCCTGCATTCACCTGACCAAAAGTCTTGTTCCTCCTGCCACCGAACTTCACTAACTCCCACTATATCTAGCTTTAACCTATCCATTTCCCTTTTTAAATTTTCTAACCTAACTGCCCGATTAAGGGATCTAACATTCCATGCTCCGATCCATAAAACACCAGTTTTCTTTCTCCTGATAACGACGACCTCTTGAGTAGTCGCCGACTGGAGATCCGAATGGGGGACTATTTTACCTCTGGAATATTTTACGCAAGAGGACACTATCATCATTTAACCATACAGTAAAGCTACATGCCTCGGGAAAAATTACCGCTGTAGTTTCCCCTTGCTTTCAGCCGTTCGCATTACCAGCACAGCAAGGGCGGTTTGGTTTGTGTTACAAGGCCAAATCAGTCAATCATTCAGACTGTTTCCCCTGCAACTACTGAAAAGGCTGCTGCCCCTCTTCAGGAACCACACGTTTGTTTATGTCTAAACAGTGAAAATTGGAGGTGGGGGGTTTGGAGATGATTTGGGCAGCTATATCATGGTATTCTAAGTGTCCTATGGTTACATTGCCAGGTTGCATTATTGTTTTGGCTGATCTGGTCCATCCCATGGTACTAATGTTTATTCCCCAATGGTAATACTGTGTTCCAAGATGACAGAAGGCCTTTTCACACAGCTCCTATTGTCCAGTGCTAGGTTAGTGAGCATGAGGATGAATTGTTGCATCTCCCCTGGCCACTAGCCACCATATCTGAATATTACTAAGCTTCTGCAGTCTACTTTGGAGAGAAGGATGCGTGATTGCTATCCACCTTCATTATAATTACCGGCCACTATTTTACATTAACAATGACAGAAGATTTTCTTGGAAACTGTACAGGACTTGCATTTATCCATTCCAAGATGACTGGAAGCTTTTTGAAATGTCAGTGGTGTCCTATATCATACTACGGGTGATAATGTGTCATGTTTTTGCTGTTTCTTTGTTTTTGTCCACCCCTGTACTATCACCAGAAAAATCCATTAAGGAGTAAATGTTTTGGGAACTGAGTGCAAGAATCCCGAGATTCTTGAAAAGGGTTCAGAAAGATGTACGATTATCTACTTTACTAAGCATTCTTACTGCTTGCTTCTACTGAACTTGTACTTTATTTACTCTAGGTGTACTGCTATTAAAAATAATTCTATGAGAAAACAGGGAGTGAAAATATGCAAAATAAACCAACACTTTTGTCTTTATGTCAGCACAATGGGAGGAGCTTCCAAGAGGGCTTCTCAATTAGTTTACCAATATTTGACTCCATTTTAAATTGTTATGGACCCTGAAAAGATTCCCATAAAAAGTTCTTTGGCTGGGGTCAAATACTTAACATATGTCATTTGCTTAGAACAGTTGATCTTGCTGCTGTTGCTGTAGAAGACAAGAGTAGACAGAAGTCTTGGTCACAGTGTCCAAGTGGGTAGTAACACCCACATTAATTCGTGCCACACATACTTTTGGGTTTCTATCGTATTTATTTCAAGGTACAACTGTACAAAATTGGCACAGTGTGTGCAATTTAGAATTGATTACATGCTTATTAAAATGATCAGCATAGGTGCTATGTCAATACTTCAATCCAAACTGGGCATATAACAATGGCTCCACATGGGCCTTATATACATTTTGCTACAATGACGTGATTGTTAAAAACAGAAAACTAGACAATTAGAATAGATTTTGAGAGATAACAGTACATTAAATAACACTGAATAAATCATGAAATAAAATGACATTACACAATATATGAATTTTGTTATAGAGCAATATCATTTACAGTAAAATATTCAGATGCATAAATAATTACATTTTATTGCGTTATTCATAAAATATAGACTACAAATTCTTCCTAGGATGTTTCCTAGCTTTAAAAAAATTACTTCATTTCAAAACCGAGTCTACAGACAGGATAATGCTTTGTAATTACATAGTTTCACTCACATGTTAATTAGATTCTGTTTTTGTTTTTGAATTACATTAGTTTTAAACTATGAATAATTGATAATGTTTATTACTGAATTTTATTGATTCTAATTAGTTTCAAATTACTTTTGTTTTAAATGCATTATCAACACAGATGGTAGCAGAATTTTAGTAATTTAAGCAAATAGAAGGGGTTTAAACATTCCTACCAATTACACTGTCTACGTGAGATGTAAGGAGCACATTGTGTAGGTTTATTTCATGATCAAACTTTTCAAAGTATAGCATTACTGATATTGCCCATATTTTACTATGCTTAGAATTGCTGTTGACAAGCTATTAACTTTACCTTTAATTAATGTGAGTGAGAAATTGTTGGTAAAAAACTTTAAAGAAGCGGTAAGATCCTGACTGTTTTATTTCAACCCCTAACAAATTTTACACACTGTGCTTCATTCAGTGTCTACTTCTGGTGTTAAGAGGTCATTACTGCCTGCTTGAAACTGCATAATATGTTTCTTTGTGAGATTAAAACTCAAAATGTCAGCCCTGTATCACTTATGGGTCTGTTCAGCTATTATCTCAGCTGTGTCTGCTAGGGTTAACTCTAGACCTTGAGAAGTGTACATGTCTTGTCAGTAAACACTACAGCTTTTGAACTGCCATTTAAAGTTATTGGAACATCATTTATGTAGGTTAGAAACAAGAGTGAGCCCATGACTGATCTCTGTCACACTCTACCTTTTATGTTCCCATACTGAGATTGTTTTCATGCCTGAGACAGAGTGTACTTACGAACTCTCTGTTTTCTGTTATGGAGATAAGATTCCATCCATGCAAGAGGGCTGTCATTAATGCAATAAGACTTTAATTTGCTGAGTAGAATTCTGTGATCGATGCAGTCAAAAGCTTTGGCAAGATCACAGAATATAATATGATAATTTTTCTTGTTTGGCCTCATCAATACTTCATTTACAAAACCTTGTATTAAAGGCTAGTGACCCCTGCATCATTATCATTCCTGTTTTTGTTACATGCTCTGATGTTTTTCCTGCAGTATAATTCAGAATGAGTTAGAATCAAAGAAATAACAGTCATACTGCTGCTGGTAGAAAATAAGAAAAAGGAATGTTTCCAAAGAAGATTGGGAACCTGGAATGATTAAATTAAAATGTAATAAAGAATAAAAAGGAAGCATAGAATGAAATTTTCACTCTACAGCGGGGTGTGCACTGATATGAAACTTCCTGCAGATTAAAACTGTGTGCTGGATTGAGACTCGAAATTCGGGACCTTTGCCTTTCATGGGCAAGTGCTCTACCAACTGAGCTACCCAAGCACGACTCACGCCCCGTCCGTATGTGTGTGTGTGCGAGTGTATACCCGTCCTTTTTTTCCCCTAAGCTAAGTCTTTCCGCTCCCGGGATTGGAATGACTCCTTACCCTCTCCCTTAAAACCCACTTCCTTTCGTCTTTCCCTCTTTCCTGATGAGGCAACAGTTTGTTGCGAAAGCTTGAATTTTGTGTGTATGTATGTGTCTGTTTGTGTTTCTTTCGACCTGCCAGCGCTTTCGTATGGTAAGTCACATCATCTTTGTTTTTAAATATATTTTTCCTGCGTGGAATGTTTCCCTCTATATATATATATATATATATATACACTCCTGGAAATTGAAATAAGAACACTGTGAATTCATTGTCCCAGGAAGGGGAAACTTTATTGACACATTCCTGGGGTCAGATACATCACATGATCACACTGACAGAACCACAGGCACATAGACACAGGCAACAGAGCATGCACAATGTCGGCACTAGTACAGTGTATATCCACCTTTCGCAGCAATGCAGGCTGCTATTCTCCCATGGAGACGATCGTAGAGATGCTGGATGTAGTCCTGTGGAACGGCTTGCCATACCATTTCCACCTGGCACCTCAGTTGGACCAGCGTTCGTGCTGGACGTGCAGACCACGTGAGACGACGCTTCATCCAGTCCCAAACATGCTCAATGGGGGACAGATCTGGAGATCTTGCTGGCCAGGGTAGTTGACTTACACCTTCTAGAGCACGTTGGGTGGCACGGGATACATGCGGACGTGCATTGTCCTGTTGGAACAGCAAGTTCCCTTGCAGGTCTAGGAATGGTAGAACGATGGGTTCGATGACGGTTTGGATGTACCGTGCACTATTCAGTGTCCCCTCGACGATCACCAGTGGTGTACGGCCAGTGTAGGAGATCGCTCCCCACACCATGACGCCGGGTGTTGGCCCTGTGTGCCTCGGTCGTATGCAGTCCTGATTGTGGCGCTCACCTGCACGGCGCCAAACACGCATACGACCATCATTGGCACCAAGGCAGAAGCGACTCTCATCGCTGAAGACGACACGTCTCCATTAGTCCCTCCATTCACGCCTGTCGCGACACCACTGGAGGCGGGCTGCACGATGTTGGGGCGTGAGCGGAAGACGGCCTAACGGGTGTGCGGGACCGTAGCCCAGCTTCATGGAGACGGTTGCGAATGGTCCTCGCCGATACCCCAGGTGGAACAGTGTCCCTAATTTGCTGGGAAGTGGCGGTGCGGTCCCCTACGGCACTGCGTAGGATCCTACGGTCTTGGCGTGCATCCGTGCGTCGCTGCGGTCCGGTCCCAGGTCGACGGGCACGTGCACCTTCCGCCGACCACTGGCGACAACATCGATGTACTGTGGAGACCTCACGCCCCACGTGTTGAGCAATTCGGCGGTACGTCCACCCGGCCTCCCGCATGCCCACTATACGCCCTCGCTCAAAGTCCGTCAACTGCACATACGGTTCACGTCCACGCTGTCGCGGCATGCTGCCAGTGTTAAAGACTGCGATGGAGCTCCGTATGCCACGGCAAACTGGCTGACACTGACGGCGGCGGTGCACAAATGCTGCGCAGCTAGCGCCATTCGGCGGCCAACACCGCAGTTCCTGGTGTGTCCGCTGTGCCGTGCGTGTGATCATTGCTTGTACAGCCCTCTCGCAGTGTCCGGAGCAAGTATGGTGGGTCTGACACACCGGTGTCAATGTGTTCTTTTTTCCATTTCCAGGAGTGTGTATATATATATGTGTGTGTGTGTGTGTGTGTGTGTAAGTACGTATATTCCACTTCTCCTCCTAAACCACCACACTGATTTCAACCAAACTTGTCTGGAAAGAATCTCTGTGGAGTAAGAATCACCTACCTATCAAAGGGCTGTGCATGGGGTGAAAAATCAGTGTAACCAATGACGCATGAATACCCATACTTAATTCATCCAGTATTTGAGAATGAGAGCACTTACTGATTTGCAACAAACATTACACATAATTTCAAACTCTTAAGAAACTTTTTATCGCTGACAGTCCCCACAAAATGATGAAAGGAGAAAAGTTCCACCGAGCAAGGTGGCGCAGTGGTTAGACACTGGACTCGCATTCGGGAGGACGACGGTTCAATCCCGCGTCCGGCCATCCTGATTTAGGTTTTCCATGATTTCCCTAAATCGCTCCAGGCAAATGCCGGGATGGTTCCTTTCAAAGGGCACTGCCGGCTTCCTTCCCCGTCCTTCCCTAATCCGATGAGACCGATGCCCTCGCTATTTGGTCTCCTTCCCCAAAACCAACCAACCAACCAAAGGAGAAAAGTTCATTGCTTACTACATTTTCGCTGTGCATGCAGTAAAACTGTCTCACTGAAGCAACACGTTTTAATTGATTACTTCTTCACTACGAAGTCTATTCGCAACGCATTTTGCAGATAGCAATCACATATACAACTGAATGTTCCAGTAAAACTATATCATTGTACAACACATAGTTCAGATGACATGACGTCATAAACACTGAGATGCGTGTAAAACTTCCGCATACTGTAAGACGTTTAAATTTATTGCTTCTTTGCTACTAATTCTACTTGCAACACTTTCGGCAAGCAGTATCCACATATACCACTGAACATACCTACCAGTCGAAACCATTCGATGAAATTTGCACATGATCCTACGCAACAAACGGCACTTATGTTTTTCCTGTCCTCCGTTTTCGGGAAAATGGAGGGCAGTAAAAGGGTAAGTACCATTTGCTGCTTAGGATCACGTGCATATTTCGTCAAATGCTTTTGAACAATCCCTGGTGGTTCCGGCCTGTACATGAGAGCAAAAATTGTGGTCGTGCTGCGCTCCAAAGAGGTGCAATCACGTTCAATGGGGTGCAGCCCCACAACGTCCTTAGAGAAGGGTTTGAAATGTCCGAGGGTATCAATAGTGTCAAACGCTGACATCCTGTTGCTCACAGTACTGCTAGCTGTCGTTTGCGAACGCGAAATGTGGGGGAACCTACGCCCCAGGGAAAGCAGTGGTTCATTGACGCTATTTATGTTCTCCCCCCCCCCCCCTTCCCCCCTCCCTAGGCGGAGCGATGGTGTGTTTGAAATGTTATCTTCGGCCACCTACTGGAAAACCGCCTGATTTCAATGCTGGGTGTCGTGGTTCTGACATCAAAAGAAGGGATGAAATGTGGGCTGTGACGACCTCCCCATAGTGTGACTTGTCCACTGTGGTGTTAGTGTTAATGTGACGTCATTAACCCACCTTAAAGTTCACGTGAAGTTCTGAACTGTGGCCTTTTTTGCATGTATTGACACCCTGCTATTTGTAACATCGTCAAGCATGAGGGTGATGTCACAGAGCGCCACGCTTTTGCCGTGTTACAAAGGAAGGCTTAAGGCAACCTTTAGCCAAATTTTAAATTCTACTCGTCACAGTGGGAAGCATCTATAGATTTCGAAAAATAGTCCTGTAATTAAATTGAGCAGTGTATGTTACATATATGTGACGTATGAAGCTGCAGGTAGAAAGTTGATTTTAAAACCCTGGAATGATTTCAACCAAATTTGGTAAACATATTAGTTGCGATGTGGAAGGAAGGAGACATTGGACAGGCCGTGAGTAGTGGAGGAGATAGACAGAGAGGGGGGGAGGAGAAGATAGACAGAAAGAGCGAGTATAACAGAAGACGTTGCGTCGCAGCTAGTATTACATAAATAAGACTCTTTGGCAGCGATATGAGTTTAACCCTTCCACAAGGAGGAATGTATTTGACACTGTCCTGCTCAGTTCACTATGGACAATATTGTACTCTGTACTGGTACATGCATTTCTGTTGTATGTCTATAACGGTAATAAACTATAGCAGATGGATGTGGCTGGCTGACAGATTTGATGTCAGAAGTCCTCGCGCCCACCGCCTACGGATTTGGTATCAGAAGTGTTCGAACTGCCCACTACAGCACTGGCCTGCAGATCTGGTATCTGGAGTCGTCGACACCGCCACTGTAGGACTGGCACCACAGAGTTGCGGTCAGAACTGTCGACTCTACGCAGCCTTGTGGTAAGTGCACTAGGCGATTTTTGTTAATAACTATGGATGCACGTTCTTTGTTGGGAGTGCACTTTGTGGGACCTGCGGAAACAGTAGATTTATCTGAGTTTAAGGGAAACAGCTGGGAAACGTACTTGGTACCAGTCAGATGTACTGTGTGTAATTTAACAGGGCATGGGGAGCCATTCACGAAGTTTGTACCAGTAGAATGCTCAATTTGTAGACGGTTTGGTCACGCAGCGCACAATTGTAGAGAGTGTCGCTGGACAATAAGAAGGCGGAAGGATTAATTTTGTTTAGTTGTGCATTGTGAGTCTTGTTTGTT
This sequence comes from Schistocerca americana, assembly GCF_021461395.2. Classification (NCBI taxonomy): domain Eukaryota; kingdom Metazoa; phylum Arthropoda; class Insecta; order Orthoptera; family Acrididae; genus Schistocerca; species Schistocerca americana. The sequence goes on along the minus strand of NC_060124.1, from coordinate 470,207,060 downwards.
TGTCAAAAAAGGAGGAGCCAGCCACTCTGCAACGCACTAAAACCTCCACTTTAGGCCAGAATACAGACATCACAAAACTTTAAAACCCTAAGTAACACTTGTCTCATGAATCCTCCTGGCAGATTAAAACTGTGTGCTGGACCGAGACTCGAACTCGGGACCTTTGCCTTTCGTGGGCAGGTGCTCTACCAACTGAGCTACCCCGTGGCTAAGCCATGTCTGCGCAATATCCTTTCTTTCAGGAGTGCTAGTCCTGCATGGTTCGCAGGAGAGCTTCTGTAAAGTTTGGAAGGTAGGAGACGAGGTACTGGCGGAAATAAAGCTGTGAGGATGGGGTGTGAGTTGTGCTTGGGTAGCTCAGTTGGTAGACCACTTGCCCGTGAATGGCAAAATTCCTGAGTTCGAGTCTCGGTCCGGCACACAGTTTTAATCTGCCAGGATGTGTCGTATCAGTGCAGACTCCGCTGCAGAGTGAAAATATCATTCAGGACACTTGTCTCATCATCAGCTAGAATTGGGGACAGATCCCCACCAATAGCTGCTTCTGCCCTTGCATCATGGTATAAAATGCCTATGTTAAAAATGGCGGATAGAGATGTGCACGGCACAAGCATCACAAAACGGAGTTCCCTCGCCGTAGTAAAATGCTGTGTGTAAGAGGGCAGTGCCCAATCCGAAGACATGTGAGGGTCACTTCATCCCACCTGAGGAAATGACAGGAGGAAAGCCACAGCCAGGTAGTTACTTCACCAACCGCAACTTACTGGCTGTCACCACCAGCATTTCCTCGTCCCACGACTGCAAGCATTTCTTGTGTAGTGCAGAAACGACAGTCTGCAAGAGAATAGGTCACTGTGCCACCTCTTGTTCCCTGCAGGCCTTGTTGACAGCCCAATCGGGCTGTTCATTTCCCTGTATCCCTACATGACCTTACCCTGCCGTTGGAACAACTATAATTGGTCATATATCAGCTGGGCCACCTTCTCAGCTGGGTACAGGTCCCGTAGCGATTGCAAAGCACTAAGGGGATCAAAGAAGATCAAAAACCGTCTGCCCTGAATACGACGCATCTGCTCCAGTGCCTTCAGGGTCACGTGGAGCTCCGCTGCGAAAATGGTATACTCGTCAGGAATATTAATCCTGGTGACATGGTCAGGGAACACTATAGAGTAGCCAAGGGAATTCCCTTGTTTCAAGCCATCAGTTTAAACTACTGTGAAACTGTGATGCATATCTAAAATGTTAAAAAACAGAAATCGGAATGTAAAATCTGGTGTACTATCTTTCTTAAAATTATTCAAGTCTAAAATAAGTCCAGGTCTTCGGAGGAGACAAGGTGGAAATCTGCTCCAGCCTCGATGTAAAACATTAAGACCAGCCACACCTTTCTCTAAAAGTCGTTTGTGCGAATCACATAGGGCCTCGTTGCTCGTTGCCGGTTATGAAAAAGCCATGCCATCGGAGGCCGAGCAATGGTATGGAATGCAGGTGTGTTTGGTGAACAGTGTTTTATATGCCTGGCGCACCATTAGCAGCCTGATATGAAGTGGTGGTTCGCCAGCCTCCACACATGAGGCTTGGTATGGGGGTTGTTCTGAATGCCCCAGTGGCCAGCTGAATTCCCTCATGGTGCATCTCGTCCAACATCTTTAAATAAGAGGGTCTCACAGACACATACACTGTACACCAGTAATCGAGCTGAGATCACACATATGCCCTGTAAAATCGGAGCATACGAGCCCTGTCTGCTCCCCATTTACTGTGGCTAAGACATTTTAAAATACTTAGAGCCTTAAGTGACCTTTTTTCAGGTCCTTAAGATGCGGCAATCACGTGAATTTACAGTCAAATATAAGAAACCACGCCGTGTCTTTAAAATTAAGAACAATGTCTCTCATCCACAACTTGAGGAAGTTTAAAATGGAAAAAGAAGGACTAAAGAGAATGCACACAGACTTCTCAGTTGAAAACTGAAAACCATTGTTCTGCGCCCATGCATCCAAATGCCAAAGAGTTAGTTGCAACTGGTGCAATGTCGTTGCAAGGCTTGAAGAAGAACAAAACACAGAGAAGTCATCCACAAACAAAGCACACTGCACAGGACTTCTCACTACTGACATAATGCTATAAATAGCTATAGCAAAGGAAGTCTCACTTAAAACGCTACCCTGAGGGACACCGTTCTCCTGCTCAAAGCAATCAGATAGGACGTCACCGACTCGGTATCGAAAACACTGTGGCGAGAGAAAGGACAGAATAAAAATGGGAAGTGTCCACAAAAACCCCCATTCGCAAAGCTACTCAAGGATACGATGCCTCCAAGCAGTATTGTAGACCTTCTCGATGTCAAAAGATATACCTAGAAGGTGATGCTGACGCAGGAAAGTCCGTTGTATAGCCACCCCCCGGAGGGCCAGGTTATCAAAGGTGGAACGATACCTCCTGAAGCTGCACTGAGAGCGACTAAGGAGTGTCCTGGAGTCAAGGTGGCAGCTAACCATCTGCTCCAAGGTCTTTCCCAATCAGCTAGTGAGGGCAACACTATGGTAACTACTTGGGCATATATGGCCTTTCCCAGGTTTTAAAAGAGGAATTAAAAATTCCTCACGCCACGAGTTGGGAAAGTGACCTGACGCCCTAATGGCTTTAAAAAGTGCGAAGAGGATATCTTTGTTCCGCCTTATGAGATGCTGCAGCATACTATAATGGATTCTGTCGTGACCAGGGGATGTGTCACGAGCTGCAGACTATGCAGAATCCAGCTTCCACTTGGAAAATGGAGCAAAGTCCAAACTGCTCCTCTCAGCAACCGCTCTATGACGCTGGAAACGTGGATCCTGACTGGCGGTTGCAGTAACTGTGTCATAATAGGCCGCCATCGTCTGGGAAATGTCTCGTGAGCTGGTTTGCAGAGTGCCATTCCCCACTACAGCAGCCTTGGGACACCTTCTTCCTCTCCCAGAAAGTCTCCTAATAGTCCCCCATACAATGGAACTCTTCGTGGAATGATTAATGGTGTTCAGGAACTATTGTCACAACCTTTTATTTCTCTCTCAAATAATCCGGCGATACTTTGCCCTCGCCACCCAAAAGGCTGCAAGATTCTCTGTAGTTGGCCGGCTCTTGAACCTGTGCAGAACCGCATGCATAGTCCTGATTGCAGAGCAGCATTCACCACTCCACCAAAGGACAGGCTGCCTTTTCAATTGTCGTGTGGACTGTGGAATGATGCATTGGCAGCACAATGGATCATTTTGGTAATACAATCCACCCATGCCTCAAAATTGGCACAATGGTCAAACTGGGTTAGCTGACCATAAAGTGTCCAGTCTGCCCTACTGAGTATCCACTGCAGCAGTTTTCTTTCAGGCTCCACTCCGTCTGGCAGGTGAATCCAGATCAGGAAGTTACCACTTCTCATTGAGCAGTGTGAGTTACGGCTGGAACGCAGTGGCAACGAACGATCCAGTTGTAGTGCAGAAGTGTGTGCTCTTTCCCATATTTAGAAAATATGCACAGTATGACACAAGATTTATCTCAATTGCTCGACCCCCAGCGCAGGTGGTGGCAGAGCCCCAAACCTCAGTGTGTGCATTAAAATCACCATAGAGGATGAAGGGATGGGGGAGCTGGGTGAGAAGGTCGTTGAGAGCTTCTTCATTGAGCGCGGTAAAGGGAGCACACTATTAATGGATGATGCACCAGCACTGATTGCTTGTAAATTTGTTGTAAGGGAGAGAGGCGAGGAGTGGTAGTCGGTACTGACGAAAATACTTACGCCTCCTCTAGCTCTCTCTCCACTCAGGTCAACCTTTTTCTAGAGTGCATAGCCTCATAGCTCAGGGGTGTATGATGGATGGAAACTGGTCTCCTGGAGACATGGAATATGGACCCCTGCAAGATCTATTGACGTTTGGGAGCCATCTATCAAGGAGGTAGCACCTTCATCCTATCTCTCTGTTAGGGTGGGGAGAGTACAGCAGGTGGAGGTTCAGTCGTGGGGCGAGATGATTGCCCCACATATACCTCATACTGCATTAGCTCTGAAGAGTAGTAGTAGAGGGGTTTTTTTGGGCGCACGACAGAAAGGTCTTCAGCGCCCGTTCAGTATCAAAGCTCTGAAGAAGAGTCAGGTGAAGCATCATGGAGAATCACATCGACATGGTCCAACGGTTTACTATTCGATTTAACCTGTTGTTGCTGCTTGACATTAGCTTTTCTCTGTTTGGAGGGGTTTGCTGATTCTGGACTAGGAGTAGCAACGGCTGTGCTGAGCTTCTTAATAGCCTCAGACGTTGAAAGTGTCTGGGGCTCTCCCAGGTTGGCACTGTACCTTTACCTGCCATTCTAGGGAGGCTGTAGGCTCTGAAACACATGCTATACTGCAAGTGCACTGACAGATGCATGTGTTAGTGCTGACACTCACAACCCCCGTCTGGGTAGCGGCATCAGCTTTTGGAGTAGGCTTTTGAAGGATTGATGCAAACGATGTAGCAAATGTTGGAGGCTGCATGGACTTGTAAATCTTTTTGGTCTCTCCATGGGGCATACGCTTTGCCATTTTCATTTCCTGCACTTTACGTTCCTCTAGAAAGATTCTGCAGTCCCTATTCCAAACAGGGCGGTTTCAAGAGCAATTTATACATTTGGCAGGAGACGAACAACCAACTCCTTCATGAGAAGCCTTACCACAGTTTCCACAAGTCGCTTCTCCCTTACAACCTAGGGTGGTATGTGTAAAACAATGGCATTTAAACCAGCACATTGGGTTTGGGACATACGGCTGTACAGTTAGGAGAAGAAAGCCTGCCTTGACAGAGTCTGGGAGTTTGTTGGTATTTAAGGTAAGAATGAAGGAGTCGGATTTCACCAGGTCTCTATCCACCCTTTTCATCATGTTCTGAACATTAACAATTCCCTTTGGAGGCCAATCACCCTTCATTTCTTCTACCGGAATAGTAACTAGGTCCTAGCATGATACAACACCTTTGCTGAAGTTTAAGGCGCTGTGCAGCCCTGTGTCGATTGCATATTCCCCAAGGCACTTAGCTCGTTGTTGATTAACAGGTTTTTGGTAACAGGATGCTTCAACCAACAGTGTCTCATTTCGCAACCGCTTTACAGATTTGAGAGTCCTAGCAATTCCTTCTAAGCCCTTTTGGATGTAGAAAGGCGAGACTCTCTCGAAACTTCCGGCTTTCCTTTTTATTACTAAAAACACACTCTGCTAGTCTGTGTTCTGCTACTCTTTACTGCATTGTTCTGATTTACTCCCACATCTTAAGGACTGGATACCCGAGTCCTCTTGTGAGACTGGGTGTTGTTTCCTTCCAGTGGGCCACCCTTTCCGCTGGGATGAGGAAGGGAAAATTTCAAAGGTTCATCTTGGCCCCACGAGCAACCAGGAAAATACAAGTCCACCTAGACAGAGCCCCTTGTGCCTAGCTAAGCCCTATACAACTGAGGTGCGGCAGGTTCCCCAGAGGTTACCTGCTAACGTTTGTTCCGTCTCAACAGCCATACAACTAATTAGAGTGCAGCACATCTTGAGATTGAAGATTTTTTTAAATAGAGGTTTATTCCATCCTCGCTACCGTGGCAGTCAAGCTAGGATTCCCATTGCCTGTGACACACAACGTTCCACCGCAAGCTGCACAGTGGTTGCTGAAGCATGCCCAGAGCTTACGGCTGCAGAACTGGAGGCACTGACCAGTCCCCAGCTCAGGAACCCCGGGGTCGCCAAGCCCGTACTCAAGAAACGAATGCTGAGTCCCTGAGGGCTTGTCAAATAGTTGGTATCGAAGACATTATTAAAGATAAGTATCCTACAGCCCTATTCTTCCACTGTGTAAGCCATACAATGACCTGACAGATATCAGTGAAGTGAGGAATACTACTGGGATAACAAAGAAAGCTTTCGCACAACGCATCAAACTCGAAAACGAAAATCAAAGCATATCAGCTCTACATGAGTGCAGCAAGTCCAACAAATATTATGACGCTCTTCGTGTTGCTACGTATTCTGCCAAATTCGACGTCTGCAACGAACTACAACAAGTAAATTAATCATAAAGACCGTTCACGACCACATAAATAAATTAACGGGTGTGCTTCGATCACACCGAACTAATGCCTTTACGGAGTTCGCAGTCATCTTCGAGAAAGCTACAAAAAATTTGTGAAGAACGGGATGTTGGTGGTAGCGAGGCAGACCTACTGATTAAATCAACCGTCTGAAGAATTATTCAGAGCAGTCTTCATTCCATACTTAGACCTCATAATTTCCTCTCTGAGAGATCAAGTCTCTTCTACACTCCTGGAAATCTAAAAAAGAACACATTGACACCGGTGTGTCAGACCCACCATACTTGCTCCGGACACTGCGAGAGGGCTGTACAAGCAATGATCACACGCAAGGCACAGCGGACACACCAGGAACCGCGGTGTTGGCCGTCGAATGGCGCTAGCTGCGCAGCATTTGTGCACCGCCGCCGTCAGTGTCAGCCAGTTTGCCGTGGCATACGGAGCTCCATCGCAGTCTTTAACACTGGTAGCATGCCGCGACAGCGTGGACGTGAACCGTATGTGCAGTTGACGGACTCTGAGCGAGGGCGTATAGTGGGCATGCGGGAGGCCGGGTGGACGTACCGCCGAATCGCTCAACACGTGGGGCGTGAGGTCTCCACAGTACATCGATGTTGTCGCCAGTGGTCGGCGGAAGGTGCACGTGCCCGTCGACCTGGGACCGGACCGCAGCGACGCACGGATGCACGCCAAGACCGTAGGATCCTACGCAGTGCCGTAGGGGACCGCACCGCCACTTCCCAGCAAATTAGGGACACTGTTGCTCCTGGGGTATCGGCGAGGACCATTCGCAACCGTCTCCATGAAGCTGGGCTACGGTCCCGCACACCGTTAGGCCGTCTTCCGCTCACGCCCCAACATCGTGCAGCCCGCCTCCAGTGGTGTCGCGACAGGCGTGAATGGAGGGACGAATGGAGACGTGTCGTCTTCAGCGATGAGAGTCGCGTCTGCCTTGGTGCCAATGATGGTCGTATGCGTGTTTGGCGCCGTGCAGGTGAGCGCCACAATCAGGACTGCATATGACGGAGGCACACAGGACCAACACCCGGCATCATGGTGTGGGGAGCGATCTCCTACACTGGCCGTACACCACTGGTGATCGTCGAGAGGACACTGAATAGTGCACGGTACATCCAAACCGTCATCGAACCCATCGTTCTACCATTCCTAGACCGGCAAGGGAACTTGCTGTTCCAACAGGACAACGCACGTCCGCATGTATCCCGTGCTACTCAACGTGCTCTAGAAGGTGTAAGTCAACTACCCTGGCCAGCAAGATCTCCGGATCTGTCCCCCATTGAGCATGTTTGGGACTGGATGAAGCGTCGTCTCACGCGGTCTGCACGTTCAGCACGAACGCTGGTCCAACTGAGGCGCCAGGTGGAAATGGCATGGCAAGCCGTTCCACAGGACTACATCCAGCATCTCTACGATTGTCTCCATGGGAGAATAGCAGCCTGCATTGCTGCGAAAGGTGGATATACACTGTACTAGTGCCGACATTGTGCATGCTCTGTTGCCTGTGTCTATGTGCCTGTGGTTCTGTCAGTGTGATCATGTGATGTATCTGACCCAGGAATGTGTCAATAAAGTTTCCCCTTCCTGGGACAATGAATTCACGGTGTTCTTATTTCAATTTCCAGGAGTATACATACAAAAAAGAATGTTCACTTATGCAGCTCCACCCTGAAAATAAAGGGGGTACATAAAATCCAGGAACACTTACAATTATTTATTGCACAGGAACTAAACATTGTACAGATGTCATACATATGGAATTTTGAAAAGAAACTCTGAAAGTGTTTTTTACAAACATTCGATATGCGAACCATGAGTGACCCGGCAGATGTCAATAAGGTAATCGAATTCTTGCCATACCCGTCCCAGCATGGCATCGCTGACTGTGGCAGTCGCTTCCCGTATTCTCTCCCGGAGCTGTGCTACATCACGTGGTAGAGGCGGTACATACGCCAGACCTTTAATGTGAAGAAAAAAAGTCACACGGAGTGACATCTGGTGGTCGGGGAGGCCATTTCATGAAACAGCTCGCTCCGCTCCTGAACTTACCATGTTTGCGACTATCGCTGACTATCGACAAATTATCAAATTCTGCTGTGGTGGCATACATGAAAAAAAAACTTTCAGGGTTTCTCTTCAAAATGACATATGTATGATATCTGTACAATATTTGGTTCTTGTGCAATAAATAACTGAAAGTGTTCCCGGACTTTATGTACACCCTGTATAAGTAAATCTTCATCTTTATTCATTGCAGAAGACACACAGAACTTCTATGAAGCTCTTTTTTAGAGTTTTATTCCCGGGGCCATCACGTGGTATGAAATGTTTAAGGCAAGAGCGCCCATACAATAGTGCCGTGGGGGGAGGGGGGGGGCAAACGGGGGAGGGATGTAAAGTAATCTTAATAATTTCGAAGACGAGGGGCGAGTAGCAAGTAGCATTAATAAAGTTCCAGTTCCAATCCAGTTCCTATCCTATTAAAAATCTGCATAATGTCGACTTTTTTTAAAAATAAAAACACATGATTACACACTATTTTTTTTCCTTTCCCTGAATGGTAAGGGGTAGGGGGCGGAGGGCGCGTCCCCCTTGCCCTCGGGTATGGGTGCCCTTGGTTTAAAGGAAATGATGTGAGTGATGTGATCTTAAATAAGTCCATGGAGCACGCAGATCTGGTTGATCACGTCACACCATTTTACCCAGTTGTGTGCGAGCTGTGGAGACTGGCCTATTCCAGCGACAACGTGCAGTAATGAATGTTCATTTAGTATGTTACGAATTGCGTGTCAAAGCGTGGAAACTATGTACTGTTGGCGGCGCCGGGCTCAACGGCCTGTGCATGCTCAGTGTTCATAGTAAGAGGGTTAAGGAGGACAGAATTGACTGGTAAGGTGTTACTAAGAAAGGGAAGCAGTCTGAAATGACGTTTTCCGCTATGATTCTCGCTACAATATGATGAGAATAATGTTAATATTAGACAGGAATTAAACCAGGAGCCAGTTACTGATATATAAAAAAAGGATACAGAATAAAACGAAGGCATCACGTACAAGATATGGAAGGCAACAAAACCACTAAAACTGCTTTGCCATATAATCCCAGAGGGAAAAAAAATGCACTAGCCAGCCGTGCAAATGTTACTGGGATGAAAGAAATACTTATAACTATATCGACCACGCTGAAAACGAAAACGACAATGAAAAACTTGAATTAGCTCTCGTTTCCAACTTAAAGTTGGGATGCATTTAATTATAATTAATCGTAATTATAATCTATTAGCATTAAGGTGTGGGATGCGTCACCAATAGCCTCTCCCACACAAATGTCTACCTCTCCGGCACGTGGTATCCCCTGCTACGCTAACGAGGCTCTGGCGACCGAGTTTCTCCCGGGATAAGGAGAACCCTCTACTAAGCCAACGACCTTCTAGAGGGCGGATGAGCTGGTAGAGCAAGGGCACCCTCTTGTCCTTGGAGTGAGAAATCACTCCTAAAGACGGAAGAATCACCAAGGGTGGTCAACGGCATAGGATGCTGAAGGCAACGGGAAACCACAGCATTAAAGATCCAATGGATATCCCCAGGAAAACTCATCATGGCAGGGTTCAATGTCAAATTATCCGGAGTTTCAACTCCCCCACTCGGATCTCCGGGGGGGGAGAGCCTTGAACAATGCCACAAGTAAATACAAAAACAATGCAACAATAGCAACTTGGAATGTAAGATCATTATACCAACCAGGCAAAGTAAATAATGTTATACAAGAAATGAAACGCCTAAAAATTAACATTTTGGGTGTAAGTGAAACAAGATGGCCTGACTCAGGAGAAATGACCATTGACAACATGAAAGTATATTACTCGGGAAATTCTGATAGCCAGCACAGGAATGGGGTAGGAATAATTTTAGATGAGTATGCTAGTAAATCTGTCAAAAGCATTTTACCAATCTCAGATAGAGTAATCAGTCTACATTTACAAACGAAACAAACAAATATTAATTTAATCCAAATCTATGCTCCAACAGCCGACAAAGACCAAGAAGAAATAGGAAAATTTTATGAAGAATTAACACAAGCAATAGGAACCTCAAAAAGCAGAGACATTATCATCATCATGGGAGATTTTAATGCCAAAATAGGTGAAGGAAGTGAAGGTGATCTTATCGGACCTTTTGGTTTAGGAACAAGAAATGAAAGAGGAGATTTGCTGTCACAATTTTGCCAGGAAAACAATCTGTCTATTACAAACACATTTTTTAAACTCCCTAAACGAAGACTTTATACTTGGAAATCACCAAGAGACTGTAATGAAGAAGTTTGCAGAAATCAAATTGATTTCATACTTATAAACAAGAGGTACAAAAATTCTATTCATGGTGTGAAAACATATCCAGGAGCTGATATATTTTCTGATCATAACCTTTTAGTAGCAAAGTTCCATGTGAAACTGAATGCCATACAAAAGAAACAAAAGAAGGACTATATAAATACAACTATTCTAAGAGACCCCTTGACTAAACAAAAGACTTCTGAAGAGATTAATAAGGAATTAGTTAGGATAAAGAATAATCAAACAGAAGACATTGATGGCAAATGGGAACTTATAAAAGACACATTAAATAATGCATGTAAAAACACAATGGCGACCAAACACGACAACATGAAAAAGAAGTGGATGACAGAGAAGATATTACAATTGATGGAACAAAGAAGAATACTTAAAAATAGAGATGAAAGTGAGTATAAAAGATTACATGCAGAAATACGAAAAGAAACACGGCGAGCAAAAGAAGAATGGTACAAGGAACAATGCTCTGAAATTGAGAGTTATGAAACAAGACATGATAGTTTCAACTTACACAAAAAAGTTAAAGATTTAGCTGGACTTAATAAAAAGAAAAGTACAAGTTTATTGTTAGATAAAAATGACAAAATAATTACTGATGTTAAAGGTAAACTGGACAGGTGGACAGAATATGTCAAAGAACTATTTGAAGATACAAGAAATGATCAAAAATTTTATGATAACATGATCGGAGAACGATGACCAAGCATATCGAAAGAAGAAATATTACATGTTATCAACAAATCAAAGACAGGAAAAGCCCCTGGACCGGATAAGATACCAAATGACATCCTGAAACTCATAGGAATAGACCATATAGATATATTTGTACAATTGTTTAATGATATTTATAATTCGGGAATTATTCCTAGGGATTGGTTGACATCTACCTCTGTTACATTACCCAAAAAGGCTAATGCCAAAACTTGTAATGATCACCGTACAATAAGCTTAATGAGTCACACCTTAAAGATATTTCTAAAAGTTATACACCAACGAATATACAAAAAAGTAGAAGGTATAAGTGAAACACAACTCGGTTTTAGAAGTTCCCTCGGTATAAGAGAAGCATTGTTTGCTTTTAACATATTAGTGCAACGATGTATGGAGGTTAACCAGCCACTATATGTGTGCTTCCTGGATTATAATAAAGCATTTGACAAAGTTCGTCATGATCATCTCATAGAATTGTTAGAAAAGAAAACACTTGATAAGAAAGACATCCGCATTATATATAACCTCTACTACAATCAAACCGCAACCGTGAAGGTAGAAAATGAGTTATCGAATGATATAGAAATAAAGAGGGGTGTGAGACAAGGTTGCGTTCTCTCACCCTTATTGTTTAATATGTATTCAGAAGACATAATCCAGGCAGCTCTATCAGATGAAATAGCTGGCATTAAAGTGAATGGGCTAAACATTAACAATGTTAGGTTTGCTGATGACACTGCACTACTAGCTGGAAACCTCAAAGATCTACAATTACTTCTTGACAAAGTCGCAGAAAAAAGTGAAGAATTTGGCTTGACTCTTAACGTAAGCAAGACTAAGTTCATGGTGATATCTAAAACACACCAACAAGAAAATCTTACAATCAATAGGGAAAGAGTCGATCAAGTACGTAAATTTAAATATCTCGGAACAATTGTAAATGAGGAGATTGAAAGCTCAGAAGAAATTAAATCGAGAATAGGACAGGCCAGAAGTATCTTTAATAAGATGAAAAATGCATTCTGTTCGAGAGACATTTGTTTAAACACAAAAATGAGGTTGCTAAGATGCTATGTATTCTCAAAATTATTATACGGAATGGAAGCGTAGACATTGAAAAAGAAGGACATGAACAGTTTAGAAGCTTTTGAAATGTGGGCATATAGAAGCATACTTAGAATTAGTTGGGTGTCGAGGATTACTAATCAAGATGTCCTAAGAATAATGGGAAAGGAAAAAGAATTAATTAAAATTACTAAAGTAAGGAAGCTACAATATTTAGGCCATGTTATTAGGGGAGTAAATTACAAAATATTGCAAATAATACTAGAAGGGAAAATTTGTGGGAAGAGAACGAGGGGTAGAAGACGGACATCCTGGATTGACAATTTAAAAAATTGGTACAACTGTTCAACGTCAGAACTCCTTAGATCAGCCAAATCAAGATCAGAAATTGCCATGATGACAGCCAACCTTCTTAGAGGAGACGGCACATGAAGAAGAAGCATTAATTGTCAATTCATTCCCATATAGGCTTCGAAATCCTGCTGATAGACAGAGTGATGAAGTTTCAGGCAACAACAGCTGTGTGTATTTTGTCGCAATTTTTAGGATGGATGGATGGATGGAGAGGGTTTTACGGGCGCACGACGGCAAGGTCTTCAGCGCCCGCTCAGTAACAAACTGAGACGGGTGTTAAGAAAATACTCAGAACAGTAAGATAAAACAGAATGTAAAACACGGGTAACAAGCTTGGAAAATATGTGCCTACCCACACCGAAGCTTAGGACGAAGCATGCCGTCGGCAGTAAAACATGGGCAACAGGAAGAAAGTGGTAGAGGGAGCTAAAACAATACAGCAGATGGAAGTGGCTGGCTGACCGCTATTTTTAGCCGGGGCTCATAGCAACAGGGGAAGGAGACAGGAAGGGAGGAACGGAAAGCATAGTTTCAGACTGATACAAGCTGTGTTCTGTTCGTGTGCTGCAAGAACTTGTTATTGAAGTGTAGTTAGTGCGTGTGGTCGTTGTAATTCCTTTGATTCAATATGCCTCGCAAATGCGTGAACATTACTGACAAATTTTGCTACATTTGTGGACAGGCTACACTGAAACCGCAAAGGAGGCCAATAACGCCATATACAGGGTGACGCACGAAATGTGTTACCACTTTGTTTTTGAATATAAACTTTACTGTCAATACAATCTGAAAGCAACATATACTAGAATGAAGAGCCGTCCATAGAGATTTGTTCTAATTCAGCACATGCTCAATATGTCCACTGTTTCGTTTCCTAACGAAAGGTGGAAGGAGTATATAGAGGGTTTATACAAGGGGGATGTACTTGAGGACAATATTATGGAAATGGAAGAGGATGTAGATGAAGACGAAATGGGAGATACGATACTGCGTGAAGAGTTTGACAGAGCACTCAAAGACCTGAGTCGAAACAAGACCCCGGGAATAGACAACATTCCAATAGAACTACTGACGGCCTTGGGAGAGCCAGTCATGACAAAACTCTACCATCTGGTGAGCAAGATGTATGAGACAGGCGAAATACCCTCAGACTTCAAGAAGAATATAATAATTCCAATCCCAAAGAAAGCAGGTGTTGACAGATGTGAAAATTACCGAACTATCAGTTTAATAAGTCACAGCTGCATAATACTAACGCGAATTCTCTACAGACGAATGGAAAAACTGGTAGAAGCGGACCTCGGGGAAGATCAGTTTAGATTCCGTAGAAATGTTGGAACACGTGAGGCAATACTAACCTTACGACTTATCTTAGAAGAAAGATTAAGAAAAGGCAAACCTACGTTTCTAGCATTTGTAGACTTAGAGAAAGCTTTTGACAATGTTGACTGGAATACTCTCTTTCAAATTCTGAAGGTGGCAGGGGTAAAATACAGGGAGCGAAAGGCTATTTACAATTTGTACAGAAACCAGATGGCAGTTATAAGAGTCGTGGAGCATGAAAGGAAAGCAGTGGTTGGGAAAGGAGTGAGACAGGGTTGTAGCCTATCCCCGATGTTATTCAATCTGTCTATTGAGCAAGCAGTAAAGGAAACAAAAGAAAAATTCGGAGTAGGTATTAAAATTCATGGAGAAGAAGTAAAAACTTTGAGGTTCGCCGATGACATTGTAATTCTGTCAGAGACAGCAAAGGACTTGGAAGAGCAGTTGAATGGAATGGACAGTGTCTTGAAAGGAGGATATAAGATGAACATCAACAAAAGCAAAACAAGGATAATGGAATGTAGTCAAATTAAATTGGGTGATGCTGACGGAATTAGATTAGGAAATGAGACACTTAAAGTAGTAAAGGAATTTTGCTATTTAGGGAGTAAAATAACTGATGATGGTCGAAGTAGAGAGGATATAAAATGTAGACTGGCAATGGCAAGGAAATCGTTTCTGAAGAAGAGAAATTTGTTAACATCGAGTATAGATTTAAGTGTCAGGAAGTCGTTTCTGAAAATATTTGTATGGAGTGTAGCCATGTATGGAAGTGAAACATGGACGATAACTAGTTTGGACAAGAAGAGAATAGAAGCTTTTGAAATGTGGTGCTACAGAAGAATGCTGAAGATAAGGTGGGTAGATCACGTAACTAATGAGGAGGTATTGAATAGGATTGGGGAGAAGAGAAGTTTGTGGCACAACTTGACTAGAAGAAGGGATCGGTTGGTAGGACATGTTTTGAGGCATCAAGGGATCACAAACTTAGCATTGGAGGGCAGCGTGGAGGGTAAAAATCGCAGAGGGAGACCAAGAGATGAATACACTAAGCAGATTCAGAAGGATGTAGGTTGCAGTAGGTACTGGGAGATGAAGAAGCTTGCACAGGATAGAGTAGCATGGAGAGCTGCATCAAACCAGTCTCAGGACTGAAGACCACAACAACAACAACTTCCTTCAAACGAACACTGAAGTTAGTGATTACCCTACAGCACATGTCTTCCGTAATTTCACTGCAAGCTTGAAGAATAAGTCTTCTAAGCTCCAATAAATCACGTGGATGTTTCGGGAAAAATTTTTCCTTTAGAAAAAAGTCACATGGATTGAGGTCTGGGATATTGGGGGGGGGGGGGGGGCAATTTTGTCCGTCATTGAAACGACCTGGAAATCTGAGTTAAATAATCCACATATCGAAATGCTCGTGTAAAAACTCTAACACAGTATTTGCAGTATGTGCTCTTGCTCCATCCTGCATGAACCACTGCGTGTTGAAGGGCAAGGCAGTAGCAAGAAGCTGTGGAATTAAGCTATTGCGAAGCATACTCAAATAACGCTCGCTGTTCACAGTTTCCTCAAAGAAAAAGAGTCCAATAAGGCCGTGACTGGAAATTGCTGCCCATGCTGTAATCCTCGGAGCATAATGTTGTCGTTCATGAAGCACTTGTTGGTTTTCAGTGGCCCAAAAGCGTACATTTTGTTTGCTAACCACACCGTCTAAATGAAAATGCACCTCGTCTGAAAACCAAACGTTGTTGAGAGTTTCTTCTCTATCCTCCGCCCACTGAGCAAACAGTAGTCTCTGCTGCTTGTGTTCTTCAGTGAGCTTCTGTGCACAGGTCATCTTGTATGGGTACATATGGAGGTCACTTTTAAGAATGCGTTGAACGGAGCGTCTGGATATTCCCAGTTGCACTGCTGGCTTGCTACACGATTTCCCGGGACTTCTCTGTACAGCAACTCGTACCGCTTCAATATTCACCACATTCTCATGCAGAAAGCCAAACTACTTGGAATAAGGGGTGTCGCAGGTAACTGGCTGCAATCTTATCTTCAGGAAAGAAAACAGAAAGTAATTTTAAGCAGCTCAGATGAGTCAAGGGATACCTCCGCTCAATCTGAATGGAATTCTATTAGTTGTGGTGTGCCTCAAGACTCAATTCTGGGGCCACTGGGAACATGAAATAAATAAATAAATAAATAAGACTGTAAATATCACTGTGTTCCATAACAGCTAGCCACATGCCATTTTTTTCCATTTTTTGAAAGTGAAAAGAACATGGTATTTTGTAGTGATGTACAGGGACTAATGGCAGCTATGGGCTTTGGCTATAAAAGTGATCAGTGGAGGTTGTTCATTTACTCCTCGAGAGTAAGTTTCAAGTATGTGGTGCTGCATAATGGCAACGTGTTACCATCGATTGCGATTGGGTATTCACATTACACGAATGAAATATATGATAACAGGAAACAATTGTTATTGCGATTGAACTGTGACAAATTCAAATGGCAGATTTCCGGGGATTAGAAAGTCATAGGCATGTTACTTGGGCTACAAAACGGCTACACCATATTCTGTGGCTTCCTGTGCCTCTGGGATAGCTGCGGCAAGAAAGAAAGATTAGCTTAAGCGTCAGTCGCTTGAACCAGGATCTCACGCTGTTATGCACGACGCACTTTCTAACTCCAAGAACATAATTCTCCTTCCTCTACATATAAAACTGGGCGTAATTGAAAACCTCGTTAAGACAATGGACACGACCGGGGAGACATTTCTCTATTTGCGCGAGAAATTTTCACGTGTTAATGAGGTGAAAATAAACGAGGAGATTTTCGTGGATCCCCAGATATGCAAATTGTATAGAGATAAGCATTTCGTCCTGTCAGACGATGAAAAGTTAGTTCGTATGCCTTTGTTCAAGTATCAACAAACTTTCTAGGAAATAAGAGGGCAGGAAACTATAAGGACCTTGTGGCAAATCTTCTGCACTGCTACAATAGACTGGGATGCAACATGCCCTAAAAGTTACATTGCCTAGTTTCAACTTGGGCTGCTTTTCTGACAACTGTGGTTCTGTAACCGACGAACTCGGAGAACGCTTCCACCAGCAAATTTCGCACATGGAAATGAGATATGAGGCGTGTTTTTTAAGTAAGTACCGTTTTGCCACACCGCGGCCGCAGCGCTGCGGTCGGCGTTCTGCGCATGCGCACTGGGTACCTACATCTGTTGTATACGCACTGATGCCATTACAGTCTGATTCTTCCTTGTTTACTTTGTGTTCTGAGCGTTTAAGATGCCTCCGATAATCGCGAGTCCCGCTCACTGTGAAGTACGGGCTGTTATAAGATTTCTTAGTGCTAAAGGCCTAAGAGCAATCCATATTCATCATGAGATCTGTGCAGTTTTCGTAGAAAACATTATGAGTGATGGAATGGGAAGAAAGTGGGTGAGAGCATTTAAAGATGGCCGCAAAAACGTGCATGATGAACAACAGAATGGGCGTCCTTCAGTCAGTAATGAAAGTTTGGTGCAGGAAGTGGACAATAAGGCGAGAGAAAACAGACGCTTTACAATTTCCTGCTTGTGGGATGACTTTCCTAATGTTTCTCGTAGTGTTTTGTATGGCATTGTGACCGAGCACTTGAATTACCGCAAATTGTGTGCATATTGGGTACCGAAAATGTTGATGGATGTGCACAAAACCAAACGTTTAGACAGTGCATTGTCTTTCCTTGAGTGGTACCACAACGACGGTGGTGATTTCTTAAGCCAAATGGTTATGGGCGATGACACATGGGTGGCCTACATCACACCAGAATCAAAGCAACACTCAATGGAATGGCGGCATTCAGATTCACCCACAAAAGTGAAGTTTAAGCAAACAATTTCTGCCTGGAAAATCATGTGCACAGTTTTTTGGGACAGAAAAGGAGTATTTGCTTGTGGAATTTCTGCCTCGCAATGAGACAATCAATGCAGCAGCTTACTGTAAGGCATTGCACAATCTGCGCCATTCAATTCAGAACAAAAGACGTGGCAAGTTGAGCAAGGGCATCGTTTTGCTGCAAGACAATGCCCGTCCGCATATGGCGAATCAGACCAAAGATCTCATCACATCTTTTCGATGGGAAACTCTAGATCATCCTCCGTGCAGCCCTGATCTTGCGCCCAGTGACTATCATCTGTTCCTGCACTTGAAGAAACACCTGGGCGGTCAGCATCTTCAAGACGATGACGAAGTCAAAACAGTGGTGATGCAATGGTTAACAAGTCGGGTGGCAGACTTCTATGAGGAGGGTATTCAAAAACTGGTACGCCGTTATGACAAGTGCCTCACTATTGACGGAATTTATGTAGAAAAGTAGATTAAGGTACAGGCTTTCATGTAAAAATAAAATTATTGAGATGTCTCAGCATGTCTTTTTTTAAATTACAAAACGGTACTTACTTAAAAAACACTCCTCGCACCAAGGAAAGTGGCATGCATCATTGTTAGCCGATTACTGCTGGACAGTAGTCAGGGAATAACCAGCAGGAAACTACAAACGCCACGCAAAGCGGTTGCGCTTTCAAAGACTTTCCTCGGAGGGATAACACCAAGATAATACACGCATAAGGCCATGTAGGCAATAAAGTAAAGTTATCATAACTTCAAAACGAGAGCTAATTTAGTATTTTCATTAACATTTTAACTATCAGAACACCCGAAAACATATGGATTAGTTGGTTTCATGCCAGTTAAAGGAAAAAAGTAAAATTTCGCTGGCTTATGATACTGGCCATCCTTCGACAAGACGGAGTGAGCAGTCTGTGGCAGAACATGCCAATATGTTTAATCGTTGATGTCAATGACAAAAAAGCAGTTTTCGGTAGAAACACATTCCTTTGTCCTTACGGGCGCTACTCAAATTAAAAGTGTCAATCCCTTTGGATTTTTTTCTGATGGGGCAGTGCCAAAAGCGAAAACGAGATTCTACAGTAGGCCTTGTTTCGTAAGAACAGTTAAACATCTCGATTTATAAGGATAGAGAGCTCCGCAAGATTACGAGAAAATGTTACTCGTTTTCTGGTATTCACTTTGTGCTACAGAGCAGAATATTGCGAAACTCGAGTGGCAATTTTCTCCTTGCCCGGAACGCCAAATTAAAATCCGCGGAATGTGATTGTGCTGCCTGCATACGCTAACGTTGATTCTTATTTAGAGCTTACCTTTGATGTTACATTCACGCGGAATTAAAAACATATTTTTGAAAAGAAACTGTTGTTGAAAAGAAGAATATTTTGGGTTTTTATACGTCAATATGGAATGATTGCTCTCAGAAGTTTAAAAAGAATACTGTCTAACGAAACACTGCAAACCTTGAAAGAAACAAAACATCTCAATCGCGTCTTTAGTCCGCGAAAACCATCGACTTCCATGATGTTGGACGTACTCTGCTACTGTGAAAATTACCGAACTATCAGTTTAATAAGTCACAGCTGCAAAATACTAACGCGAATTCTTTACAGAAGATCAGTTTGGAATCCGTAGAAATATTGCAACACGTGAGGCAATACTCACCCTACGACTTATCTTAGAAGCTAGATTGAGGAAAGGCAATCCTACGTTTCTAGCAGTTGTAGACTTAGAGAAAGCTTTTGACAATGTTGACTCGAATACTCTCTTTCAAATTCTAAAGGTGGCAGGGGTAAAATACAGGGAGCGAAAGGCTATTTACAATTTGTACAGAAACCAGATGACAGCTATAAGAGTAGAGGGACATGAAAGGAAAGCAGTGGTTGGGAAGGGAGTGAGACAGGGTTGTAGCCTCTCCCTGATGTTATTCAATCTGTATATTGAGCAAGCAGTGAAGGAAACAAAAGAAAAATTCGGAGTAGGTATTAAAATCCATGGAGAAGAAATAGAAACTTTGAGGTTCGCCGATGACATTGTAATTCTGTCAGAGACAGCAAAGGACGTGGAAGAGCAGTTGAACGGAATGGACAGTGTCTTGAAAGGAGGATATAAGATGAACATCAACAAAAGCAAAACGAGGATAATGGAATGTAGTCGAATTAAATCGGGTGATGCTGTGGGAATTAGATTAGGAAATGACACGCTTAAAGTAGTAAAGGAGTTTTGCTATTTGGGGAGCAAAATAACTGATGATGGTCGAAGTAGAGAGGATATAAAATGTAGACTGGCAATGGCAAGGAAAGCGTTTCTGAAGAAGAGAAATTTGTTAACATCGAGTATAGATTTGTCAGGAAGTCGTTTTTGGAGGTTTTTCTACGAAGTGTAGCCATGTATGGAAGTGAAACGTGGATGATAAACAGTTTAGACAAGAAGAGAATAGAAGCTTTCGAAATGTGGTGCTACAGAAGAATGCTGAAGATTAGATGGGTAGATCACATAACTAATGAGGCGGTATTGAATAGAATTTGGGAGAAGAGGAGTTTGTGGCACAACTTGACTAGAAGAAAGGGTCGGTTGGTAGGACATGTTCTGAGGCATCAAGGGACCACCAATTTAGTATTGGAGGGCAGCGTGGAGGGTAAAAATCGTAGAGGGAGACCAAGAGATGAATACACTAAGCAGACTCAGTAGGATGTAGGTCGCAGTAGGTACTGGGAGATGAAGAAGCTTGCACAGGATAGAGTAGCATTCAGAGCTGCATCAAACCAGTCTCAGAATTGAAGACCACAACAATAACAACATGTTGATAAAACTATACTACAATCTACCCAGCAATGTAGAAAGCCTGAAATATTAAGTAAAACACTTGTGAGTTAAAGGTACTCGTGAACGTTTTAACTGTATTACGACTGAAATCTACAGCATAGCGCATCACAATCGTTTTGCTATATTGTGACGGAATGGCGACTTTATTTACAACATATTACAATTAAGCGTCTGTTATCTGAAGCTTGCTTGATGTGGACACCGTTTGGAATCATGTTTCGAAACTGGGAAACAACACCCGTAGTAGTGACCTTGCAGTTCAAATGACACAGTGTTGCCAACTACGACATGCCATCGCTGCACGGCGCTAGCATATGTTTGAATGAAGCGTTGAGTCATTTGATGTTTAGAGTAGTACACTAAAGTCTCGCTGATCTGACCCTCAGTAGTCCGGCCTCTTAGTAATCCGGCCCACATCCAGCCTCTAGTCATTAAAGCAGAAATGATGCTCGCAATAACGAATCCTCACGTGGAGCATTGTAGTTAACTATAATGTTAAGCAATACTATACATGGTTGATATTGTGGCTTTCTTAGCTGTTCGGTATCATGGTTTCTAAAAGGAAACACTTTAAGCTGGATTTCAAGCAGAAAGTCGAAATTAAAGTAAAGCTGGACTGAGGTTCTTCACAGAAAGCCATTGCTGCTGAGTGCAGTGATGGACGAGCATCAGTTTATGACCAAAAGTATGCAGCAAAGTTACGATAAAAGTGATGAAGAAGAGTACGTAGGAGGGGAGAACATGAAGATATCTCACGTTGCTGGTGCTGAAGCTGCAGACATCTTCCTGGAGTACATTATGCAACAACCATAAGCATGCAGTACCGATGTAATGCTCGTAAAGCTGTTGTGTGATGAAACAAAATGCCGTCGTCTATCGTCATTCCGACAACTAAAAAATTCTTCCATAGTAAGTGATACTACTGTATATGTACTCACTCAAGGACCAAGTTTGTCATGAAAATGAATGTATCTTGGGATTCAATGAAATATAATCCTTACGTGTTTACACAAAATTTAAGACACTCTTCATAATCCGGCACTTTCGCTAGTCCGGCACCCACATGCACAATAAATGGACGAATTCGCGAGACTGTAGTGTATTAGTCGACCACAATCTGCATTTACATCAACATCTACATCTACAGGGTGTCCCAGCTATCTTGTCCACCCAAAATATCTCTGGAACAATAACAGCTATTGGAAAACGACTTTCACCGGTATCAATGTAGGGCTGGGGCCCATGAATGTACATGTTTGGAAACAGTCTAAAACGAAAGCATATGTGTTTTTTTAACACAAACTTATGTTTCTTTAAATGGACCTCCTATATTTTTTCTTCAGCAATCCATAGCATGACAAAGCACATACACAATGGCGTTGATTGCATCGCAATATTCTCATTACATCCCGAGATACTGAGACGCGAAGTTGACGCTTGAAACACCCGACATGCGCTGCTAGCGCACGTCCTGAGGCTCAGGCGTGAACCCCATGCTGCCCGTAATCGCGATGTGATTGACATGCGTAATCACACTTCCATACTTATCAAGAGGTCCGAAACGAATAATACGGTCTGCTGCCATCAACTCTCATAAGCACATAATGGTTTCCCTCTTGCATGTTTTACGTATCTACGTACACAATATGAACCAGTACCGATCGGTGTACACCCGTCAGTTTGTCTTATCTATCCTGCACACCCAAAATAAGGTTTATCTAATGCTTTGTATGACCCATTGTGCCTGTCGCGCAGGGCCTGGCTCTACCTAGTCAAGTGTCCAACGTAGTTCCCACTACTGCCACAGTTACCACTTCGCCTTGTTTATGATTTGCGACCCATGCAAATTCCTGTACTCCACCACCCTCCGAGCGTCCCATTTGTTGTTGCTTTGGCGTGCATTACACCGCTTGCCAGTGTAGTCGTGCATCAGAGTAATCTAGTGACGGCACGGAGGTAGTACACATTGTGAATAAACGTTGTGTTGTGGAACTTCCACTGTACAGTATAATGTACACACATGAAGATATGGTAGAAATGCTGCTGATCTATGGAGAATGTACGTTGACGGGAAATACGTTATGAGATTGCTTGTTTGTTGATAGTACTGTTAGCGGACATTATGATTATTAAGTTAATATGTCTGTTTTCTACCCTACTCTACATACCTGTACTGTACCCTGTTGTAGGTGGACGAAATGCTGTTCAGGCAGAACGACTGTACAGAAGACGATTCCCTGACAAGCCATCGCCTTCGTGCCGGATGTTTGGTCGTCTCACATCTCGTCTACGTGAAACGGGAAGCTTAAATCCAAGACCTCGACATTGTCCTAGAACACGCACAGATGAACGTGCTGAAGTTGCTGTGCTCGCTACCATAGCTGTGAATCCTCAAATCAGCACACGTCAAATTGAACGTGAAGTTGGTGCGTCGAAATCAAGTGCACAGCGTATTCTTAAACGTCATAAATTTCATCCTTACCATGTTCATTTACACCAGGATCTTCATGGAAATGACTTCCGCAATAGGGTAACATTTTGTCGGTGGGCTCAGCAAAAACTTCTGACTAATCCAATTTTTTTTTGCAGATGTTCTCTTTACCGACGAGGCATCATTCTCCAACAAAGGAATTGTCAATATGAGGAATATGCATTATTGGTCCGCAGACAATCCAAAATGGCTCTGTCAGGTAGAGCATCAACGTCCGTGGAAAGTTAATGTTTGGTGTGGGACTATTGGAGATACAATTATCGGACCCTTCTTTATAAATGGCATCCAAAATGGCAGACAATACTCCATATTTATACGACACAATCTTTCTGTTCTCTTGGACACAGTACCTCTGAATCGGAGAATGGTCATGTGGTATCAGCATGACGGATGCCCTGCCTTACGAGCACCACGACTTCTGAACCGTAAGTTCCCTGGTAGGTGGATTGGAGGAGGTGGCCCAGTTAGACGGCCTGCCCGATCTCCGGACCTTACACCGCTGGATTATTTTCTTTGGGGAGCAGTGAAGGATGCTGTTTGCCAACATGAACCAACAACACCAGAGGACATGAAGCAACGCATTATTGATGCTTGTACAGCCATCAAAGAGGAAACAGTAGCAGGAAGTTGGGCATCCTTCATCCGCAGAGTGACCCTATGTATGCAAGCCAATGGGCATCACTTTGAGCATGAGATGTGAACGCTATGTTTAGTATGTAGTGCTAGTATCACAGTGGAAGTTTCTACAAAGGGCCATTTTATCCAGTGATGTTAAGAAACATTTGTTTGCAACAATTTGTCATTTAACGCATCATAACATTGATAATTATGTGATAATAAAACTAATTGGTTAAACATGTTTACATTCATCTTCTATGTCCTACCTGAACTTCCCAAATCAAAACATTTTAGCCGGCCGAAGTGGCCGTGCGGTTAAAGGCGCTGCAGTCTGGAACCGCAAGACCGCTACAGTCGCAGGTTCGAATCCTGCCTCGGGCATGGATGTTTGTGATGTCCTTAGGTTAGTTAGGTTTAACTAGTTCTAAGTTCTAGGGGACTAATGACCTCAGCAGTTGAGTCCCATAGTGCTCAGAGCCATTTGAACCCCAAAACATTTTTATCTAAACAACGGTAAAACTTTTAGTCCACTTGCTCGTTTCACTAAAACCATCAACATGAGTTTTACTATTACGAGTGAATGATTAACTGTCACTTGCGCTAGATCTACAGTAAAGTTAAGTTTTAACGTTGAACGGCATTACCTTTTTAGTAACGGATTAACGATAAGCGAAGTTAACTTTGTGACTAACGTTGCGGTTGACAGATATGTTACAGAACCGCATCACCCCTAGCCTATGGGATAAATACCCGCTGGAATGTACGACGTTAATGCAGGATGGCAGCAGACCGTATTATTCGTTTCGGACCTCTTGATAAGTATGGAAGTGTGATTACGCATGTCAATCACATCGCGATTACGGGCAGCATGGGGTTCACGCCTGAGCCTCAGGACGTGCGCTAGCAGCGCATGTCGGGTGTTTCAAGCGTCAACTTCGCGTCTCAGTATCTCGGGATGAAATGGGAATATTGCGATGCAATCAACGCCATTGTGTATGTGCTTTGTCATGCTATGGATTGCTGAAGAAAAAATATAGGAGGTCCATTTAAAGAAACATAAGTTTGTGTTAAAAAACACATATGCTTTCGTTTTAGGCTGTTTCCAAATGTGTACATTCATGGGCCCCAGCCCTACATTGATACCGGTGAAAGTCGTTTTCCAATAGCTGTTATTGTTCCAGAGATATTTTGGGTGGACAAGATAGCTGGGACACCCTGTATATGCAGCAGACCACCGTGAGGTGCACGGCAGATGGAATGTCGCATTGTACCAGTTATTAGGGTTTCTTGCTGTACCGTTCACGTATGTTCGTTTGAATGCCTCTGTGTGTGCAGTAATTATTCTAATCTTATCCTCACGATCACTATGTGCGCGATACGTAGGGCATTGTAGTATTTTCCTAGAACAATCGTTTAAAACCGGTTCTTGAAATTTTGTTAATAGACTCTTTCGGGATAGTTTACATCTATCTTCAAGAGTCTTCCAGTTCAGTTCCTTCAGAATCTCTGTGGCACATTAAAAAAACCTGTGACAATCTGTGCTGCTCTTCTCTGCATACGTTCAATAGCCCCTGTTAGTTCTGTCTGGTATAGGACTCACACATTGAGCAATACTGTAGAACGGGCCGCACAAGTGATTTGTAAGCAATCTCCTTTGTAGACTGATTGCACTTCTCCAATGAACCGGAGTCTGCCACCTGCTTTACTCACGACTGAACTTAGGTGATCATTCCATTTCATAGCCCAGGTACTTGTATGAGTTGGCCGACTCCAACAATAACTTATTGATATTGTAGTCATATGATACTACATGTTTTCGTTTTGGAAGTGCAAAATTTTACATTTATGAACATTTAATGTAAGTTGCCAGCCTCTGCACCAGACAGAAATCTTATCAAGATATGACTGAATATTTACGCAGCTTCTTTCAGACAGGACTTCATTATAGATAACTGCAACACCTGCTAAAAGCACGATTTTACTATTAATATTATCTGCAACCCGATTAACATATAACACTTCTCTCGGGCATACCCATAGTTACTTCTACATGTGAGTATGACCTTCCATCCAGGATAACACTCTGTGTCCTCCCTACTAAAAAGTCCTCAATCCAGTCATAAATTTCACTTGATGATCGTATTTTTGACAATAAGCGTAGTTGTGGTACTGAGTCAAATGCTTTTCGAAAATCAAGAAATATAACCTCTAGCTGATTGCCTTGATCCTTATCCCATCTAGGAATGAGGGCACTATGGTCGGTTTATCGTAGATTTTCATTGTGATTTTTAACGAGGCCAGCCTCAACCACTTGATAGTATACGCACAACGTTCTTGAAATCATTCACAATACGAAGCGTTTTCTGTAGCCACCACTGCAATTGTTTACTGTAATTGTCGCTGCGTGTTTCTGATAACGGCAACGGGAGGCCAAGTGCAATAATATCGTGGTCGGGTTGTGTTGTTTTGGACGAGATTCAGATTCTTTATTGGTCATTCAGCATTATTACGTTCAATAGACTTCGTCAGTTCACTTAAACTATTAATTTTACAAAATAACTTGTTACATATTTAAATTGATATTGGGCATTTCTAAAAATTCTTCTAGTGGATAGAATGGATTAGTTAACAAGACTTAATGTACATTTTCTTTAAATACTTTGTCAGTCTTGATTGACGCATTCTTAGACAATTTGTTATATATTTTAATTGCCATATACTTATCACTATTGTTAGTTTCAGCTAATTTATTTTGTGGCAACAGCAGAGAAGTACAGTTTCTTATATAGTAGTCATGCCTTTGATTTGTTACACATAAATTAGGTAGTTCAGCAAGTTTGTAGTTAACGCTGCCAAGAATATATAAATTAATAACTGTTAAAATTCTGTATTTAATGAACAGCCTGAGGTTTGGTTGTGGAACATATTAAGCAAGCAGGACAAGGATACTAATACAACCAAAATGATGCTCTGCAGACAATTGCTGCTACACTCAGGACAGACAGCAAAAGCATAGAGAGAGGGAAAAAAACTGTCGCTTGTCGCTTATCTACGGGAAAAGATTAGGTAGTGTCAAACAAACTGTCGGGCAGTGGTGCAGACACTACAAACACCTACATGGTTTGGTTACCCACTTTTGAAGTTTCTCGATGACCTTCATGAGCCAAAAGAAACTGCAGACACTGTGGAGAAAGAGGTACAAAAACTATGCTTGCTTGTCTTTATTTGTATTTTGTAGCGTACAGCAACATTTACCCACAGTTATTTTGCCACAGTAAACGTCCTTATGGGCATAAAAAATAGTCGGCAAACTAGTTCTTGATCTGTTTGTTTGTTAGAAGCTTTCTGTGGTATATTTTGGGGCGCAGTAACAATCCATGCAGTGTCGTTGCATCTCGAATTGCCTGGGATCATCCCACGCGTATGTAAATTATACGAATCGAAGTTTCCTTGTGCGGTATATTGGTTCCTTGCTTGAGATTTTCTCCTTGAAAAACCGTACAGACACACAGCTGTAATCGTGACTGTTTGCGCCTTCTCTGGTTGCAGCAGCATATGTTTCCGGATGACACGAAATGCTGAAGCTCTAATACCGAATTTGTTCTCTACAAGAATTCTAGCCCGAGGCAGTCGGTATTTTAAAAGCCTTTTTTTGAATCTTGAATTTGCCTTTCTGGGTATTGCTTCATTATGTTTTCCTGTGTTATTTTAAGTAAGATCTTGTGAAGTTCCACCTTTAACTGGAATCTGTTCTCGTAGGAATGACATTAGTCTACTTTATACAATACCTGACAAAAAAAGTGAAGTACCGAGTAGACAAAGTGTGTTTGTATTTTGCGGCGTGCAGTTGCAGCCGTAGCCGTTATAAAGCTAAGTACTGACAAAGTTATTTGTGCACTGTTATACAGTTATCAAATTTAATAGTTTTCAGCTGTGTTTCGTGCTGTTTGTGGCGAAATAACGATTTAATAAACTTCAGGAAACGCTCGCTCGCCGTGTTTTTCAGTTTTCTGTGCGT
The DNA here is from genome assembly GCF_021461395.2 of Schistocerca americana. NCBI lineage: Eukaryota > Metazoa > Arthropoda > Insecta > Orthoptera > Acrididae > Schistocerca > Schistocerca americana. The sequence continues at coordinate 470,179,302 of NC_060124.1, read as the reverse complement.
TGAAGTCGTGCTTTAGTTTTCAGCTGACGTTTCTTATTGTTTCTAGTGAAATATTTCACTAAAACTTTCATTCAGTGTTTTAACTTCGTTGAGTGTTCCAGTGGCCGCTCGAATTTTTGGATTTAGCTAATAATTTTGTGAAATTTTGTTGGTATTGGTATTAGTTGCGGTGTTCTAGTATTAATAAAAGTGGTTGCTTTTTTAGTAGACAGAGAATTTCGAGAGCGCTATTGTTAGTTCTATAAATAGTTCTGCTGGTGTAATTGAACCTAGGTAACGTGTATAGTTTTTTTCAGTAACTGTAAAATTGTACCATGAGTGAGAGATTTGGGCTCTGTCGTAGGTCTGTGAATAGTGGGTTATGGTGAGGCATTTGTTCAAAGTATTTTCATTGGGGGAATCCAATGGGGAAGCCAGTGGCCATTCTAACGAGATCCTCTCCTGGTAATGCAGGATCTGTAGTTGATAGTAGAACAGGAGCGTAAGATCTGTGCCCTTCAGGTGCAGTTACAACGCGCAAAGGAGGAACTAGATAGGTTGAGGAGAGTGAAGGGTGTTGGGGAATGGTAACTGACAGCTGGCAAGAAGGCAGCTAGGAGGAGGAGGTATTCAGACAATTGTACTTTGCGGATATGCAATAGATTTGACCAACTGTCAGAGTTGAGTGGAGAGGAGCCTCTTGTAGCTATAGAGGTGGGGCACATGCAGCAGTCCTCAGCAGTTAGGATGCCTAGGTCAGTTGCAAAGTCTAACAGAAAGAAGAAGGTTCTGTTACTAGGTAGTTTGCATGGTAGAGGTGGGGGCCAGCAGTTGCAGGAAGTGTTGGGGAGTGAGTACCAGGTCACCATCATTGTGAAGTCTAGTGCAGGATTGGCTCAGGTGACTGATAGCATAGGGGAGTTGTGTAGGAATTTTACAGAGGAGGATCGAGTAGTGATAGTGGGTGGAGCAGGGAACAGTCTTGATAGGGACAGAGAATATGATGTAGGCGGTGACCTGGTAAAGATAGCTACTCAAACTGGTGGCATTAATGTGCATTTCGTGCAACTGTTTCAGCGTCATGATCGGCCTTATCTAATTGCGGTTGTTAGGTGCGTTAACATGGAGTTGGAGAAGGCGCTGATGGCAGAGGGCATAGGTCACATTTCAGTGGTGCCAGTTGAGTCTATCAGTAGATCGAGTTTCACTATGCATGGCCTGCACCTCAATAGGTATGGGAAGGGGAGGCTGGCAAAGCTTATAGATGACAGTGTAGTGGATGGTGGTGGGGTCACTCATAGAAAAATTCCTGTAGTAGTTGGTGTTAGAGCTGCAACTTTTTTAGATTGAAGTCAGCTGGTAAGTATACCTGATTAAAGGAAGTCCCTCTAACTAAGGGCTCACGTTCTGAGGATGTAAGGTTTCCAAGTAGAGAAGGAATTAGCAAATTTCATCAAAGTATAAGAGGTATTAGAGATAACGTTAGTGAAGTGCTTATACATGTTGACTCTGGAATTATTGGTATATCAGAGCACCACTAAAATAATTTGACAATTCAGAGGCTTCCTTTACCAGGCTACAGATCAGCTGGCTGTTTTTCAAGGAGTTACTTGCAGGGTGGGGGAGTGGCTGTGTACATAAAAAACAGTATTTCATTTGAGTCCATAGACGTATCACGACACTGCGCTGAACAGATATTTGAAAGTTGTGCAGGGGCAGTTAAATTTAGTGAAACTAAACTTCTTATTGTTGTTTATAGGTCCCCTAACTCCGACATCAGAGCATTTCTGCTCAAGCTAGAGAGGGTTATTGATTCACTTTGTAGGAAGCACCAGAAATTACCCATATGTGGTGACTTCAATATTAATTTTGTATGTGATGGTGTAAGAAAAAGGATATTGGTAGGTCTCCTAAATTCATATGATCTGATGCAGACTGTGTTTTTTCCAACTAGGGTACAGGGGAACAGTAGCACAGCCATAGACAATATTTTTATTCATTCTTCATTACTAGATGGGCATTCTGTTAGTAAAAGCGTGAATGGCCTTTCAGACCATGATGTACAAATTTTAACACTAAAAGGCTTTTTTACTCAAACCAATGTCATATTTAATTACAAAATATGTAGGAAAGTTAATCCAGCAGCAATAGAGAGTTTTTTAAACCTTGTCAAGGAACAAGAGTGGCAGGATGTTTACAGTGCCGATAACGTACATGATAAATACAATGCTTTCCTTAACGCATTTCTCATGCTCTTCGAGAGTTGCTTTCCATTAGAACGTTCTATATGGGGTACAGGCCGGGTGGATGACTAGTGGGATAAGGATATCTTGTAGAACAAAGCGGGAGTTATATCAAAATGTTAGAAGTAGTCATAATCAAGCTACAGTAGCCCATTACAAACAGTACTGTAAGGTGCTTAAAATATTATTAGGAAGGCAAAGAGTATGTGGTATACAAATAGAATAGCTAATTCACTTGATAAAATATGGTCAGTTGTGAAGGAAGTGTCTGGTCAGCAGCACAAGGTCGACGATATAAAGTCAGTTCGTAGTAAAAATACTTCTGTTACTCATAAATCAGATACATGTATAGTACTTAAGAATCATTTTCTGAGCATTGCTGATGAATTTTAAAAATTTAGTTTCTACAGGAAATCATACAACTCTATTGGCAAATGGCTTTCCCAGATTGATGTCTGAAATACTCCTCTGTGATGCAGACAAGGAGAAGACTAAGTCAATAATTAAATCACTGAAGACTAAGGACTCTCATGGATATGATGGAGTGCCTAGCAGAATATTAAACTGCTGTGCTGTACATGTTAGCCCTGTATTTAGCCATATTTGTAATTTTTCCTTTAGGAATAATCAGTTTCCTGAGCGATTAAAGTACTCAGTAGTAAAGCCGCTTCATAAAAACGGAGAAAGGGATAATGTAGACAATTTTAGACCTATTTCTATGCCACCAGTGTTTGCTAAAGTATTGAAAACGCTGTGTATGTGAGGATAATTGATCATTTTATATCACACCATCTGCTTTCAAACGTACAGCTCGTTTTAGAAGTCGTTTAACAACTGAAAATGCTATATTCTCTTTTCTCTGTGAGGTACAGGATGGGTTAAACAAAATGTTTCTAACGCTAAGCATATTTTTTGATTTAACTAAGGTATTTGATTGTGTTGATCAGAAAATGTTGCTCCAGAAGTTGGACCATTACGGAATACGGGGAGTAGCTCACAATTGGTTCACCTCTTACTTTAGCAACAGACAGAAAAAGGTCATCATTCATAGTGTTAAGAATGACTGTGATTTGGGGTCTGAGGGGGGGTACGGTCAAGTGGGTGGGGGGGTCACTCCTGTTCCTTATTTATATAAATGATATGCCCCCTATTATTACTGGTAACTCTAAAATATTTCTGTTTGCTGATGACACTAGCTTGGTAGTAAAGATGTTGTGTCCAACACTGACTCGGTTTCAAATAGTGCAGTACATGACCAACCTTCATGGCTTGTAGAAAATAAACTAAAACTAAATCACAGTAAGACTCAGTTTTTACAGTTTCTAACATAGAATTCAACACAACCTGATGTTTTAATTTCACAGAATGGGCATATGATGAGTGAAACTGAACAGTTCAAATTTGTAGGTGTTCAGATAGATAGTAAACTGCCCTGGAAAGCCCATGTTCAGGATCTTGTTCAAAGACTTAACGCTGCCATTTTTACTATTAGAAAGTTATCTGAAGTGAGTGATCGTTCGACACGGAAATTAGTCTACTTTGCTTATTTTCATTCGCTTATGTCGTATGGTATTATATTTTGGGGTAGCTCTTGCCATTCTAAAATAATATTTTTGGCTCAGAAACGGGCGGTTCGGGAAATAAGTGGCGTAAGTTCACGAATCTCTTGCCGACCCCTGTTCACGAGTTTAGGTATTTTGACATTGGCCACTCAATATATATATTCTTTCTTGTTAACAATATCAGCTTATTCCCAAGAATAAGCAGCTTTCACTCAGTTAACACTCGGCAGAAATCCAACCTGCATTTGGATCGGGCTTCCGTAAGTCTTGTGGAGAAAGGTGTGCAGTATACTGCTGCATCTATTTTCAATAAGCTACCACAAGAATTAAAAAATCTTAGCAATAATCCACGCGCTTTCAAATCTAAACTGAAGAGTTTCCTCATGGATCATTCATTCTATTCTGTTGAGGAGTTCCTTGAAAAATTAAGCTGATTTTTATGTTACATTGTTGACTGCGCTTACTTAAACATATGGCTTGACTTTTTTGGGTTCATAAACATTTTATTTTTATCTATTCTTACTTTTATGTTGTAATTTCATGTACTGACACTTCCATGACCTTGGAGGTTTGCTCCTCAGTTTGGTCCTACGGAACTTGACGTGTAAATAAATAAATAAAAAAACATAGCGAATCTCAGTGTAATGTCGTACGCATACACGCTATTGGCGGGAATGTTAATGATTCGAGTTGCCATTCTCTGTGACAGGTACAAAGGTTACCAGATTGCATTAGTGTCGTTCGTGTATTGTGTTGTTACCGAGCCTAGTAGTTTATGCAACGGACGAGAATAGCGCCAGCTGTTGAGTGATCACTGTGAAGGATATGGAGATAAAGCGTACTCATGTGAGACAGCTTTATCTGCACCTGACAGAGTTTGAAAGAGACTTCATTGTGGGTATCCATTTGGGTGGCTATTCGAATTGTGCAATGTACAGATTTTTGCGGCATTCGGATAGGACAGCGGCCCGATGTTGGACTATGGGAAAGTGAAGGCAGGCATTTTCGTCGTGAAGATTCCGGTCGACCACGTCTGAGCACCACCAGGGGAATTGCCGTATTGTGCGCCAAGCACATTGTAACCGAAAACTGCGGAGTCCAATGCCAAGTAATGGACTCCTTACCACTTGTGTATCATCCCACTTATTGGTCAGAGACTAGCAGCATCTGGACTAGAGAATAGAAGCTTCTAATAATACCACGGCACAACGGCTGTGGAGTTGTGATGTGACCAGGAAGCATGGTCTGGTGATGTTCAGCGATCAATCACAGTTCTGCACTACCCCAGATGTCCATCCTCGGCGGGTGTGGTGGAGACTAAATAATCCCACACATTCTTGGATTTCATGTAAGTCCTGGCACAAATCAGAATCATCACCCTTCTCAATCTTTGGAAGCTGAGGAAGGAGTTCTGTTTTCTCTACTTGGTACAGGCGATTAATCATTTTAGGTCACTCAGATCTAGTCATCTGCTAAAGTAGTATGAAGGTAGCATATACCTCTACAATGCAGACATTTAATACCTAAGTCAAGTGGGTCTTGAGAAACTGCTGGGGCAAACCACAGAGCAAGCAAGGTTGTCCCCTATTTAGACCATCAGTGTAGACTGGCACTTAAATAGTTCTAGCATATAACATTTGTAAATAAGTATTTGGAAAAGACCTGCAGTATTCTCCTTGTATATGTGCAGTCTTAAACTTATTCTGGGTATCCAGTGGGACAGTTAGCTTCACCCTGAATAAGGAATGGAATTTGATCCAGAGAGTCACTTGCTAGGTACAAACCCTATATAGCTTGTGTGTGGGTATTGTAACCTCATTTTACTAATACAGTAAGGAAGCAGAAAATGCTAACAATTGTGAATCATTAAGGAACATGTATCGTTATACCATGAGGAGCTGCAAACATGTGTATAGTGTTGGCTCACCAACCTCAGCACAGAAGATGGCTTTGCACCTTGTCCAACAGGCACCTGAAACATGCCAAATCCTCACATCAGCCTTTTTATGTGTACAGCTAGCTCTCATTTCAGAGAGCGACTGTGGAGAGACCCCATTCCTTCCAATGATTTGGAGAAACACAGTGGTGTTACTCTGGGTTTATGGTTTGGGAAGCCATTGGGTATGACTTCGGGTCATGGATGGTAGTGACTGAGGGAACTCTGACAGCACAACAGTACGCCTTGACATTCTGCATGCTAACTTGTTACCCCTCATGTGAGTAAGGTGGTGGCATATTTCAACAGGACAATGCTCGTCCACACATTGCACGTGTGTCTGTGAACTTCCAGCCTGGAGCTGAGACACTCCTGTGGCCAGCAAGATCCCCAGACCTGACCCAGATAGAACAAATGTGGGATCAGTGCTATCTCACTGTCAGTACACAGGATATCAAATGGGATCATATTTCAAGTTCTTTAAATTGAGACTCGATTTTGTGATCACTGAAATAACATAACATATCCTCTCAACCTGCAAAGTTTCGTTTCTTTCCGTTCTCCTTCTCTCGGTGTCCCCTTTTTTTATCAGGCAATACAGTATTACAAATAAGTGCTGTCTGTTTTCAAAACTTCGTTTTTATATTTTTGGTTATCCGTTCTTGCTTACTAGGCAGCTATGTTGACCATTACACTATCACAGCATTATGGTCAACATAGCTGCACGAACTACCCAAGACCCGGGTTCGAGTCCCGCCCGCAGCACAAATTTTAATTCATTTCTTCAGCTTCCAAGGTTACCGTAGATAAATTAGAGACTTAAATGTCTCAGGGAAAATTTAATTTGCCACCTTTGCTGTAATGATGGACTGTATATCAAAGAAGACAAATACCACCATTTGAATATGGATTTGATCCAAAAAATTCAGCCCAAATAACGTCGTCGATTCGATCTTTCTTAATTGCAGTAATTTTCTTAGTTTTCGATAAAATTTAACTTGAACTTCCAGTGAATCATTCTTTGTTCATGAGGAAGACTGTGATTTTCACTGAATAGGTTGGCGATTGATGCTTGTAGGGAATGGAAAGCTCAACATCTCATTAACTATAACACCTACTAGTACACGACAACACCTGGCAAGTCTCAAATATATATGCACGTCGACTGACACCGAGTTGAAACTGTCACAACGAAAGGAGACAATTCAGGACTGAAAAAAAGCTACAGTAGGGCCGTGTCTGTATTTTACAGTGTTTGCACAGTTATATCGGTCTCGTAAACTGACATACGGCAGCGAGAGCGGTGTGCTGACCACATGCCCCTCAACCTCCGCATCCAGTGACGCCTGTGGGCTGAGGATGACACGGTGGCCGGTCGGTACCGTTGGACATTTCCAAGGCCTTCAGACGGAGTTAGTTAGTTTGCATGGTTGGATGCAGTGTTCCTTCGGACATGCCTTACTATTTCGTGCCAAAGCAAGGCAACCGGATGAACAGAACAATGTCTCTCTCCGTGCGGAAATCATACGATTTGAATGCGAGCAGTATGAGGCACAGACACTAGGACGTACGGAAGATTGAATAGGTCCTGGAGGCGTGCTTAGATGTCCAAGGGGGTTAAGGCAATCGTTAGCGTAAGGCAGGAATCCGGGATCAAATCCCGGTCCAGCACAAATTTTCATATGTTACTAGTAAATCGTATAGCTGCTCTATAATTGTATCCGCAATTTACGAATGCATTACATAAAAAAATCTTTTGTTGCGTCTCTGACTTGGAAGGTCCCATTGAGGTTTGAAATTACTTCACATGTGACCTCTTTCAATGTTTATTCGGCTCTGCTATACTTCCAGTCTCTCCTTCAACTCTGATTGTGACTGCCCTAGTTTCGCCACGATATCTGTCTTCTCGGAAATTTTTGTCTCATGCTTTTCCGGAAGTACCTAGGCAAATTAGGAAAAATGGGGATATAATTGATAAAATTTTGAAATCAAGGGAAAACACTCACTGGAGATGTAGTGGAGCGTGAGCATACCCCCTCCACCTCCACTTAATTCAATTTTTTTGCTTTTTTCAATGTTTTTTTTTTAAATGGTTAATTTTCTAAGAGATATATCATGACAAGAAATATTTCTTGTGGAATTTTGCTCAAAGTAGGTCATATGCATGTTTTAAGCAAGATAACCAGCTCTCGACATTCTGTGTGGAAGATTAAAAATCCGTTACCCCATGAGTTTCGCATAATTTTCAACTTCGATTTTAATTCAGCGAATCTTTCCTCTGTTTCTCTACATTCGCTTCTCTTTTATACATAAAGCAACATATACAAGTAGCACAGAAATGTCAGTACCAAAACTGAAGGTGAAACATGAGAGAGAGAGAAAGAGAATAAAAGAGACAGAGAGGGAGAGGGAGAGGGCAAGGGAGAGGGAGAGCGAGTGGGAGAGGGAGGGGGAGGGGGAGGGGTAGTGGGAGAGGGAGCGGGAGAGGGGGAAAGGGAGCGGGAGAGAGGGAGGGGGGAGGGAGGGGGAGGGGTAGTGGGAGAGGGAGCAGGAGAGGGAAAGGGAGAGGGGGAAAGGGAGGGGGAGAGAGGGAGGGGGGAGGGAGGGAGGGAGGTAGTGAGATGGGAGGGAGAGATAGGGAGAGAGTGAAATTCCTTTTAAAACGGAGGTTTATTGATTCTAACAATTCTGCTATACAGTTTTTTGTTCAGTGTCACATACCTCAATATATATACATCGAAAATGAGAATTAATAATCAAGTAGATGTAGTCGGCAATTACTGTCTTTAGAATACATATACAATCATCATATGTACAACATCCAGATCAATGAATCAATATTAATTTCTGTTCTACTTTTCACTCTCTTCTACGAGGAGTAGTCTATTGCCAAGTCATTTGGGAGTACTGTGGGAGGCTTCCCAGTTGGGAAGCCTTACAACCAAGGGAATCTCTCGAAAACCTTGGTTGGAACTAGGGAATTGGAACAATTTTTAATTCATTTATGGGGCGATGCCGTCCATTGGTTACATTAAAATTAGAAGAAGAGCAACTGTGTGTATGTGTGTGTGTGTGTGTGTGTGTAAACATGAGTGGGTAAGTGCAACACAAAAGCGATTTTTTCTTTTTATTTTTACATCCTTGATTTCCTACTCATTAGGGCAAGATGGGCCGTTGTAGAACCTTGTTGCTTTCAGCCAAAGATCCCAGCAGACTGAAGGTGGGATGGAGGGAATCCCAACTGTAATTTTTTTGCGTTTGCGACCGAGGGGAGGAATATGCTACAATGGACATATCCATGTACCCAGTAGCAGTGATATGTTTAAGTGTAATGAACAAAGTACGACAACACATTTCCTTGGTATGAAGTTCCATACTATTTAGTTTGACTGACAGTTAACAGTGATGTTGCACTGGAATATTCTTGGCTGAAAGTCTGTCACTGACGTTTGAAGACTTTAGTTTTACTGACAGCGAACGGTGACGTTGCTCTGGAGTATTCTTGGCTGGAAGTTTGTCACTGACATTTAGAGACCAGTGAGATGATTGACGATGTGGTCCAGTGAGACTTCAGCTCGAGGACGGCAGAGACAAGGTCCAGCAAGGCGAGGACTCGAGGACGGCAGAGTTGGAGTCCCGCGAGGCGAGAGTTCGAGCGTGAACTCCGATTGGTGGGCTGCTAGTTGCGGCCGGCGTAAACCCGATGTATGCACTGGCTACAGAGTGGCCGGGCAGCACCCTAAGGACCAGCTCAGCGTAAGGATATGAGCGCTTCTCTCAGCAGGCACGTGAATTCACGGAAGGGGGATGATGCCTGACTTGCGGCGCTGTTTAGTGCAATAAGGGCACCGCTATCGACGAAGCTGGCGCCACGTCGTATTGCGGCGGCTCCTGCAGATTACAACTCATGTGTGATGAAACGTGACACATTCCTCTAAACCAACGAAGATGTATATGATGTACTCCATTCCCCTGTCGCATCTTGGGTGTAAAATCGATACTTACGTTTCACAACTAAGTTGACGATAGGTGTTTGTGAGACACTGCGATCCCCTTTGTATACATGTGGTTGACAGATGTGCTGTTTACAGAGTTAGTGGCAGCATGACTTGTAATTTCACATGTCTGGCGCTGCTGCTATACGTTTATGTTTCCTTGTAAGATCATTTTATATAGGACTGATGTCTCCTGAATATGGGCTCCATGACACATTTTTTGATTTGACAATTTGCTCTCCTGCTCTCGTAGACTCTGTCGACTGGGAAGTGACAGACGACCTCGACTCAAATGACCACATTTCTATTACTGTCCGCCTTTTACAATGAGTCTATTCTGAGGGACCACCATCCAAGTGGCTGTTATTCAAGGTGAACTTGACGCTTTATAACCAGCTTGCTGTTCTTGAGCACAGCGACAGAGTCCACGGCGGAGGTTCGAGTCCTCCCTCGGGCATCGGTATGTGTGTTTGTCCTTAGGATAATTTAGGTTAAGTAGTGTGTAAGCTTAGGGACTGATGACCTTAGCAGTTAAGTACCATAAGATTTATTTTTAAAAAAATAAAAGAAAAGAGTCCACGACTGATGTAATCCAGGCTGCCGCTGATGCATCTATACCTAAATTGTCAGTCCGTCACAAAAGACAACCTGTTCGTTGGTGGAATGATCAGAGTCGTTGCGCTGTACGCGACAGGCGGGCAGCGCTGCACAGGTTCAAATGGCTCTGAGCACTATGGGACTCAACTGCTGAGGTCATTAGTCCCCTAGAACTTAGAACTAGTTAAACCTAACTAACCTAAGGACATCACAAACATCCATGCCCGAGGCAGGATTCGAACCTGCGACCGTAGCGGTCTTGCGGTTCCAGACTGCAGCGCCTTTAACCGCACGGCCACTTCGGCCGGCAGCGCTGCACAGGTTCTGGCATAGTCCAACTGCAGAGAACCTTCGAGCCTTTTTCTTAGTGAGAACCAAAGCCCGACACACGCTGATGGAGAGCAAGAAGCAATAATAGCACGAGTTTCTGAAGTCCATTAACCCGTCACCTTCCGCCACTGCAGTATGGGAATCTGTAAGGAAGATATCTGGGAAAAGGATGTCCTGTCCATTAATCAATTAATCAAAATGACAGTCACAGTCGCATTATTTATTTTGTTGCCAACCGGTTTCAACCCACGATGGGGTCATCTTCAGGGCAATTTACACCATTTGTCGCTCGCTGGAGTCGTCACCCTGCCTGTGCACGGTTGGTAACTATGGCATAGTGTAAATTGCCCTGAAGATGACCCCATCGTGGGTTGAGACCGGTTGGCAACAAAATAAATAATTCGATTTTGACTGTCATTTTGATTAATTGATTATAAGTAAACCAATCGCTGCTATCTCCACGCAACTATATTGTCTAAAAATTCCTGTCCATTAGTTGTCATAAAGGACAATGGAGTCATGAAAGAAATGCCTGCCGATATCACTAACACCATGGCGCGGTACTTTCACGATGTAATATCGTCCATTAGTCCAGTCGCGAAGTTGGGGAGAGGAGACGTCTTGCTTTCACCTGCAAGAATGATGAGGCCTATAACCTCTCGTTCTCCATGTGGGAATTGGGCACAGCATTAGCTGCAGCCCGCGAGGCAGCTTCCGGGCCAGACTTTGTAAATTATGGTATGTTATGGCACCTTAACGCTGCATCCAAAGAAATCTTACTTGCTTTCTTTAATAAGTTATGGAGAGATGGGGAATATCCTTACCCCTTGGAGGGAATCAGTAATGGTCCCCATTCTTAAACCATGGAAGGATTGCACACTCCCAGACAGCTATTGGAATGTCGCTCTTGCAAGCTGTGTAGGAATGAAATAAGAGTGGGTGATCAACTCCCGCCTAGTCTGGACTCTGGAATTTCGAAATCTCCTCAGTCGTTTCCAGTGTGAATTTAGAAGACATCATTTCATTCTTAATAATCTCATCCTACTAGAGGCGGCTGTACAGGAGGCGTTCCTACGGAAACAGCATTTAATGTCCATATTTTTGACACTGAAAAAACGTACGACACTACATGGAGACACAATATACTTTATTAGGAAAATGAATGGGCCTTTCGTGGCGGCCTTCCCATTCTGCTGCCCCCTGAAGGTCTTGGAGTTAGAATAGGCCTGAGGTACTCCTGCCTGTCATACGAGGCGACTAGAAGGAGTGTCACATGTTTCGGCCTTTATGTGATGGTCCCTCCTGGGTACGTTTTCCTCCATCCTCTGTGCAGTATCGTTTTCTGCGCTGTCGACGATAATGGACTTCCTGGGCCGTTTGCGCCTGATATCCAGCACGGTAGCCAGTTCGCTGTGGCGCGGCCACCATGTAGCCTGTTCGTTGTAGCCCCCTAACGCACAGGGATCGCTCTGCTGATGCCTACGTATGCAGAGAGCATCATTCGACTTGCTTGCCAGTTTGCAGGATTCTCCAGAAGGAAAGAAAAATAATGGAATACAAGACCGTGAAACGACTGACCTACACTGAGGCTAAGAGAAAATACACTCCTGGAAATTGAAATAAGAACACCGTGAATTCATTGTCCCAGGAAGGGGAAACTTTATTGACACATTCCTGGGGTCAGATACATCACATGATCACACTGACAGAACCACAGGCACATAGACACAGGCAACAGAGCATGCACAATGTCGGCACTAGTACAGTGTATATCCACCTTTCGCAGCAATGCAGGCTGCTATTCTCCCATGGAGACGATCGTAGAGATGCTGGATGTAGTCCTGTGGAACGGCTTGCCATGCCATTTCCACCTGGCGCCTCAGTTGGACCAGCGTTCGTGCTGGACGTGCAGACCGCATGAGACAACGCTTCATCCAGTCCCAAACATGCTCAATGGGGGACAGATCCGGAGATCTTGCTGGCCAGGGTAGTTGACTTACACCTTCTAGAGCACGTTGGGTGGCACAGGATACATGCGACGTGCATTGTCCTGTTGGAACAGCAAGTCCCCTTGCCGGTCTAGGAATGGTAGAACGATGGGTTCGATGACGGTTTGGATGTACCGTGCACTATTCAGTGTCCCCTCGACGATCACCAGTGGTGTACGGCCAGTGTAGGAGATCGCTCCCCACACCATGATGCCGGGTGTTGGCCCTGTGTGCCTCGGTCGTATGCAGTCCTGATTGTGGCGCTCACCTGCACGGCGCCAAACACGCATACGACCATCATTGGCACCAAGGCAGAAGCGACTCTCATCGCTGAAGACGACACGTCTCCATTCGTCCCTCCATTCACCCCTGTCGCGACACCACTGGAGGCGGGCTGCACGATGTTGGGGCGTGAGCGGAAGACGGCCTAACGGTGTGCGGGACCGTAGCCCAGCTTCATGGAGACGGTTGCGAATGGTCCTCGCCGATACCCCACGAGTCTTGGCGTGCATCCGTGCGTCGCTGCGGTCCGGTCCCAGGTCGACAGGCACGTGCACCTTCCGCCGACCACTGGCGACAACATCGATGTACTGTGGAGACCTCACGCCCCACGTGTTGAGCAATTCGGCGGTACGTCCACCCGGCCTCCCACATGCCCACTATACGCCCTCGCTCAAAGTCCGTCAACTGCACATACGGTTCACGTCCACGCTGTCGCGGCATGCTACCAGTGTTAAAGACTGCGATGGAGCTCCGTATGCCACGGCAAACTGGCTGACACTGACGGCGGCGGTGCACAAATGCTGCGCAGCTAGCGCCATTCGACGGCCAACACCGCGGTTCCTGGTGTGTCCGCTGTGCCGTGCGTGTGATCATTGCTTGTACAGCCCTCTCGCAGTGTCTGGAGCAAGTATGGTGGGTCTGACGCACCGGTGTCAATGTGTTCTTTTTTCCATTTCCAGGAGTGTATATGAGGCTACATCCTGTGCACATGACGTCAGCCTACGCCGCCGCTACGACAGCGGTTCTACCATCTTGTGTTCCGCCACGTACAATTGGCTCTCAGAGCCGTCAGACTCCACCTGCCCCCTTGATGGTGGGGGCACTTCCCTCCCTGCTCCTGCACATTCTACTACATGAGCAACAACCCCCTCCCCACCCAACCATCGGGGGGGTCAGTCCCTACTTCTCAGTTGGAGAAGCGTAAGTCTTCTTCGGCTCCTCTCGCCAGGAAGGGATCTCTTGTGTCATTCCCTTCCCAGGTTCCTACCAGTGGCAAAGCTGACACCTTCCAGTGGCTGAAGCATCCATAGGGTTTCGCGTTCTTCTTAGTCCCTGAGACTGAATCACTGAAGCCCTCCCAGCTGGACAAACCTAAGGAGCAGGGAGAGAAACCTAAAAAGAAAAAGATGCCCTAGAATGAAGGCACTGCGGTGGCATCCACGCCACCACTACCTACAAGCTCTGTGTCTGAGGATGAGGTGGAGATTCTGGCGTCCACTGAGGACCTAGATGTCGTTGGGCCCTCAGACACAATGGATGTCGATCTCATAGGTACCCATCTGGTAGCAGTAGATGACCCTGAGGCGTAGACTGCCTCATTGTTTCATACCTTCTCAATCTCACGATCACGTAAACCTCCAATGGAATTGCGGCAGTTTTTTCCACCACCTGGCTGAGCTACAGCAACTGTTAAGCTTGACACCTGCTTTCAGCACTGCCCTCAGGAAATCTGGATCCCAGCAATGTGGACCCCTGCCCTCCACGGCTATAAGGGATATTGCAGGAACCGTAGAAACTATAATACAATGTCAGGTGCAGTTTGTGTTTATGTCCTGAACTCTGTATATAATGAATCTGTGCCCCTTCAAACCCCTCTTGAGGCTGTGGCTGTCAGGGTAAGGACAACACAGGACATAACTGTCTGCGATGTATATCTTCCTCCAGATGGTGCAGTACCCCTGAAGGTATTGGCTGCACATTGATCAACTCCCTGAACCTTTCCCACTTTTGGGAGATTTTAACACGCATAACCACTTGTGGGATGGCGTCAAGCATACTGGCTGAGGTAGGCATGTCGAATTTTACTGTCACAACTCGACCTCTGCCTCTTAAATACAGGTGCCCCCACACATTTCAGTGTTGCACATGGCACATATTCGGCCATTGATATCTCGGTTTGCAGTCCTGGCCTTCTCCCATCTATCTGCTGGAGAGCACATGACGACCTGTGTGGTAGTGACCACTTCCCCATCTTCCTGTCACTGCCCCGGCGTCCTGCCCACGGACGCCTACCCAGATGGGCTTTAAACAAGGCAGACTGGGAAACCTTCACCTCTACTGTCACCGCTGAATCTGCCCCACATGGTGCCATAGTCGTTGTCGTTGAGCAGGTCACTACAAATATCGTTTCTTGGGCGGAAAACGCGATCCCTCGTTCTTTCGGGGGCCCCCGGCGAAAGACAGTCCCTTCGCGGTCGCCGGAGGTAGCTGAGGTAATTAAAGAGCGTCGCAAGCTCTACAGCGACATAAGCGGCACCCTTCGCTAGAGCATCTAATAGCCTTTAAGCAGCTCCATGCCCGCGTTCGCCAGCTTATAAAACGACAGAAACAGGAGTGTTGGGAGAGGTACGTGTCGACCATTGGGTGTCATACATCAGCTTCCAAAGCCTAGACGAATATCAGGTGTCTTTTTGGGTAACAGACCCCAACAGGTGTCCCTGGCATTAACATCAATGGAGTCTTATCTACCGATGCACTATGCTCGAGCCTCTGTGTTGGAGAACTACCCCCCAACCTTTCGTACCCTAAAACAGCGGATGGAAAGGAAAGTCCTCTCGTTCACTACATACCACAGTCAACCCTATAACGTCCCATTTACAGAGTAAGAGCTCCTCAACAGCCTTGCACATTGCCGCAACACAGTTCCTGGGCCAGATCGGATCCACAGTCAGATGATTAAACATCTCTTGTCTGACTGCAAGCGACATCTCCTTGTCACCTTCTACCAGATCTGGTGCGATGGCGTCTTTCCATTGCAATGGCGGGAGAGCACCATAATTTTGGTTTTCAGACCCAGTCAAAAACCGCTTGAAGTTGATAGATACTGGCCCATCAGCCTCACCAACTTTCTTTGCGAGCTGCTGGAATGTATGGTGTGTAAGCGGTTGGGTTGGGTCCTGGAGCCACGTGGCCTACTGGCTCCATGTCAGGGCAGCTTCCACCACGGTCGTTCTACCACTGATAAGCTGTGTCCCTCGAGTCTGCCATCCAAACAGCCTTTTCCAGATGCCAACATCTGATTGCCGTTTTTTTTATTTACGAAAAGCATATGATACGACCTGGCGACATCATATCCTTGCCATATATTATGATTGGAGTCTTCGAGGCCCACTCCATGTTTTTATCCAAAATTTCCTGCCACTTTGTGCTTCCTGTGTCCAAGTTGGTGCCTCCAGTAGTTCCCCCATATACAGGAGAATGGGGTCCCGCAGGGCTCTGTATTGAGTGTATCTCTATTTTTAGTGGCCATTGATGGTCTAGCAACAGCTGTAGGGCCGTCCGTCACACCTATTCTGCACACAGATGACTTCTGCATTTCGTACTGCTGCAGCAGTTATGGTGTTGCTGAGCAGCGCCTACAGGGAGCCATCCACAAGGCGCAATGTGGGCTCTAGCCCACGGTTCCAGTCTTGGTCGCAAAGTCGTGCATTATGCACATCTGCCGGCTTCGTACCATTCATCCAGAACCAGAACTTTACTTTAATGACGACCCACTCACTGTAGTGGAGACATATCTATTCTTAGGACTGGTTTTCGATGCCCGATTGGTTTGGCTAGTTTACCTTCGTTAGCTTAAGCGGAAGTGCTGGCAGCACCTCAGTGGCCTCAGCTGCCTGAGCAACACAAACTGGGGTGCAGATTGCTCTACGCTGCTGCAGCTCTACAGAGTCCTTGTTCAATTCCGCCTTGACTATGGGAGTCTGATTTATGGTTCGGCGGCACCCTCAATGTTGAATTTACTCAACCCAGTGCACCACTGTGGTGTTGCCTAGCAAGGGGAGCTCTTAGAACGAGTCTGGTGACCAGTGTCCTGTTGGATGCCAGAGTCCCTCCATTAATCGTTAGGCGAGCACAACTGCTCGCCAGTTATGTTGCACACCTTCATAGTTCTCCTGCACATCCGAATTACCATCTCCTTTCCCTAACCAAGGCGGTTTACCTCCTGCATTGGCGGCCCAGGTCGGGGCTTACGATTGCAGTTTGCGTCCGGTACCTTCTGTCTTAACTGGAGTCCTTCCCATTACCACCTCTCCTCGAAGTCCATTCAAGTACACCTCCATGGTGTACACCTGGGCCGCAGATTCGTCTGGACCTTTTAGATGGCCCTAAGGACTCAGTTATCCCTGCAGCTCTCCAATATCACTTCCTCTCGATTCTCAACAGGTACTGGGGCCATGAACTGGTCACGTACACTTTGTGTATGTTCATGGAGGACATATTGGACAGCACTCCTTGCCAGATGGCTGGCGACCATATCTCTTGTTTTGAGCACATCCGCTCATGCCCTGTGTGTCACTTCTCCTGTGTACCGACTCCTTGAGCAGCATACAAGCTATCGACAAGTGCTACCCTCGCCATCTCTTGGTAGCGTCCATTCAGGAGTCCATCTATGCCCTGGAACAGCCCCGTTGTTCCGTGGTGTTTGTGTGGAGCCCAACACACGTCTGAATCCCAGGCAACGAACTTAGTGACAGGCTGGCCAAACAGGCTACTTGGTATCCGCTTCTGGAGATGGGCATCTCGAAACTGACCTGCGTTCTGTCTTACGCCACAGGGTTCATCAGCTTTGGGAGATGGAATGGTATAACAGTACGCACAACAAACTGCGTGTCGTTAAGGAGACAAGGAATGTGTGGTAGTCTTCCACGCGGTCCTCTCGCAGGAATCAGTTGTCGTCTGCCGGCTCCGCATTGGCCATACGTGGCTAACGGATGGTTACCTCCTCCATCGCGAGGACCCACCTAGGTGTCGCCGTGGCTCACAACTGACGGTCGTCCATCTCCCGCTGGACTGCCCACTTTAGCCGCTCTGTGGCGAACTTTTAACTTTTCCAGCACCCTACCTTCGGTGTTGGGTGACAATACCTCAACAGCAGCTTTAGTTTTGCGTTTTATTCGTGAGGATGGGTTTTATCATTTGATCTAAGTTTTAGCGTGTGTTCTTTGTCTCTCTGCGTCCTCCACCCTAGTGCTTTTAGGGTGGAGGTTTTAATGTGTTGCAGAGTGGCTGGTTTCTCTCTTTTATTCTCATGGTCAGTTCGCCATTGTAATCTGATCTCTTGCTTTGATCTCTTCTACATGTTTCTTGCGTTTCTCTGTGGTTTTCTTGTCCGATTTTGTCCATTTTAGTGTTTGTTGCCCTTCTGTCATTCTTGTGGTTTTCTCCTTTCTTCCAGCTGTGTTTTGTATGTCTTGATTATCTTACAACCACCCTTGTGGAATTATTTTAATAGGAACGATGGACCGATGACCTAGCAGTTTGGTCCCTCCCTCCATCTTTTAAACCAACCAACCAACCAACCAACCAACATGTGCAGTGCTCATTATTTGCGGATGATTTTTCTATCTTCTGTTCCACTTCTAGTCCCACATCTTCCTCTCGTAAGTTACAGTTAACAATTAAGCGACTAGAAGAATGGTCTGCTCGAACAGGCTTTAATTTTTCACCAGAGAAAACAGTATTTATTGATTTTAATCGTGATCGCTCTCTTTTTACTCCTCCGGAACTATTGCTGTGGGATAATGTTTTACATTTTAAGGAAACAGTATGGCGAATAGTGGGAAGAGTAGGAGGGGGGGGGGTGAGGATAAAAACATAATATATAATGGAAACTGATCAATAATTGCTGATTCAATAATTAAAATAATCAGAAAGAAATCGGAAGGTATACACATCCTGAGTGAACTGTAGCTGGCACTAATATCTGCAGACCTTTGAAGTTAATTCATATCTGGATTAACATTCGTAAATTTACACAGTTCTTTTTCCTGTTACCGCTATTGTGCATAGAGATTGGTACGACAATACTGATTCCGGGTCGCCCCTCCTCTGCTCTCGCAAATTCCTCTTGTCAGCTTCGATCCTCTTGATGCAGTATTCTAAACGCGGGCGAAATGACGAACAGATGTGTTTATTAATGGATTTAGTCTCCCTAATAACTTTTATAACACTTCTTTAATGTGCGGTTAGAATACACAGTTTCTGAACAATGTTAATGCGGCAGAAGTCTTCATACGTCTGCCCGCTACCACTTACAGAGACAAACAAGTGAAGATACAGATATTTAATGAATTGAAGGGCGTATCTCTACTGGTTTTGTTCGTATGGCAAGATTATCGCTGGAACAAAATAACTGATTATTTATATATACATATATTATATGTATAAAAAGAAAGGAACGACAGGAATAATAATAATGATAATGATATGATCCATTTCAATTACCCTCCACTGTGGACTGACGTCATACGGAGGTGCCCAGTGTCTGGGCTTATTCCCCTTTTTGAGGGTTGATAACCCTGGCAGGTATGGGCATAGCCTTTATATTTCGGCCATTGGAGTTATTCTATATGTTTATCGGTTTGTATGGGCATGTCAGCTTCCCTTAACACATACATACATAAGTTTTCTTTCGTAACAAAGTGCTTGTTGTAACCGCATAGTTTCGTTACTGTCAGTCAATATGGTGTTTAGATTGCGAAGCATGCGTGCGCAGCTCGACGTCTGTTACTGTCCCAACTCGCATTTATATGTTTAATACAAATTCAGACTGTCTGGGTTGAGCTTTCATAGTAGCCTTCACTGCACAAATACATGAAGCTCCTGTCCAGTGGCGTGATTCTTTGTGAAATCTTCGATGCGGTGACAACTCGTTTCCATATCAGCGGTCCGAGGAATTTATTTCATCTCCCTTATTCAGTGGGGACACCAGCCGAGCATCCGACGTCTGTCGACAAGGTACGTTTCTTGCCGCTTTTAAGACGTAGTCGAGCACAGAAAATTCACGTTTTTACAACTTTGTCGAGCACAGAAAATTCATATTACACCACATATTTTCATCTTTAGTTTATCACGCGCACACCCAAGTATCTCACACGCACACTTAACACTTTGCAGGCAGGTTTCGTATGTTTTTGCGCTTTGTTTTTGAGCGTCTTTCATCCCGTTGCATTACACAAAGTTTCTGTAGTGCCCTTTCCACATACTATATACAAAAAAATACAAATGTAATTAGAAAAATAAACGTATCCTCTTCATTTGCTGACATGCCATTATTCGTTGCTTATATACATTATAGTCTGATTGTCATTTGGTTTTAGTACATTTTGTTAACTTATAATTTCGTTACATTGTTCGGTTCCATTTATATGAGTACACTTTTTATTTTCATTTGGTTTCACATTGTTTACATAACATTCATACAATAATAGATTCTATTTTCCTTTATGACATAAACTGACTTACATTTTATTCCAGTTGTGAGAGACTTCTTGTCGGAGAATATTTATCAATTTCAAAGAATTAAAGAAGTAAACAATAGTCGCTACAATAGATTCTATGCGCTGCTCAAATAACTACGCGTGGCCTCGCCTCTCTAGTATTCTCCAGAAAGGATCTACACACTACAAGGTTGAGGAATTTTCACGGAAAGGCACTTATGTGCTCAGTTATGTCTCGTTACTGGTCTCAACTGTGACCCAAAGAACAAAATATTTTGTTGTTTATAAACAAATCTTAAATCCGACGATACCAATCGTATCAAATACTTATTCAGTGCTCAAAGTGCAGCTCAGTATTTACTTATTATGTTCATTGTATGAAGGATAACCATTTCATGAGCTGAGGTATACAGAGTTGTATCATCAGTACTATATGTTATGTACAAGAACCCTAAAACAGTGTCTACGTAAGTAATAAACCTGCAATAAAAGTTCGACGTAAACCAGGTGTTTGACGCTTTCATGGGTAGTCGAAGTTCACAGTAGTTTGGTTTCGCCCCCTTGATTGTTTGGTACTGCTCAACCGTAGTTCAGCATCGTGATATGTGACGTACTGCAACTGTTTTCTTCTACACATTTTCACACTAGCACATTCACACGTATCATAAACTTATAACTGTACTTGTCTCGTGGTGCGATCCTCCTTATTTTTATATGGTACTTAACCCTCTGCAAGCATTTATCAGTCTTCATTGTTGATGCATCGTTCCATGGAAGAAAAGCTTAATACTAACTTAAAACTAAATCTCCATAGATAAGTGTATAGTGGCTCGATGGCTACTAATATCTTCTTCATATATTTAACCATATATTCATTTACTTCAGTGTGCAGTCGTGCTATCACAAACTCATTTAATGTCATGTGCGCGTCTCTACTTACCTTTTAATCTGAAAGGTAGAGCGTATTATTGGCGTCATGCGACCTCTTATTCAGTTTGCCATTTATATTGTACTGGCTTGTTTACCTGCAGCAAGAGTTTTCTGGTCCCTCAAATATAATTAGTGTGTGTACTTTCAATACGTAAACATGTAAATATTTATAAATATAATGTATATAGTAGCGTAATTTCAGCAAATATCTCGTAGTTTAGGGCCCCTTTCCGTGTATATAATCCCTTAGCTTATCTTTGTTTGTGTGTATTATGTAAGTAGTCGTAGTTGTAGTATAGACTCCCTTCAATTTTCTATGTTCCTGTTTATGCAACAGGCTTTACAAATGCTAGTGTAGGCTGTAGCTCATAGGGTCGGTTTGCTATGGGTGCTCCAACACTTTCAGCTGTGTATGGCGAGCAAGCGCTTGCGGTTTGTTGACTATCTGCCTCCCCAATGCGCATGCGCTGTGTCGCTTTGTTACCACTATAACGTCGCGGCGAGTTGTGCACTGCATTGCGCGCTACCATGCGTTTCACAAGTTCGTTTATTCATTTACAACTGGGACACGCGCACGGCGAAGCGTTGTATTTAAGGTATCGTCGCCTCTAGACATACAAAAATAAAAATCTTTATTGTTACATCCACTCACCTTATCATTTACACATTTGACACATAAGAAAAAACACAAACAAAAATTTTCCTTATCAACTAACAACGTAAATTCTGGAATATGATTTTCCAGCATCCTAAATCTAATATTATTATACATGTATACAATTTAGAGGGTATACAGTCCTTCTTCAATATATAAACGTTCTCGGGTCTTTGTGTGGGTAAAGGCCTTATGTCTTTACCTGTGTTCGTGTGAACCAATCTGTATGCTCCTGGGTAGGGGATTTTAGTAATTATGTACGGTCCGGTGTACAGTAGTTGCTACTTACGGTTCAGTTTTCCAACTTTTGTGGATTTGGGATGCGTTCTAGGTAACACCTTTTATCCTATACAAAATTGTGTTGTACATTTCAGCTTTCTGTCGTAAATTCCTCTCCTATATTTAGCCCAGGTTTCAGGTTGATTAATGCTTGTCATATTTTATCATCTAGTGATAATTCCGGTATCAGTATCCTGGGCAAAGATTTTTCCCACTCGTCTACTTGTTTGCAATTAAACATCAGCTCATTTAGTGTAAATCCAGTTGATGTATGGGGAAGGTTGTTAACAACTTGTAAGAAAAGTGACATATTAATCCACTTCGTATGTTTACGAGATATATAGGTCCTCATAAACCTGTTGAATTCCTTAAGCACCCTCACTATGGGGGAAGGTTCAGGATTAAATTTTGATACTAAAATGCATTTGATTTGGTTGGAATCTACAAATTCTTTCCATTTACAACCAATAAAATATAAGGCATTATCTGTTAATATGACTTCTGGTTTTCCTACTCTTGCAAAATAATCATCTTTAATTCGTCTTATAGTTGAACTGGCTGTAACGTTCTGCACAGCATTCAGTTTTACGTATTTTGTGAAAATATCATACAGGGCTACTATATGTTTAACTCCTCCGTTACCTCTGAGGTAGGGTCCAGCCACATCTAACGATACCTTTTCTAGAGGTTTCTTAGCCCCAATGGGAAGTAGTTCTACACGTTTGGAGATGTTAGAATGTTTTGCTTTCTGGCAAACAATACAATTTACTACCACCTGTAGTACTCTTTGTCCAAAGTTGGGGAAATAACAATATTTACCTATTTTATCACTGCATTTTGCAGTGCCATAATGGATCCAAGTACTGTGTCTGTATGAGATAAAATCATCCACATATTCCTCTGGCAAACACAGGCGCCATTGTTCTAGTTCGGCATGATTCCTATGGAACAGAACACCTTTGTGAATAGTGTAAAACCTTTTTAATATTTAATCACCGTTATGACTAAGTTTTACTCTTACCTTACTCCAGCGTGTGTCTTCCTGCTGTAATTGCTCCATGTTGTCATAGTACGGTCGGAGTGTTTTGTCCTCCATTAACATAGCTCTTATTTCACCTTCCTGCTCTAAAAGATCGCTGAATTCCTCTAAGCCTTGTGATAGTCGAGAAAGAGCATCAGCTATTGTTTTTTGATTTCCTTTTATGTATACTATTTAAAAATCGAATTCTTGAAGACACATACACCACCTGGTTATCCGTCAGCGTAGCAATTTGCAAGTTAACAAAAACGATAGGGACTGATGGTCACAGTATACTTTTGTGAGTTTATCGCAAAGGAAATATTTAATGTTTTTAAAGGACCAAATTACAGCCAAATCCTCCAACTCCGTAACTAAATATGAACGTTCAGCTTCGGATAAGGTGCGACTGGCGATGCTAATTACTTTAGGGATGAGATTTCCCTATTATTCTATGATTTGAAAAAAACATTCACTCAGACCGTGAGAAGACGCATCGGTGCATAAACAAAAATCTTTCTTCATGTCTGGTTGAGATAAAATATTAGCATTTAATAAGGCTTGTTCGATGTTCTCGAAATCGGTTTGACATTGCTTGTCCTATAACCGAGGTCTGTTTTTCCGGAGAAAATTGAGTAAAGCATCACTGTTAATAAGTTGATTGGGGATGAATTTCCTGAAAATTGACACCAGGCATACGTATGTCTATAATTGTCTCTTGTTCTGAGGAACATAGCAGTTCCTAATTGCATTAAGCTTTTTTTAGGATCTGTCAGTATGCCTTCCGAAGAGATTATGTGTCCTAAAAATTTTACCCTTTCTTGTCAGGAATTAGATTTATTGAGATTTGTTATTACTCCATATTCGGAAAAGCGGCTCAATTCTTGTTCATTTAATCTTAAATGTTCTACCCAAGTGGGCGTAGCGACTAAAAGGTCGTCCACGTATACTGTTACTGTTGTGGATTGGCAGGAGAGCCAACCCAGGAATACTAGAGGAAGCCGAAAGGCACGCGTTTAAGCTCACGCAGGCTGGCGCGAGGTCTGGAACAGGACAAGGAAATTAGAACTTAGAAAAAAGGGACGTAGCTGGTGGAATACTTAACTTTAATCCATTAATGGTGAACGTCGCTCTTGACGATACATGATTCTCAATATCAATAGCAACTGATAATGGCGCCTTGCTAGGTCGTAGCAAATGACGTAGCTGAAGGCTATGCTAACTATCGTCTCGGCAAATGAGAGCGTATTTTGTCAGTGAACCATCGCTAGCAAGGTCGGCTGTACAACCGGAGCGAGTGCTAGGAAGTCTCTCTAGACCTGCCGTGTGGCGGCGCTCGGTCTGCAATCACTGATAGTGGCGACACGCGGGTCCGACGTATACTACCGGACCGCGGCCGATTTAAAGGCTACCACCTAGCAAGTGTGGTGTCTGGCGGTGACACCACAGTTACCTTACTCAAAAGTGCCGGAGCACTCTGTCAAGTGGAGAGATCAATATATCTGCACTTACGTTCAATTCAAAAGGTAATCGCAGTGGTTAGGACACTGGAGGGAGGACGACAGTTCAATCCCGCGTCCGGCCATCCTGATTTAGGATTTTTGTGATTTCACTAAATCGCTTTCGGGAAATGGCGGGATGGTTCCTCTGACAGGATACGGCCGACTTCCTTCCCCATCCTTCCCTAATCCGATGAGACCGATGACCTTGCTGTTTGGTCTCTTCCCCCAAAGCAACACAACCCCAAACGGTAATACTTGAAATTCGAAGCTTCTGCCCACACATACGAAGGCGGTATACTTCCGACTTTCTTCATGTAGTTTTATTTGCCAATATGAAGACCGGAGGTTGATTATAGTAAGAAATTTAGCATTATGGAATTTCATAAGCTGTTCCTCTAAACTGTCTGGACGTGTTCGGACGGGTACAATTATCTTGTTAATGTTACGTGTGTCGAGGACTAAGAGCGCCTTGCCATCTGGCTTACTCGCGATCAAAACAGGACTGCAATAAGCGGAAAATGATGGTTGTATTATGCACCATTCAAGCATCCTGTTAATCTCTTTCCTTACTGCTTCCGTCTTTGTCCATGATATAGGGTATGAGGTAGAACAAGAAGAGGTAGAACAACAAGTTTCGTGAGGATACACTTCCATTTTGTACATAAATTCCTTAATGATTTCTGGTCTTTTTTCAAATACTTGTATATAAGCAAGTATAAGTTCCCTAAGTTCCGCTTTCTGTTCTTGAGACAAACACTTTGAGTCACTTAGCTTTGTGCTTATTGTGCCGACGTTTACTGCTTCTGCTGACGACTGCTCGTTATTGTATGTGTTGACAAACATAACTATGGGATTTACCAATTGAACTTCAAAGTCGTAAGTAACTTCAGTTTTACATCTGCTCGTACTTCCCCTGATTAGGTCTATTACAAATAATTGGTTATTTACAGTGAAATGACATTGGCCTTTTCCTGTATCAGTTTGTACTTCATATGTCCTAAATGTATCCATTCCGATTAAACGTCCGCAGCTCGTGGTCGTGCGGTAGCGTTCTCGCTTCCCACGCCCGGGTTCCCGGGTTCGATTCCCGGCGGGGTCAGAGATTTTCTCTGCCTCGTGATGACTGGGTGTTGTGTGCTGTCCTTAGGTTAGTTAGGTTTAAGTAGTTCTAAGTTCTAGGGGACTGATGACCATAGATGTTAAGTCCCATAGTGCTCAGAGCCATTTGAACCATTCCGATTAAACAATCAACTATTAATTTCTCTACTGTCGAAAATTGCATTACACAGAAAACTACCCTAATTGTATGGGAATTAAGCCTTGTGTCTTGACTCCTTTCGATTTCTGACCAGTGGCAGATTGTACCTTGCAATGTTGCACCAGCAGTGTTGGTATACTCCCACGTTTCTTCAACTCTTGAAAGAATCCCTGTGACATCAAATTAGTCATATCACCTGTGTCAAGCACAATGGGTACAGCAAGGTCAAATATTTTGGCTTTAATATTAGTTTGTACCTTGTCCTCTGTCAAGTTTTTCTGCGTACCCTCATTACCTTGATACGTCATCTGGCACATCACTACCACGATCGTTTTGTATAAAGCAAGTGTCGATGAAGCTCGTGCTCCCACTCACCTCCAAGGTCACAGAACGGGGGCCTACCGTGACCGGTTCAAGTTTTCCGACGTCGCGGTGGCATCGGTCTCTGAGTTATGCTAACTTCCATTATGTGGACTGTTGGTGTTTATTACGCCAGTTAGTATTCTGTGAGGCACTCGACTGAAATTCTCTTTGCCTCTGCGCGTTATTCGGCATATGTGTGTTACTTTGCTGCTCGAACTCTGCTGTCTGTGGATTATTCGGTTGTCTGATGCTGTTCTGCGTTTCCCAAGCATCGCCTGATTATTGCCGGTAGCTTGTGTTGTACATACTGTACAGGCTGGCCACATGCTACTCGCCCATTATAGTTGTTTTTGACAAATTTTTGCCATTTGTTTTATATGCGCCTTTGAAATTGTGGAGCCGGCCTGTGTGGCCAAGCGGTTCTAGGCGCTTCAGTCTCGAACCGCGTGACCGCTACGGTCGCAGGTTCGAAACCTGCCTCGGGCATGGATGTGTGTGATGTCCTTCGGTTAGTTAGGTTTAAGTAGTTCTAAGTTCTAGGGGACTGATGATCTCAGATGTTAAGTCCCATAGTGCTCAGAGCCATTTGCACCATTTTTTGAATTTGAGGCTTTCTCCATTGCCATTGTGATTACCGTTACCATTTCTATAGGTCTGTGTGGGGTAAGGTTGCCATTAATGTTGTACTACGAACCCATTGTTTACGTGTTGGTCCGTAAATCTTCGTGGTGCTATTGGCGTATATGATAAGGTTGAGTTGTACTGGTCTCTCTTCGTATATCAGATCTACTGAGTCCAGTACAGTTATAAAGTATTCGGTGCCGTGTTACAGGATGAGGATGAGTTTCTCCCTAATTTTGGCCGGAAGACGGCGCTTTAAAATTTTCAGTATGTCTACTTGAGATACCGGGTTTGTCCAGTATCTGGTTTTATTCAAATATTTTTCAAAATAGCCCCTTAAGCTTCCATACTCGCTACTGAACGGAGCTGGGTTGAATACTTCGCGTCTTAGCCTCTCTTGTACGGCCTCAGATCAATACTTGCCCAGACGTGCTCTCTAAAACTGTTCATAATAGTGGTAAGTTCCGCCATGTCCGTAGCCCACAGCAGAACGTCACCCTGTGCGTATCCAACAACAAATCCAATTTTTCTGGGCTTCGGTCCAGGCACGACGTAAAACATTCCGAAATGCTCTTATAAAGAAAACAGGGCTGTTCTTTTCCCGTCAGAGGTAAATATCGGAAATTGCCGATGACTAAGTAATCCATCTGCAAGTAATGTTGACAAACACGCCGCGCTGTCAGCGACAGGCGTGTTTATGTTAGATTGTGGCGTAGCGTAGGGCAACTGCGCTTGCTCGACAGGTGCAACTGCTGGCAAGTGTGGACTGTGCAAACTTCGCTATTTTCCTTCAACGGGCTAGCCCCGTATTGTGGGTAACCAGTGAAAGTATCTAACTTCTCTAAAAACATGGGTTTGTTTTCTGTCGTATGTTGTTTTGAAATGTCAGTAGTCTTAGCAACACTGCCTCGTAACCTTTCCTCTGCTTCCTTTAAACCCGAATCTATTTTCGATAGGAGTTGGCTTTCTTCCTCTTTTAGAGCTTCTTCTACAGTATCTACATAAATTTTGCACTCTGAAGCTACCTTTTCAGCAAGGGTGCTACCCTTATCAAACATCCCGGCTTCAGCTTTTTCTGTTATTTCCTTTACATCTGCTCGTAATTTATCTCTTTGTTTTCTGGCAAATTCTGACTCTAATCTTAACTGGTCTACTCCTAGACTCAACTTGCGTATTTCTGTAGTTAGATATTTGTGTACGTCTTGCAGCTCGCTGAGTGCGTTCGTCACATTTTTTACCGATGCATCCACTTGGGGCTACGTCTCCTTAATCTGGGAATATGCTTCACTAAGGTTTTGTAACTCACCTGCAAGTTGTTCCTGTTTATAGTCTCCGGACGTTACTTTTTCCGTTAGTGTATTTATGCTGCGGGACATTTCGGTAATTATTTCTTGTTTTAGTTGTTTACCGAGCTCTGTCAACTTCTCGGATAATTCGTCAGATAATTCAGTGCGTATAGTTTTGCTCACCTTACTGAACTGTGACTAATACTATTCTTGAAATCCTTAAATCCTGATTTTTCTGTGTTAACTGTTGTGTTTTTAGTTGCATGAGTTGTGTCAAATTGTGTGTCTCGCTAGTATTTGCATTGCTTTAATGAACTGTTTCCTGTTCTTGCGTTCACGACGTCGTGAGCAAATAATCAAAGGAACTTGCGCTATCGTGCGCTTCAGTTTCACTATTTGAAAAAATGTTTCCCGGTGAGAACTGAGGAACTGTCTCATCGATCGTCATAAAAGTGATATCATGATTAGTTATATTGCCAGTGTCACAATTTTTTAATAGTTAGACGCCGACCTGGTTGTTTTGGTAGCCATCAGCCAGTTCACGAGTTGGCGCGTTACTTTCAACTGTTGCCAAGTTCGGACATCCGAAATCTTGGCATATTGCGTTCTGTAATGAGTTTTCAACAATGGACATTTCCTTTGACTCCGTTGTGAACAGTGTTTAACAGAACTATGAAAAAAATTTTTCAAACACGAAATTTTGTTTGTATCGGTACTTTTCAATTAAAGCAGTTTTATGTGCGTATTCATTAATGAACCTGGTTATTCTCTGACATAGTCTTAGTGACACAGTCTTAGTGAATTTGAATGAATTATTTTGCACTTTAATGTTGACTTTACACAAATTTTCGTCTTTCCTAAAGAAATGCACTTTACGTGAAGGATATTAATTGGAAGGAAGGAAAAGATATTATTTAATGCGAGAGAGACGGATCCAAGCTGGCCGTATAAGCATACAGTGTAGCAGCTTCCTACCTTAACCGCTGAAATCAGCATTACCGGCGCGTCTCGCTTATAGGTAGAATCTGATTTTAGTTTGCTCCTTCAAGATTTTATTGGACCCACTCTCACGGACATGCAACAAATGTCTCATTAGTTTATTGTAACGATAAAATGGATCATTAATCTCAAAAAAAATTGTATCTCTACAATTGAAAGGTCAGTTTATATTCCGCTCGGCGCAGTCCTTTAAACGGTCGCCATTGAATAGTGGCAAGAATAGGGGGACGAGGATAAAAATATAATATGTAATGGAAACTGATAAATAATTGCTACTTGAATAATTAAAATAATCAGAAAGAAATTGGAAGGTACACATATCCTGAGTGAACTTTAATATCAACAGACCTTTGAAGTCAATACATTTCTAGATTAACAATCGTAAATGTACGTCCTTCTATTTCCTGTTATCGCTACTGTGCATAGAGAGTGGTACGACAATACTGGTTCCGGATAGCCCCTCCTCTGCTCTCCCAAATTCCTCTTGTCTGCTTCGATCCTCTTGATGCAGGATTCCAAGCGCGGGCGAAATGATGACCAGATGTGTTTATTAATAAATTTCGTCTCCCTAATAACTTTTATAACACTTCCTTAATGTGCAGTTAAAATACACATTTTTTTAACAATGTTCATGCGGCGGAACTCATCATACGTCCGCCCGCTACCACTTATAGAGACAAAGACGTGAAGATACACAAGTTAATCAATTGAAGAGCAGATCTCTAATTGTTTTGTTTGTATGGCAAGATTATCGCTGGTACAAAATAACTTATTATATATATGTATATAGCCGAGCGGTCTGGGGCGCTGCAGTCATGGTCTGTGCGGCTGGTCCCGGCGGAGGTTCGAGTTCTCCCTCGGGCATGGGTGTGTGTGTTTGTCCGTAGGATAATTTAGCTTAAGTAGTGTGTACGTTTAGGGACTGATGACCTTAGCAGTTAAGTCCCATAAGATTTCACATACATTTGAACATATATACGAGGGCAGTTCAATAAGTAATGCAACACATTTTTTTTCTGAAACAGGGGTTGTTTTATTCAGCATTGAAATACACCAGGTTATTCCCCAATCTTTTAGCTACACAACACTATTTTTCAACGTAATCTCCATTCAATGCTACAGCCTTACGCCACCTTGAAATGAGGGCCTGTATGCCTGCACGGTACCATTGCACTGGTCGATGTCAGAGCCAACGTCGTACTGCATCAATAACTTCTTCATCACCTGCGTAGTGCCTCCCACGGATTGCGTCCTTCATTGAGCCAAACGTATGGAAATCCGACGGTGCGAGATCGGGGCTGTAGGGTGCATGAGGAAGAACAGTCCACTGAAGTTTTGTGAGCTCCTCTCGGGTGCGAAGACTTGTGTGAGGTCTTGTGTTGTCATGAAGAAGGAGAAGTTCGTTCAGATTTTTGTGCCTACGAACACGCTGAAGTCGTTTCTTCAATTTCTGAAGAGTAGCACAATACACTTCAGAGTTGATCGTTTGACCATGGGGAAGGACATCGAACAGAATAACCCCTTCAGCGTCCCAGAAGACTGTAACCATGACTTTACCGGCTGAGGGTATGGCTTTAAACTTTTTCTTGGTAGGGGAGTGGGTGTGGCGCCACTCCATTGATTGCCGTTTTGTTTCAGGTTCGAAGTGATGAACCCATTTTTCATCGCCTGTAACAATCTTTGACAAGAAATTGTCACCCTCAGCCACATGACGAGCAAGCAATTCCGCACAGATGGTTCTCCTTTGCTCTTTATGGTGTTTGGTTAGACAACGAGGGACCCAGCGGGAACAAACCTTTGAATATCCCAACTGGTGAAAAATTGTGACAGCACTACCAACAGAGATGTCAAGTTGAGCACTGAGTTGTTTGATGGTGATCCGTCGATCATCTCGAACGAGTGTGTTCGCACGCTCCGCCATTGCAGGAGTCACAGCTG